>NC_135534.1:105463269-105780868 GCF_045843805.1 Urocitellus parryii
CCAGACAACAAACTTAACAGTCACTGCCTTTGGGGAGTTGGACTATAGTTGGAGGGAAGGAAGGGATATTTAGACTTTTTGATTTGCTCTTCAAAAAGATTTGAAATTATTGCCTTACGTATCTCACTGTTATAATAACCAAAAATTAATTTAAAAAATAAATTTGCCAGGCGTGTTGGTGCACACCTGTCATCTCAGAGGCTTGGGAGGCTGAGGCAGGAGGATCACAAGTTTGAGGCCAGTCTCAGCAACTGAGCAAGGCTCCATGCAACTTAGTGAGACCCTGTCTCAAAAAATAAAAAGAGCGTGGATGTGGCTTATTGGTAGAGTGCCCCTGGGTTTAATCCTTGGTCCCCCCAAAATCAAAATAATTAAATAAACTAAATGAATTCTTAAACACATCTTAAGGGACTCCAGCTAAAAGTTCCTTCCTTTCCTTCAACAACACTTCCTCAGGGTTGCCTCCCCTGCTCTTCTTTGTCTTCCCCATTCCCTCCTCACCTAACAGTCTGACTTGGGACTTCACCTTTCCCCTACAAATGCTCTTACAGACATCACCTGTGGCTTCCCTCTGAACACAATGAACACTCCTCACTCCTTTCTTCTGGCCCTCTGTGCTGCATTGGATGTTGTTTATGGTTCCTCTGAAGCTCCTTGTCTTTGGTTTCCCTCCTGCCCTTTTACCTCACTGGGTTCGTTCTTTCTCCATCTCCTTCCTTTGAGTACTTTGGGTTAGCTCATCCCACAGATTTGGGTTTCTTCTGGCTCTACTCTTGACCCTTTGCTTCTATGTGTTCCATACATTCTTGTGGGGTCTCATACGTATCCATGGATTTAAGTACTGTCTCTGTGCTGCTCAGTCTCGGGTCTTTGTTTTCTATCTTTTCTCCTGAGCTCTAGTCTAATTTACCCAATTGCCTATCAGATAAATTTATTTATCCAGCCCCCAGTTCAGATCCTGCAGGCATCTCAAACTCAACTACTCCAAAACCAAACTCATCACCTCTGAGCAAAAACCTCCCCTCTCCCTTTCCTCCTGTTCTTATTTTGGTAGTTGTTATCTCCATTGTCCCCATCTACCCTAGCTGACAACTCAAGAAAGACCCTCTTCTGTAGCCACTGCGTCCCAGGGGTCATCAAAAGCCATTCTGTTTGCCAAAATTCTTTGGAGTCTGTCTTCATTTCTGCACATTTATTTCCACTCCATTCATTATACATGAGTGGATTAGTGCCTATGGATACATGGGTTTGAGGTTCTGGAAAGAGGTCAGAAATACCCTACCTGCATTTCTGCCTCTAGTCTCCCTGTCATCCTGCCTTCTTACACACAGCTGCCACCATGATGTCACATAGATTCATAGATTCTAACAATTTGAACCCTGCTTGAAATTTTTCCATTTTTATTTTATTTTGTTTTTTGGCAGGTAGGTACAGGGGATTGAACTCAGGGGCACTCAAACAGTGAGCCACATCCCCAGTCCTATTTTTTTTTTTTTTTTTTAGAGAGAGAGAGAGAGAGAGAGAGAGAGAGAGAGAATTTTTTAATATTTATTTTTCAGTTTTTGGTGGACATAACATCTTTATTTTATTTTTATGTGGCGCTGAGGATCGAACCCAGCGCCCCGCACATGCCAGGCGAGCGCATTACCATTTGAGCCGCATCTCCAGCCCACCCAGTCCTATTTTGTATTTCATTTGCAGACAGGGTCTAATTGAGTTGCTTAGTGCCTCACTTATGCTGAGGCTGGCTTTGAACTTGCAATCCTCCTGCCTCAGCTTCCTGAGCCACTGGAATTACAGATGTGTGCCACCATACCCCACAACTTTTTTCCATTTTTATTAGATAAAATCCAAACTCCTTAATATAAACTGGCCAGTTGCCTTCTGTCATTATCCTACATGTACCTTACATTCAAATAGCCCTGAAGTGCTCTTGTTTCTCAAAACTCCATGCCTTTTTGTGTTTCTGTGAAGTTTTGAGATAGCTTATTTATTTATTTATAAATTTTGAATCAGGGTCTCTCTAAGTTGCTGAGGCTGGTCTTGAACTTGAGATCCTCCTGCCTTAGCCTCCCGGGTTGCTGGGATTACAGGCATGAGCCAAACATCCAGCAAGATAGCACATTTGTGTCTCCAACTCTAACAGTACCTGGGACAAAGTAGGTGCTTACTAAATAAATGAAACAATGAAAATTAGAAAGGACAAAGGTTGAAGGTAAAGATACCCACCAGAAGTCTACTATGCGAGTATAATTTAGAGGCAACTGGGAAGAGGGGGAAAGAAAATGCTTTAGTGCAACCTTTCTTTCAAGTTTCTGAAAGGTGAAACAACTATAGTAAAGTAATAATTATGTCATATTCTTCCCTTGGAAAATATGAACTTTGATCACTGGTACAATTTCAGATGGAGATAGTTTAACTGATTTTAAATAAAAACAGCCCAGTACATGCAACTGCCAAAATCCTCTGATAAAACCAGACCCCTTGGTATGAATCCCAAGGTTCAAGAGTGCAGCTAGGAAGGGACTTTTATTCTGCAAACATTTTTTTTTTCTTTTTAGCACCAGGGATTGAACTCAGGGGTACTCAACTGCTGAGCCACATCCCTAGCCCTATTTTGTATTTTATTTATAGAGACAGGGTCTCAGAGTTGTTTAGTGCCTCGCTGTTGGTGAGGCTGGCTTTGAACTCACCATCCTCCTTCCTCAGCTTCCGGAGCCACTGGGATTACAGGCTTGTGCCACTGTGCCCGACCTCTACATACATTAATGGGTTATTAATTGTAACTCTGAGCCCATGTTAATTCCTCTACAGTATTGGTTTCTGATGAGAAATCTTTGGGGGAGGGGAAAAAGTAGCAAACATCTGGAGGTCCCTTTGAAGCCAGAAATAATTTGTGAATTTGTAGAAATGGGCAAAATTTGGGATTCCATTTTAAAAATTTAGTTCTGTTATTTGGAAAAAATTTAAAAGATGCGTATTTTTATTAGGTTGGCAACAATCAACAAGGTTAAAAAATGCTTTCAGGAAGGGAGTGGAGAAAAAGGGACTCTTATACATTGCTGGTGAGTGTATGAATCAGTAAAACCTTTTGGGGACAACTTGGTAATATCTATCAGGATTACAAATATACACATCTTCTGACTCAACATTCCACTTCTAGAAATGTATATTACAGATATATTTGCAGATTTTCAAAATGATATATGTTCAAGGTTGTACTCAGCAGCATTGTTTGAAATTCAATAGATTGGAAACAACTTTAGTGGTCACCAATAGAGAAATGGTTAAATTAAGCTACATGTATTTCAAACAGCTCTAAGAATAGAGAAATTGTCTACAGTTAAATGATTTCCAAGTTATATTAAATGAAATAATTGAGGTACAGGAAGTGGGTTTAATATGTTTCCATACAGAAAAACTTCTATGTGTACTTGTTTGAGTAGGCATAGATTATCTCTGGAAGAATATACAACTGGCCTGGGACTATAGTTCAGTGGCAGAGTGCTTGCCTTACACATGTGAGGCACTGAGTTTGATCCTCAGCACCACATAAAAATAAACAAATAAAATAAAGGCATGCTGTCCATCTACAACTACAAAAAATTAAAAATAAAAAAGAATATACAACTGATAACATTTCTCCCTACAAAGGGTAAGATATATAAGGGTTGGGGAGGTTGTTCAGAATTAGTGGAATGAGATTTTTAAATTAATTTAAAACTTTAATCATTTGAATGTATTAGGTATTCAAGAAAAATGAATTAAAATTTAAAACTAAAAAATAAATACAGCCTATGTAATTTTTAAAATTTATTTTTTAGTTGTAGATGGACACAATACCTTCATTTTATTGATTTGTTTTTATATGGCGCTGAGGTTCAAACCCATTGCCCCACATATGCAAAACAAGCACTCTACCACAGAGCTACAAACCCAGCCCCAGCCCATGTAATTTAAGGTAATTTATGAGTAAGTATAGACTCCTCCCCACTGTCCCCCCTCTTCCCCAGACCCCCCCCCCTTTTTTTTTTGGTGCTGGGGAAGGAACCCAGGGCCTCACTCATGCTGGGCAAGCCCTCTACCACTGAGCTACACCTCCAGCCCCAAGATTAGTGGATATTGGTGTCAGACCTCAATGAGTTTTGGTCCTAATTACCTGTACAATTTTTCCACCTGTAAAATCAGAATTATCTCATAGGATTGATGAAAATTGAATGCATGTAAAATACTGAGGCTCACATTCTCTGTGATGGAACTTTGTGTCACCTGTACTGGGTGTGGATTTTCACCTGAATGCTGAAGGTGAAATGGGTGGGCCTGATGGAAACCTTCAATGTTTCAATAAATTCACTTTTCTCTCTTTTCAAAAACGAACGAACAAACAAACAAAAACCCCTGAGGCTCACAGAAAGCACTCAATAAGTGTTAGTTGCTATTGTTGTTTCTGCCCTAAAAACTCCAACAATAAACAAAAAAAAATTTTTTTCTGACTCCTTTTGGACTAGTCTAGAGGCAAAGATACAAACTAGATGATTTCTCAAGGAGTTTTTCCTGCCCAGAGGCTTGAGTCTTCACAGTCTTCAAAGACATTCTTCTTGCTGCTGCTGCCACCCAACCTGCAGACCTCCCACCTGTGCTAAATGAAGTGCGCTTGAAGTGAGGAGGTTACTCAGAACGTTTATGTTTTCTCAAGGGAGGAGGGCGGGAAGAAATCCTGTTGACACAGTTATATAAAAGCCTGTCACTCAGTCCCCTGCCTACTACCTCTGCAGACCGTTATGCATATTAAAGAAGGGGGGGGCGGCAAATACAAAAGAAAAATAAGCGAGACAGAGTGGAAGAAGGAACAAATCAGGATGCTTGAGGGACTCCACGTGGTCGCCAATCTGTAACTGATCAGTGCAGCTACACTGAAGCAAAACCCCCAGAGCCCAACGTTAAATATATTGTAATGGAGAAATCGTCCACAATGGGGTGTCTACGTCCTTAGCAGAGTCTTGGAGCTACCGTTTAATACTCTCCCGCTTCTCTCACCCGTTTTTGCACCTAGTAAACCACGCGATGTAACAACGGAATCTGGTTATGTGCGTGCGTTGTGTGAGTGTGCGCTTTGCAAACCATCTGGGTCCCATCCTGCCCAGTTGGAACGATGATCGATCCGGGACGAGTTCGGGGAGTTGGGGTTTGCTTGTGTCTGCTCCCTTTATCTGCTGCCTTCCATCTCCCACTCCATCAATCGCTCGGCACAAACGTTGGAAGGACGTAGGTTTTCAGCACCAGGAGGCCGTGGACCTTCTCTGGAGGCGTGTAGTGCACCCTCCAGAGGGCCAGAGCTGATTGCATCCTGCTCACCACGACCCTCCCCCTCCTTCCCAAATTTGCCGCCCCAGGCTGTAATATTACAAGCAGTGCGCAGTCCCGGTGCGGGAGTCCAGAAAGGCTGCGTGACCTTCCAGCGAACTCTACCTCAACTGCGGGGGATGGAGGCTGCCCCGGGGCCTGCTGGCTGGGTATCGATCCCCCACCTTCAACCAACGCAAGTTCTCCCGGCACAAACCCCTCCCTCCCTTCGCGGCTTTCCCAGCCTTGCAGGATTCTAACGCCTTGCTAGAGGCGCCCTCGGCTCTTTCCCGCAATAAAGTAAATCCGGTGGATATTCATCCCCCGCCCTATCCCTCCTCCTTTCTTCCCCCTCCCCCCTTCAGCAAGCTAACCCCGCGCACAGAGCTCGCCGCTGGCGGGCCCCTTCCACCCGAGGATCATAATGCCCAACGCTCTTTTCTCCCCCTCTCTTAATCAGAAACGTGCTCGCGAGCCCCCCTCCCTCTGTGTGCATACATTAGGGTCTGCTTTGCATGCAGCGGCAGGCTGGGACCGGAGGAAGAAGGGGCGGGGGCGCTTTTGCCCGCCTCTTCCCTCCAGGCCCCGTTAGCCACCCAGCTTCAGCTTCGCTGTAACACCGCCTCGTTAGCGGAGCACGCCGTGGCCCCAATGCCTGGACTGGAGAAACATAACCCAACTCCGCAGAAGGGCACGAAAGCCAGAAGCTCCTCTGCCCCGTGTGCACAGTAGGGCCAGGAGGTGGCGGGAGACCTGCCACTTGGTGTGTGCATTTTAGAGAGAGTTCCAGCATGAAGATGGGAGGGGTTCCTTTTTTATTTTTAAGGCGCGTTCACTGAGGGCCTGTCTATTTTGCATATAGTAAACTGGGCAACGCTTCTGTTTTGCATGTAGTACAATAAGAGCTCTTTTATTCCAGTGGCGTTCGATTCGGGGTAATCCTGCTCGTATCCGTGCCCCGAGGCGGAGGAGAAGGTTCGCTCCTCCTGGACCCAGCACCCGCGCTATACTGGAAGCTGCTCTCCTGGGCGGTTCGATTCCCAGCGCGTCCCGGGAACGTGTGTAATCTGCCTCTCGGCTCCCGAGCTTGCAGGCGGCTGGGATCCCTCCGCCTCCATCCTCCCTGTAGCCCTCGCCCCCTCCCCCTCTCCCCGGAACCCGCGCGCCGCTCCGGGCTCCTGGGCTTCCTTCCCCCCTCCTTTTCCCTAGCAATGCCGCTCCCGGAGGGCGGGGCATACAGTTATCCAGGTTGCGGGGCGGGCGGGCGGGCTGGAGGAGGCCGCCCGGGCCTCGGCATGGAGTAGCAGAGGCCCGGCGTCAGAGGCGGAGGCACGAGTCCTGTATACAGATTGCGGGGCGGGCAGGCGCGGCCCGGCGCTCTGCATAGCGGCAGGCCGGGTGTGCGCAGCCGGGCGGCGCCGAGCGGGTTAGGCAGGTTCCGGGGCCCTCAGCACCCCCCCTCGCCTCCCCGCCCCCCTGTGTTGTCGCCTCTCCCTCTCCTGCTTCACTTCACGGGGCGAACATGGCGCACAGCTGTCGGTGGCGCTTCCCCGCCCGACCCGGGACCACCGGGGGCGGCGGCGGCGGGGGGCGCCGGGGCCTAGGGGGCGCCCCGCGGCAACGCGTCCCGGCCCTGCTGCTTCCCCCCGGGCCCCCGGCCGGCGGTGGCGGCCCCGGGGCGCCCCCCTCCCCCCCGGCTGTGGCGGCCGCGGCGGCGGCGGCGGGAAGCAGCGGGGCTGGGGTTCCAGGGGGAGCGGCCGCCGCCTCAGCAGCTTCTTCGTCGTCCGCCTCGTCTTCGTCTTCGTCATCGTCCTCAGCCTCCTCTGGGCCAGCCCTGCTGCGGGTGGGCCCGGGCTTCGACGCGGCGCTGCAGGTCTCGGCCGCCATCGGCACCAACCTGCGCCGGTTCCGGGCAGTGTTTGGGGAGAGCGGCGGGGGAGGCGGCAGCGGAGAGGTAAGGGGGCGAGGAACCCCCAGGTCCGGGGTCCCGACCCTCTGAGGAGCCCCTTCCCCTCCCCCATCCTTGTTTGAGGAGCATCCCAATTCTGGAACCATCCTGGGGTCCCTGACCCGGGGCAAAGAGCCCTCCCATGTTGGGATCCCCATACAGGGCTACAGACCCCAGACGCCCCCACCCCGGGGTTTGGACCCTTCTGGCCAAGGCGTTTGTCCCTCGCCTTCCTTCCCCGGACCCTTCCCCAAATCCCTTGGCACAGACCCCCTCGCCGGGGTTTCCCATCCCGGGCCTGAACCCCTCCTCCCTTTCACAGATTACCTCATCCGAGCAAGATTCCTCCCTCCCTTCTAGAGACCTGATCCCGCCACATCCCCGCCTCCCTCTCTGGGCAGATGTGTTACTCCTAGGGCAGTTTTCCTCTCGGGCATCTCTGGGATGGTATCCTCGTCCAGGGCCCCGTTCTTCTAGCCCCTGGGGATTGGTGTCCCTTCCCAACACCTTGCTTCCGAAAACCTGACGAGCCCCCGCCTAATCCCCGCCAGGTCCTTACCTTGCCGGCCACTCCCCCTTCCTTCACCTCCACCCCCACCCCACCCCCAGCAGACAGATCCTCCCGCGTCCCGCCCTACCCCACGGGGAAATCTCCTTTCCTCTCCACCTTGCCAGCCCTCACCTCCTTCCCTTCGAAGATAACATAACGGTGCTCTCCTCCTGCAGTGGTCTCTTCCCCCATCTTTCGGAGCCACCGTTTCTAGTCTACTGGTAGCAGGGAATTAATTACTCTACTTAACACTCCACCCAGTCCCTCCTTCAGAATGAAGGATCAGTGGCATCTTTGAGGGGAAATAGTCCAGCGTCCCCTAGCCTTTGAGAAGAGCAGCTTTCCAGCACTCTTGGAGAGGAACAGGCTTTCCTCCAGCTCTGGGGAAGGGGGTCCTGTGATGGGAGGTGTTTGTAGGGGTACTTGGGCAGCATCCTCCCATGGGAAGCAGCTGCTCTCCTACCCCACCCACTGAGCCTGAGAGCACGCAGTCTCCAGCCCTAGCTCCCTCCCACCCTTCTTTTTCTCGACATTTCAGTATTGATCTACCTTTTCCTAGGCCAATCCTGGGGCTTGCAAGGGATGGGGGAAGCCGGGTTGGGGTGAGGAGAGTAGGTAAGGGACAGTTCTACTTTGCTCGTGTTTGCTTTGGTTTGGGAGAAAGAGGAGAATTATGAAGCAAAGTTATTCCTTAGAGGGAGGCGTTAGGTTTATCTCTGATTCTTATAAGAGAACCCAGTTTGAATGAAGGGCCAGACTTTGCCCCTTCCCCATTAGTAAAGGGGTAGAATGGGGATGCTTTTGATAGTCATTATGCACCCTTCTTCAGTAAAATGGAAAGTTGCCCTGGGAAGGGAAGTTGAGTTCAGGTTCAGCCAGTGGCGTTGCGCATTTGTTTTCCATTGGATGCAGAAGGGGGAGTTTGAAACACAGGGGAGGGGGGGAATAACGGGATGGGGGATGCTAGGAGGAGGAAGAGCAGCTGCTAGGGGCTGAGGAGAAGGGGTGTAGGGGGTTACTGCTCTGGAGTGCTCTTGATTGAAACAGAAAGGGAAAGATAACAACCAGCCGTTTCCTGCGTGCTCTGCCGTTGGTGCACACAAAATATCCTGGGCAAACCCCTTTTTGCCTTTTGTGCCCCACACCCCTTTAGATTTACCGAAAGATCCTGGGAAGATGGGGAGGGAGGAGATTCCAGGGACTTCGGCCCCTTCTCTCAAGGAGCTGACATTTTTTAGTGCCTCCTTTTAAAAAATGTTTCTAAGGCAGTCTGATCAGGAGACTGACAACAACCGCCTCTGACAGCAAGGAGGACATGATGGGGGCGTGTTCCTTGCTATGTAGCTAGCAGCAGCGTCCCCTCTCCCTGCCTCTCTCTGCTCTATCTCCACCTCCTTTTCCCAGCCTTCAGAAGGCAGCTGCAATCAGCAGGGTTGTTTGAGACTATTTATTGGTTGCTGTAGATTATTATTTTTTTTTGAAAGGCCAATTCTGTATTTTTTAAGCTAACAACACAGATCCCATGTAGTTGGAGAACCAAAGGCCTCATACATGACAAAAAGACTGAACCGTTCAGGTTACTTGCATGGAGTTGGTGCTTAAATGTGAGTTGATTTTGTTTTTTTAAAAGATACAGCAGCAAAAAAATAAAAATAAAAATTCATTTACCTGCTTATTTTAGAAACTTGAGACTTGCCTGGTTATATATAGAATTTTAGCCCCATGTATATTTGAGTATAATAAGAAAGTCTGTCTTAGAGAAGTTAGTCTGTTTTAAGGGATCCTTAGAAGCATTTTCTTCTTGTTTAACATGCTTATATACTTTGTAATGAAGGACCAAATTTTACCTCCCAAATATTATCACATATTCTAAAGCAAAGTTTTATGCTGACAACTTCCAATCACAGCTTTTCAAGAGACTGGTCAGAAAGAGAGAGACCTGGATTCAGGGACCTAATGTCTGGGCACCAGAATATTTTCTGTTGGTCATTGAAAAATCACCTTAAAAGTTTTAATCAGGTGCTATATATTTTCTTATTTACTGGTGTTATGAAATGATTGTAAATTGGTGTTTTATTTTGATTCACATTAGTGTATAATGTAAAGCTTCTCAAGAGTTGCAGTTAATTTAAATAAGATGATATTAATAAGGTTTTTTTTTTTTTTTTTAAACTGTTGCCTGAACAGTACTTGCTACTTAACTATGAGAAGAGTTGTTGACTCCTTACATTAAACTTCAGAATTTTTTCTGATTAGGCTTGAATGAGCTCTTGGTAATCTTTTTATGTGGTAGTTTGAAGCAATCTGGTATAGGTTGATGTGTTGTTAGTGCTAAACCAGAGTGATTATCTCCTTTGATCTGGTAGTTTTCAGTGTAAGAACTAAGCATTAGTCTTATATAATCTTGCAAATCAATGATAAAGTTCCAAAAGGGCTCACCTGGGTTGATATAGAATTCTAAAGATTGCTTCTCAGAACTTGCTCACAGCTCCATATCAAGTCTTGTCTAGATTCATGAAAAAGAAATGGTTATATAACCCCAAATGATCCTGACCTCTTTAAATAGTAAATTGTGGTTTCTGTAATTGAATAATGACTAGAAGTTGCCCATAACAAAACCTTTAAGTTAATACTAATAAAAGTAGGTGACAGAACTTCCATATCACTTCCCTGTTGGGACTCTGTTACCAGAGGAGACTTATCTTTTACTATCATTGATAACTTTGTTCCTATTGAATAACTCTCTGGTAACAACTGTATTTAAGAATTCCTCATGAGCTGGGGTTGTGGCTCAGTGGTAGAGCACTTGCCTAGCATGTGTGAGGCACTGGGTTCGATTCTCAGCACCGCATATAAATAAATGAAAAAAATAAAAGTCTATATCAACAACTAAAAATATAAGTCTATCAGCAACTAAAAATATATATATATATAAAATTTTAAAAAAAAAGAATTCCTCATGACCAAATTCTGTTAAAACGGGATTTTTTTTTTTTTTTTGTACCATGGATTGAATTTTTGGGTGCTTAATCACTGAGCCACATCTCCAGTCCTTTTTTTGTATTTTATTTAGAGACAGAGTCTCATTGAGTTGCTTAGGGCCTCACTAAGTTGCTGAGGCTGGCTTTGAACTAGCAATCCTGCAACTTCCGAGCTGCTGGGATTACAGGCTTGTGCCACTATTCTTGGCTGGAAGGGATTATTTTTCAAAGTACATAGGTGTTGCTGATCTCCTATGTGGGCTTTCTGTATAATAGGAGTAGAATTTATTTTATTGTGAACTTTAAGAAATCAGAGGTTCATTTTTAGCCTTTTCTCTTCCTTTCTCTGTCACTGGGTAGTTAGGAGACCTTGGACAATTTACTTTTCTTTTTGTACTGATGATTGAATTTAAGGGCCTTTTACTATTGAACTACATCCCAGTCCTTTTTATTTTTTATTGTGAGACAGCTCTCATTAAATTGCTCAGAGCCTTGCTAAATTGCTGAGGCTCCTCAAGCTTGTGATCCTCCTGTCTCAGCCTCCCAAGCCACTGTGATTAAAGTTATGCACCACTGTGCCCATTGACAGGTCATTGTGTTGATGAAAAAAAAAAGAATATGTATATATGTATGTTAGTTGTAGATAGATACAATACCTCTATTTTATTTACTTTTATGTGGTGCTGAGGATAAAATCCAGTGCTTTACATGTGCTAGGTAAGTGCTCTACCACTGAGCTACAACTCCAGACCAAAAATTAATTAATTAATTAATTTATTTATTTATTTTAGAATTTTTTTTAATATTTATTTTTTAGTATTTGGCGGACACAACATCTTTGTTGGTATGTGGTGCTGAGGATCGAACCCGGGCCGCACGCATGCCAGGCGAGCGCGCTACCGCTTGAGCCACATCCCCAGCCCCCAACAATTTATTTTTAACCTTAAATTTCTGATACGTAAAATGAAAAGTTTGCACAAAATAGCTCATGAATCCTTTTTTTCCCTGTTATCTTGACTTATATTAATTTTTGATCAGGTCAGAATTTCTTCTTTTGTGTGTATTTCAAGAATGAGAATCAGTGCTCCTGTTTGATGATTTGTTTTTTGTTTTTTTTTTAAATATTTATTTTATTTAGTTCTCGGCGGACACAACATCTTGTTGGTATGTGGTGCTGAGGATCGAACCCGGGCCGCACGCATGCCAGACGAGCGCGCTACCGCTTGAGCCACATCCCCAGCCCTGATGATTTGTTTTTGTTTTTGTTTTTGCTTTTGGTTTTGATACCAGGGATTGAACCCAGGGATGTTTAACCACTGAGCCACATCCCCACCCCTTTTTATTTTTAATTCTAAATTGCTTAGGGCCTTAGTCTCCCAAACTGCTGGGATTACAGGCATGAGCCACTGTGATTTTTAATATCAGTTTGTACATTTGCCCACTTAACTGGCATCATTATTAGGAGAAATTCCAAGTTGGTGGGAAGTTTTGATTTTGTGGAAAAAAATATAACTGAAGTTAGCCAATTTCATTTATAAGAAACACATAAGGTCTGGGGATGTAGCTCAGTGGTAGAGCAGTGGCCTAGCATTGTGAGGCCCTGGGTTTGATCTCTAGCACCACATAAGACAAACAAAACCAATAAAGAAAAATGAAAAAGTGTTTAAGAAGTGGGGTCTCACTATGTTGTCTAAGCTGGCCTTGAACTCTTAGCTCAAACAATCCTCTTGCCTCAGCTAGGACTACAGACGTACACAACTGCCTGGCTTGAAGATAGTTTTTAACAAAGTTCTGAGAACCTGTAGGAACCCCAGACATTATCTGGTGTGTAGAGAAGCCCTCTTCTTTGGCTAAATTTCTTGTTTGGCTCTTGTTTTCATTGTTGTACATTATTTTCAGTCTAAGTAGTATATTCCTTAAGATTTTAAATGAAAAGTTCAGTAGATCAGTGTATTTATTAGTCCAAATACCTACTTTATGTTCAAAATGAACTTCTTTGTTTTTTACTGAGCATTAGAAATTCAGTCTTTTTTAGTCATCTCTCACTAAAAACCTTATGAAATGTCCGTGACTTTATCTTCCATTGAATTATATTAAAGCACATGGTCCTTGCTGAAATCATTTACAAAATAGTGATTTACCTTCTGACTGGAAGCTAAGAAAAAATATTCTTATTTTGACTTAATTCTCATCTCTTTGCTCACCTTGAAGCTGTCCTTCCAGAGAACAACTGTGCAGATTCTATATCTGTTGCCTCCCTTGCCTTGTGGCTAGAGGGGGTGGCAACCATGCTTTTTTTGCTCAGAGGCATAACAGACTGCAGTGCTTCTCTTTTGGAGACTTGATGTGTTTTAATTGTAGGTCTCCTAATTAAGATCTCTTTGAGCCGGCCCACATTCCACTAGTGTTGGCACAGCTTCCTTCTAGCACTTAACTGAAGGCCTTCAATTGAACCTTTTGTGAATATCTTGTCTCTTCATTCTTCTTCTGCCAAGGTGGAGCCTAGTGCCTTGGACCTTTGAGAAAGGGGGAAGCTTTGTGACCATCACTACTTTGGGAGGAACTTATTTAAGGATTGTTGGGGTGGGACCTTCCTTTGTTTGCATGTTATTTTCAGGGATTAAGAAAGGTTAAATTACTAATGAGTCTGGCATGATACACCTATTTTAATCAGATTCTTAACCCTGTAGGCACTAGTAGAAAAGAAGGTGCTCATGTGTTCACTGATATAAAGCACTTGTTTGGATCTCATCTAGACTGGTTTATGAAGCTTGATGAATGAAATCTTGTCATGGAGTAAATCACAGACTTGTGATATTTGTGTACCAGCAGGTTGTGAAGACAATCAAATGAAAATATTGGTTGCTCCTAAATTATGTCAGATTTTTTGAAACATACTGAAAGTTAGCTTTGAGATTCAAATTGACTTTTTAGATTAGAACAGACTTTAGGAGGCTCTAGAAATTGTTGAACTAATAAAAGAATATTCTTGTAGTGCTAATATTGCTTGAGAAGTGAGAAATTGGCTGGCTTCTAGAATAGTTTCAGAATAAGTCTTTTTTCCCCCACTGGAAAAAGTAATTTGACTTTAGTTCTATAAGTGCTCAAAATATGCTCCCTTCATATATCTGTATGTGGCATGCTAGAGGAAACAGGGAGTCTTTTATTAAGAAAAGGATTCTTACGTCCTTCACCTGGGCCCAGATGGTTTCATTGATCATATCAGTATGAGGTAGGCAGACAAAGGACTATTTTGTTGTTGTTGTTATTGTCATTTCATTGGTCATGAAGAAGACCTGAAAGAAGGAAGTACAGGATCATTTATGGCATGCATTAAATAAAGCTGGAGGCCTGCACTCTTATACCTGAGTGGGTGGTTTTATGGCTTTATTCTCTAATTGCTGGCATTTATGACTGTGTGGATGCTACTGGCTCTGTGGCTGAGGTAGATTATGCTGGGAATAGGGAGGGAGAAGGGGTCCTTTTGTCAGCCTTTTCATTTCCCCCTTCAATAAGGTCTCTGAGAAAGCCCTGAGGAAATGCACAGACACTTGGACTGAGAAAATGACTTCCCATAAAATGGTTCTTTATATTTTTAAAAAGGATGATCTGCTTTTCTTGACCTATCCAAAGAAATCCATACCACCACTGTTAAATATTTCAATGAGCTTTTTACCTTGTCAGGTTACACAACAGGGGAAGCCAACCATGAGGCTAGAGCCACTGTGGAACATTTACTTTTAAAGACTAAGGTATTTGAAAGGGAATTTTGTTGTGTGATTTGTAGTAGTTGTAGGTGATGAAAGTCTCCTTGTAGGGTTAGTACAAAACTTCTTAAGAAGCCAAGTTTGGCTTAACTTTTTTAGATGTTGCATATACCACCTTGGTGAATTTTAGTTTTAAGGAAACAGTTAACAAAGATGTAAATATAAGAGTTAGTTGGCAGTTTTATATACAGTGTATGAAAATTCCCCTTTCATTGAAATGAGTAGTTGTTTTTCTATTTGACAAATAGTCTGAAGGGGTTTCCCCAGATATATTACCTTTAATTATTGCTACAGCAATACCTTATTAGGCACCAGTGAATAGGATCTATTCCACTGGCATTTATTTCAGGACTTGGAGTTTCTGGCATATATTTTACCTATTTCTTGGATTTTTGTGTTTGGTTGGAATGTTTGGGTGGAGGTTTTTTAGTTTTTGTTAGACATTTATTTTATTTATTTATTTTTATGTGGTGCTGAGGATCGAACCCAGTGCCTCACACAGCCAAGTGTTCTGCTGCTGAGCTATAGCCCCAGCCCATGGGTGGAGATGTTTTGTTATCAGCAGTGAGAATTGTGAACCCTTCTATTATTGGAACTATTTGAGAGATCTGTCCCTTGTCGGTGCTTTGCTGAAGCATCGTTTCATGCTCATTTTATAGTGTCAAAGTAATTATGGTTTTCTGTCTTGAATTAGGAGAATATAAGACCCTTGTGGAGTGGGGTTTTTTAATTTTTTTTTTTTTAGTTGTTGATGGACTTTTTAAAAAATTTATATGCCATGCTGAGATTCAAACTCGGTGCCTTACACATGCGCTCTGTCACTGAATTACAACCCCAACCCATGAGGAGTGTTTTTGAAGACTTTTTTTCATTAGGCTCTCCTTTAACTATCTCAGTTCTAAAAACTAGGGAAAAGTTAGTCATCATCTTACTCCTAGAACAAATATTTATACATGCCAGTATCAATTTTTGTCCATCTGTGAATATTGACAATTTTTAGATCAAACACAACATTGTCCCTGGATTATTGCCTTTAATTAAAAGCCTTAGAATCTTGGGATAACATATCTCTTAAGATTAGTTAATGAGGAAATCCATTGGTAATCTCTGGTTAGGATTTTTTATTCATGCATATATAAACACCTTTACAAAGGAGAGGCAGAATCTTTTTTTTTTTAATATTTATTTTTTAGTTTTCGGTGGACACAACATCTTTGTTTGTATGTGGTGCTGAGGATCGAACCCGGGCCGCACGCTCGATTGAGCCACATCCCCAGCCCCGAGGCAGAATTTTATAATCTAATCTGGAATACTGTGAGATAGTATAGCACAGTACTTAAGAGCTATTAAAACTATGGGCTCTGGAATCTCATTTTAGCCATTTATTAGCTGGAGGTATTGGAAAGTTTCTTGACTTCTCAGTTTTTTTTTTATTCGTAAATTAGGGGTAATCTAGGTTCTAAGTTATTGTGAAGCTCAATTGAGACCAGCATGCAAAGCACTTAGCACTTTGCCTGGCACATGGGAAGCCCTCATTATTATTAGAATAAAGAAACTGAAAGGACATAACTACTGTAATCTTTTTTTATTTCCTACCAAAATAATTGGTTTTTATTATTTTGAGGTATACCTTTATATGTGTGCCCATTGAGTACTGTAAGCTCCATTTGCCAACATGAATGCTACACACATCTTGACTTCAAGATGTTCTTAATTTTGCTTTGGGTGTCAAGCTTTTTTTTTTTTTTTTTTGTATGGGAATTGCACCCAGGGGCTCTTAATCACTTAATCCCCAGCCTTTTTCTTTATTTTAAAATCTCGATAAATTGCTTAAGGCCTTGCTAATGCTGAAGCTGCTTTGAACTTGCACTCTTCCTGCCTCAGCCTCCCCAAGTGTCTGTCCTAGCACGTGTTGAGTTCTTCTGTAAGTTCAGTGGAACCAAACTGAAGGTCAGCCACTCATCTTGGTAATATTGATGTTCAACCAAAACATAATTAGGGACAAGGCAAAAAGAGAGGAGGAGGAGAATAAGTAAATAGGCAGGTAGGATACCAAGAAATAATGCCCCCATGAGTTGCATAATTGTCAGGGAGGAGATGGGGAGGTAGCTCTGAGACAGAACTCTTCTGGCTTCAATTCTTTGTACTGCAGAAAACCCCAAACCCTCAAATAGTCAAAGCAAGTTAAAGTTTAAGAATAGCTAGTAGAGGACTGTATGCTGTAGAAGGCAAAATATAGTTCTGCTGTACATATCACAAAAAAAGAAAATTGACAGGTTGTGGTGGTGAACAGCCTCCTAGTTACTCAGGAGGCTGAAGCAGGAAGATTGCAAGTTCCAGGTCAGCCTGGACAATTTGGTGAGACCCTTTTTCAAAATAAAATTAAAAGGGAGCAGAGGATGTAACTTAGTGGTAGACCACTTGCCTAGCATGCACCTGGCTGTGTATTCAATCCCCAATATTACAAAAAAAAAAAAAAGTTTGTGAATATACTCAGAACACCATCTTTTACAGATTAAGAAATTGAGGCACACACAGACAAGTAGTTTAAGTAATTTGGTTAGTATGTGGCCAAACTGTGATTAAAATCTTAACCTACATCTACTTGACAGTTCATTCTTGCTCTTTATTCAAGTCCTTCTTGTTCCTGCCCCCATCTAGTGGATTTCTGAGTCACATCCATTAGACTGTGGTAGCATTTCCTTAATCTGTCCCTACTTTTCAGTTTCTGCAGTCCCAATAGAAATTCATTACCTTTGCATGGATTGTTGGGATAATCTCCTACATCTGGTCTCTCTGCCTTCCCTTTTCACCCTTTACAGGGTTGTCAGTAGTTTTCTTAAATATAATCTGATTATGTCACTATTTTCCTAAAACTCTGACTTTTAACTAATATACAATTTAAAATTCTCAGCCCTTCATAGTCTAGCTGGCCTTCATTTCTACATCTTGAACCTTATCTCCTCAACATCCATACTCTCTTTTCAGCTGTACCTACATTGGAATGCCAAGCTAATAGATGTTCTCCTGAGTCTTTGTAGTCCTGCCTTTCTACATTTTAAAGCCTTCCCTTTGCCTTAAAGTCTTTCCCTCTTGACCTGCCTGTAGCTTATTCATCTTCTATGACTCAACTCAGATCCTCACATCCTAGCTCTCCCATGAAGCTTTCATAGGTGCTAATGCTAGTGGAAACTCTACTTCTTATTTCCTCTTCTTATTGTACTTTATAACTGTCCTCAAAGAATATCCAGGCTTTCTTTTGTTATGAACAGTTTTTGAATGTGTCTATCTTTCCCCCATTAGTTTGTGATTCCATTAAGGCAGAGACCATTTCTAGGTCATCATTTTTTTTTTTTTACTTATGTTTTACATTTGTACTTTTTGTATAGAAGGTGATTAGTGACTTTGTTAAATTGAAAATTAAATGTACATACAAGTTTTAAGAACATTTTGTAGCCGGGTGTGGTGGTGCATGCCTGTAATCCCACCCAGCAGCTTGGGAGGCTGAGGCAGGAGGATCTAGAGTTTAAAGCCAGCCTCAGCAAAAGTGAGGTGCTAAGTAACTCAGTAAGACCCTGTCTCTAAATAAGATGCAAAATAGGACTGGGGATGGGGCTCAGTGGTTGAGTTCAATCCCTGGAGCCACTGCCTCCCCAAAAAGAACATTTTTGCAAGGACATACTACATAAGCTAGAAGAACTTGCACATGATAGGATAATTTTGACTAATTTTTAAAAAATACTAAACTCATTTAAGTATGGCAGAGGAAAGCCTAAGAGCCATTGTAGGACTTTGTAAAGGTTTACAAAGTCCTATAAGGTTGTGGAAGTGATGTTGAGGTATCCTGATGGGATGGCATTATCTTTTATGTAGATAATACTTAGCACTGATCATCCCCTTACTTGAGTGTTGTTTCCATTTCTAGGTTCCTCAACTTAAAAGGGATGAGGAGACCTTGGAGACGGTTCTGAGGAGACTCAAAAGATGATTATGTGATTGGAAGTCAGTCCTATGAGGAAAGGTTGAAAAAAAGAAAGGTTAAGAGGCAACTTATAACTTCAGAAAACATGAATGGATCCATTATTAGGAATGGTAACCAGCTGTTTTCTAGTTCCACTGATATTAGAATAAAAAAAAAATAGGCTTAAAATAAAGTAAGGAGTAGTAGGTAAACCTTGCTAATGATCATTTTCATTACAATGTTGGTAAAAAAGTTACCAAAATAATCTTCTCTGGAGATGAATTTTTATGACCTTCCCCTTCTGAGAATCAATAAATGTATTCTTACTCCTCTCCTTGAGGACATAGATCATGTTTTATACTTTTTAATTCCCCAAGGGCCCTAGGACCTCATTGGTTCCCTAAAAGTATTTGATTTGAACTGTCAATTTGTGGCAAAATAATTAATTTTTAGTAGTAAGTTTCCAGAGAAATGCCTATATGAAATAATGATTTTTGTAGTGGTTTTATAGGAGAATAAAAATTTTATTAAGTGGAGCTAAGAGAGAAATCTTAACATCAGGAAAAACAGTGATGTGGACTTAAAGTAGAAAACAAGCATTTGTAGCTTTTATGCGCATTTTTAGTTTTACATTAAAGAGTAACACTGCAAAATATCCCTTCTTAGGATTATCACTGCCTGTGGATGCATTATCACAAGTGCTTGCAAGTCATTTCCAATCTTGCTTCATGTGAATTAGTTTTATAAAAAGCCTCTGACCCTTGGCTTTTGAGGCTGTGTGGAGGGCTTGCATCACTCAGAATGAAACCTTTTTAGATGTGTTGGGTTGCAGAAAGCATTTCCTGTACAGTCAGAATGAAAACTCTGAATTGGGATTATTCATATAGATCACCAAAACTCTGGGCAGAGTTGATATTAACACCAGCCAGTTTTCCTACCAACATTTAGCTCCAAAACCTTGGTTGGGTTATTGAAGCTTTAGGACTTTTGAATTTAGTACTGGCACTGTGCATGAATTTTTTTCTTTTAGGTGAATGGATACTGGGTTTATTTAAGGTTAATTATATATTTCAAATATTTTCTAAATTCTTTTAATAAATGGGGTACACTTTTAACCAGTCTTTCTCAAAATGACTGGAGTTCATAGGTGAAGCTGGATTGTTTCAGGAAATCTGCAAGTGATGACAAAATGAAGGGCAGTTTGACTCCCTGATTGTAAAACTGGCCATCTTCTGAGAAACTCTGGGAATTGGAAATAGAACAGATTCATACTATTCCTGTAACTTTTAGTTGCTAGTCATAGACGTATAAATTCAGAAAGCAAGAAAATAAAAAAACAAAGAGTAATTAGGATTTCTTTATTCTTCCTGAGAGTCTCTACTATTAGAATAATAAAAAATACCAGGGACTTTTTTTTTTTTTTTAATAGGTTAATGCCACCTAATGTGGTCTTCTCAGAATGTGATGGCAAACTTCCAAATATGATGTGGTAATCTGAAGATACCAATTAGCTTTTCAGAAAATTAAGAACACAAAATTTCCCACCTTCTATATTTGAACATTAATTCCTAAAAAATATTAGATCAAAATCATTTTGACTGGGGCTGGGGATATAGCTCAGTTGGTAGAGTGCTTGCTTTGCATTCACAAGGCCCTGGGTTTAATCCCCAGCACCAAAAAGAAAAAAGAAGAGATGACCCTATTTACCTTGAGAGTGGGAAGGAAGTTGTGGCTTCTTCGGTGTTACCCCAGTTGCTGTTGGTCATCCAACAGCCCATCTTCCCAGAAGGAAAGATGCAGCTTGACTTTTGCATCAGGATGAGAACAACAAGCTGAAAGAGAAGAACTGAAACTTGTAGTTGAATGAGGATTTGGCTCAAACTGAAGTTAACTACTTAAAGTTGGCATATGAGAGACCAAGTCCTCTTGTAATAAAAAGAACCATCTCTGAAAACAAAGTTGGTGTTTGATTAATTTTTTCACCCTATACAAATAAATCTGGTCATTTTGTGGTACTTTTCCTGTTGGAGTATAAACCTTGTGATTATGATGATTAGTTTAATTTTTTACAGTTTGCCAGATGGGTTTATTTCTTTTGCTTCTGCTAATAGATAAGTCAGTTTAGACTTAGAAACTGAGGAAATATACCTTATTATTTTTTTTTTAATGACTCTGAAAAGTAATTAGGGACATTGCCAAGAATCTGAATAGCTTAATATCTGAAGACATTCATGTTTCTGTTTCTGTTTTGCTTTTAAAGACAAGCTATTTTATGACTACTTTTCCTTCTTTCCTTCTTTTGGCTTTATCACTGAGCTACATCCCCAGCTCTTTTTATTTTAAGATAGGGTCTCACTAAGTTGTCCAGTTTAGGATCCTCCTGTTTCAGCCTCCCGAGTTGCTGGGATTACAAAAATGTAATCTGAAGCAGGATGGGTAAAGTTTACCTGTCTCATTTGATGGCTGTTTTGAGCATCTTTGCTCAGCTTTTTTTTTGTTTCTTTGTTTTTGTTTTTGTACTGGGGATTGAACTCAGGGCCATTTAACCACTGAGCCAAATCCCCAGCCTCCCCCCCCCCCCCCCCCCCCCCGCGCCTTTTGTTTTTAAACATTTTAGATGTTGATGGGCCTTTATTTTATTCATTTATTTATATGTGGTGCGGAGAATTGAACCCAGGGCCTCACACATGCTAGGCAAGTGCTCCACCACTGAGCCACAATCCCAGCACCTACTGGCCCTTTTTTAATCTTTTATTTAGAGACAAGTTCTTGCTGAATTGCTTAGGGTCTAAGTTACTGAAACTGGCTTTGAACTTGCCATCCTCCTGTGTCAGCCTCCCAAGCTACTGGACATCTTTGCTTCTTGATCTTGTTAATGTAGAGTAGGAGTAGGCATGAGGAGAACTGCTTCTTCCTCTGATTACAAAATAGGCAGCATTTGTGTTTCTTGAGTGATAGTTGCTAGGTAGAATTGAATTAAATATCTGAATATTGGACTTCATTCTTATATGGATGAAAATTTTACCTTCTGTTGTAATTTAAGAAAGTGTATTATTGTCTTTGTACTCTATAATCCTAGGTGATCTTTTTGTGTTACTATTCTCAACATCAGGCAGAGATTATATTTAAAGCAGTTTAAATCTCTTCCTCTCTGTTAATGCATTCAGAAAACCATTCTTCTCTTTGAGGTACCAATGACCCCACAGAATCAGCCCTTGCCCCTGCCTATCTGTTCACAAGATACTAGGATATCTGTTCAATAACTGTTACATTTCATTTCTTTTTTTAAATTTTTTATTTTATTAATTTTTTTAAAGAGAGAAAGAGAGATTTTTAATATTTATTTTTTAGTTTTCGGCAGACACAACATCTTTGTTTGTATGTGGTACTGAGGATCGAACCTGGGCCGCACACATGCCAGGCGAGCGCGCTACCGCTTGAGCCACATCCCCAGCCCTCATTTCTTTCTTTTTTTTTTTTTTTTTTAGTTTTTAGTTGTAGTTGGACACAATACCTTTATTTTATTTATTGATTTTTACGTGGTGCTGAGGATCGAACCCAGGCCTCCCATGTTCTAGGCAAGTGCTCTACCGCTGAGCCACAACCCCAGCCCCCATTTCTTTTTTAATGTTTATTTTTTAGTTTTAGTTGGACACAGTACCTTTATTTTATTTATTTATCTTTTTATGTGGTGCTGAGGATCGAACCCAGTGCCTTGCATGTGCTAGGTGAATGCTCTACCGCTGAGCCACCACACCAGCCCCATGTTACATTTCTTGACTACTTTCAGTAACCTTGTTGGCTTAAAAAATTTGTCTCTGGATGTCTGCATATTTGACCATGCTTGAATATATTTTTCTCTTATTGATCCCACATCATTATTTTTATATTTTAGAAATGTTTTACAGGTATCACTACATTTACTTATATTAAAAATCATGAAAAAGTACCTGCAAAGAGGCTCATCTTCCTAAATGGCAGTCATAAATATTATACTCTATAAAGTAAGAAAAGGACAGAGATTAGAGAATGGAATTAACTTTTGAAAGATCATCTTATGTTCTAGGCACATTATTAAGTGCTGGGACTTTAGTATTGAACAAGCTCTTCTCTCAGGGAGCTTACTATCTACCTTTTTTTTGGTACTCAGGGGCACTCAACCACTGAGCCACATCCCCAGCCTTATTTTGTATTTTATTTAGAGACAGGGTATCACTGAGTTGCTTAGTACCTTGCTGTTGCTGAGGCTGGCTTTGAACTAGTGATCCTCCTGCCTCAGCCTCCTAAACTGCTAGGATTACAAGCATGTGCCATGATGCCTGGCTCTACTTTTCTTTTTAATAAGTTCAGCTTAAGGAATAGTGTGAATATGAGCATAAGTACTAAAACTGTAGTACTTTGCAAGATATTCTGAAAATTGATTATTTGAAAATTGAAACTTTTCAAAATTAATATTAACAGAATTATCCTTAGGAGTAATTTAGCTACTAGTCTTCATTTACTGATGTACTACTGACTCTTGAGAGGCAGTTGTATTATATGAAATATAAGAATGAATGAAGATTTTTTAAAATATATATATTTTTTTAAAGAGAGAGAATTTTTTTAATATTTATTTTTTAGTTTTTGGTGGACACAACATCTTTATTTTATTTTTATGTGGTACTGAGGATGGAACCCAGTGCTCTGTGCGTGCCAGGCGAGCGTGTTACCATTTGAGCCACATCCCCAGCCCAATATTTTTTAGTTGTAGTTGGACACAATACCTTTATTTTATTCATTTATTTTTATGTGGTACTGAGGATCAAACCCAGGGCCTTGCACTTGCTAGGCAAGTGCTCTACCACTCAGCCCCAGCCCCAGCCCCAGCCCCTGAATGAAGACATTTTTAAAAATATAGGAAATATTTAGCAGCTTTTCTCTTCCTGTTTAAAGGGAACTTTAATTCTACTACCTTATTTGCCACATTCTACAAAGTGCCCCCCTTCTGTTGAAGACCAGAGTCTACTTTCAAGCTCTGGATTCCATCACTTCTCATCCATTCGGGATTGTACCTATTCCTGCATCTGCAGTTTTTCTCTCACAACTGGATTGGTGCCATCACAATATAAAGCTGTCTGAATATAATTATTTTTTAAAATTCTTGAAAAGGCCAGGTGCGGTGACACATGCCTATAATCCCATTGGCTTTGGAGACTGAGGCAGGAGGGTTGCAGGCTCAAAGCCAGCCTTGGCAACTTAGCAAGATCCTATCTCAAAAAAAATAGGGGCTGGGGTTGTGGCTTAGTGGTAGAATGCTCACCTAGCACGTTTGAGCCACTTGGTTTGCTACTCGGCACCACATAAGAATATAAATAAAGATACTGTGTCCAACTACAACTAAAAAATATAAAAAGGACTGTTGATGTGGCTCAATGCTTAAATACCCCTGGATTCAGTGCCTGGTACAAAAAACAAACAAAAACCACCCTCAAACCCCTTGACCCTATGTCCTCTTCCAGCTACTACCTGATTCTTTGCTCCTTTTGACAGAACTTTTTCAAAGTGCTATGTGTAATTGCTGTCTCTACTTTCTCACCTCTCATTCTCTCCTCAACCTTTCCTATTGGGCTTTTATTCGCAGGACTCCACTGAAATAACTCTTTATCATGATTCTCAAGGACCTCCATTTTTCTAGGTTAAATAGATATTTCTTAGTTTTCATCCTGGCATCATTTGAACCAGCTGATAACTCTCTTCAAATATCCTGTTTTTTGGGCTGGGGTTGTGGCTCAGCAGTAGAGCACTTGTATTGCACACGCAGGACCCTGGGTTCAATCCTCAGCACCATGTAAAAAATAAATGAGTGAAATAAAGGTATTGTGTCCAACTATAAAATAAAAAATATTTAAAAAAATAAAAACATACCCTTTTTATTTGGATTCTATAACACTATACTTACTGTTTATCTACTTAACTCATCAGTTATTAATTTTCAGGATTCTGTGTAATTCCCCTCATCTGCCAAATGTTGAAAGTACTCAAGAGTCCATTTTTGTGTGCCTTCTCTGTCTACACATTCTTCCTGGTGATCTCATCCAGCCTTCATCTATATGACTACCAACAAAATCTTTGTCTCTGATACTATTTGGTGGAATTCTAGACCTGTGCAACCACCTGCCTATTAGATATTTCCATTTGCATAACAATAGGCATAGCTAACATTAACTGAGTGTTTATTGTGGTCCAGATTGTACTCTGAACATTTCACATGTATCTCACCTAATCTTCATGACCACCCTGTGAGGTGCCACTATTATTCTCAGTTTACACATAAGAAGACGAGTATGGCTGGAACCACTTGCATATCTGATAAATACCTTGCACTTACCATGTCCAAAATGTTTTGATTTTTTCCCTCAAAAAACAGGGTATATAGCTCAGTGGTTGAGTACTTGCCTAGAATTCTTGAAGCACTGGGTTTCATCCTCAGCACAACCACCAAATATATATAATTTTTTTCCCCTCCCTCTCTCAAGCCTTTACCAGTTTTAATCTTTTGTTTTGGAATGACTCTAATATATCCAGTTGCTGAAGCCCAAAGTTTTACAAGAGTTATCCTTGATTTCTCTGTTTTATTCACATCCCAAACCTGAGCCATCAGCAAATTCTGTTTGCAATGCACCAGATATACCCCAGCTCTCAGCTTCCTCTCAGCAACTCAGCCACCAAAACTCTAGACTTATCCATTATAATCTTTTGGCTGGACTACTTTCTCTCCTCTCCTTGCTTTTGTTCTTTCCTTACCAGAGTTTGTTCTTCACACAGCAACTATGAATTCCAGTATTACATCATAATATTTATTCACATTAAACCTGGCAGTGTCTTCTGTACTGCTAGAAAAAAAATCCAGGTTCCTTACTATGGCCAGCAAACATGTATGTGAGCTGGCCTTTGATCAAGCTTGTTTTTCATCACCATATCTTATTCATTCTGCTGCCATGCTGACCTTTTCTGTCATGTGTGCTGTGCTTATTGCAGTCTCTGGGCTTTAGTATACTTGCCATTGGACTAAAATACTATTCCATCAATGTCTTTACAAACTGTTTTCCCCCCTTCATTTAGGTATAACCAGATTTGGCAAGTGATTTTCTGCAAAGTGCCAGACAGATGGTCTCTGTTGTTCTAGTGCAGAATTAACCATGAACAATATACATAAATGAATGAGTGCATTCAAATTTTATGGACACTAAAATTTGAAGTTCATATAATTTTCGTGTGAATAAAATATCCCCTTTATTTCTTTCAAACATTTAAAAATAATAAAACCTATTTTAACCTTAATTCATGGACCAAAAAAAAAAAACAGGCTAGACAAATCTAGCCAAGGTCTGTGGTGCTTAGTTTACCTAGTTTTGGTAAACTTACCCTAGAGTGAATAGTTCTGGACCATTCTTGTAAATACCATCCCACAGCTAACCCCTGTCTATCCTTATTGCCCTAGTGTCATTTATTAAGTGTTTATTTTCTCCAGGTTGTAGCATTAAGGAGGGATTTTGTCGGCATATCTTTAAGAATCTAGAATGGTAACTGGCAACAACTCAGTAAATACTTGCTGAATGATTAAATGCCAGTCACATTTGAATTATGGTTGTAGACTGCTCTCTCCCTTTTAAAAATCTTTTTCCTATTCTAGGTCATTATATCCATTTCTGGAATAGGCTTCAATATAGTTAGACCTTTTCTACATTTAAGAACCAGTAGTGGACTCAGTGTAGAGCATTTGCCTAGCATGTGTGAGGCATTGGGTTTGATTCTCAGCACTGCATATAAATAAATGAATAAAATAAAGGCTCATCAACGCGTAAAAAGTATTAAAAAAAAAAAAGAAGAAGAAGAACCAGTGGTAGCCCCTGCTCTGACCAGACGGTCCTGGAATTAACAAGGTTTTAGTGCTTGATTTGTCTTTCGTTTTGTCCCTGCTGAGGCTTCCCCTGTCCAAGCCAGTAAGTTTTTACTAATCCTTGCATCTGATCATCTTAATAATAGTAGTAGTAGTATTACTATTACTACTAATTCGGTACTGGGGATTGAACCAGGGGTGCTTTACTACTGAGCTCTATCCCCAGCCCTTTTTATTTTAAATATTTTTTTTTTAGTTGTTGATAGACTTTTATTTATTTATATATGGTGCTGAGAATCAAACTTAGTGCCTCACACATGCCAGGCAAGTGCGCTATCAGCCCCAGTCCTCTCTTTTTTTTACTTTTTAAAAATATTTTTTAGTTGTTAATGGACCTTTATTTTAGTTATTTATATGCAATGCTGCGAATCAAACCCAGTGCCTCACACATGCTATGCTGTACCACTGGGCTACAACCCTAGGCCATTCCTTTTTTTTTTTTTTGGAGACTTTGTCTCACCAAATTGCCCAGGCTTGCGCAATTTGCTATTCTTTTTTTTTTTTTTTTTTTTTTGGTACCAGGTATTAAACTCAGGGGCACTCAACCGCTGAGGCACATCCCCAGCCCTATTTTGTATTTTATTTAGAGACAGGGTCTTACTGAGTTGCTTAGCATCTTGCCATTGCTGAGGCTGGCTTTGAACTTGAGATCTTCCTGACTCAGCCTCCCAAGCCTCCCTGGGATTACAGGCTTGTGCTACTGAGCCAGGCAATTTGCTATTCTTCTGCCTCAGCATCGCTAGTTGCTAGGATAATAGGCATGCACCACCATGCCTAGCTTCTCCCCATTTCTTAATCTGTTATTGCCTATTACCACCATTATGATTTATTTTCTTCTGAACTATATTCTTAAAAAAATGCTGGTTGTGAACCTTCTTGATATTCTAAAGAAATCTGTTGTCTCACCTGAAAGATATGCATACATATTTAAACTTGCCTGTAATTTCAGAGTTTATAATCTTACCCCTGCCTGTAAGCTTTTCTGCAACTAAATCCATGCTTAGTCCTCTTTCCTCTTTCTCAAGAGCACTGCCCTCCGTTGTGCTGCGTATTCATTCTTTCCTACTGCTGTCTTCATCATCAACTCCAGTTTTCTATTTATTACCATTTGGTTTTCAGGATTTTCAGTTCCTTCTTTCCTGCTATGTCCCCTTTTAGCATAAAAACATAATCAACTCCAAAATAATCTTTGGTCTTTCCCTACCTTATGCCATAGCTTTTCTTCCTCATATTACTGAGTTTTTCAAGAGCAATTTATATTCATTTTAATTTACCTCAACCACTACAGTATGCCTCCTCTTGCTTCTAACATTGTATTGAAATTGGCTTTGGTAATGTCACAGGTAACCTCCCAATTTTGATATGCTACTTTTCATTTCAGTTCTTACCCCGCTTGAACCTTCCCTTGATACGTATTTATCCCTTGGTTCATGATCTTCTGTGAACATTCCATGTAGATTGCTTCCTTGGCTCCCCCTTCTCTTGGGTATTGTTCAGCTGTAACTGCTCCTCGGTGCTCTTTCTTCATTCTCAGTATTATCTCCTTGGGTGATGGCATTCAAATGCACTGCATATAAATAAATGAATAAAATAAAGGCTCATCAACTTCATCAAGTTTGAAGTATTTTCTCCATATCATTGTTTCCTATAGACAACTTAGACATTTCTAACTCAAATATCTAAAGTTATCTCTTTTCTTCCTTCTATAAACCTCTTTCTGGATCTCCAGTCATCATAAATAGCACCAGAAACCTGTTCAGCCTAAGCCAGACACATGCATTTCTTTATTGATTCTTTCCATTCCCTTAACTCTTTATATCAAAACTTTACCCGTTTTGCCCCTTAAAGATCCTCGGAATGTGTCCTTTCTCAATTCGTGTAGCCATTGTAGTAATTTTATAACTACCTTTGACTTTAAAGGCAGTTTTATTCCTGCTTCTGGCTTTAAAGTCAATCTCTACTTTTCCACTGTGTCAAAATGATCTTTTGAACATCCTAATCATGCTTCTCTTAGTTCATGGAGAGTTGGTGACTCCATAGGTACTTCAGGATATAGTCCACACTTGCTCAAAGATAAACTTCAACCTCATGAGGGCATATAGGCCCTTTTTATCATCTGCCTCTTGCCCTCACTCCCCAGTATTTTCTGCCTCTTTTCTATGTGAGCTGAGCTAGAACCCTAGCCATTCAGAACTGTTTATAATTTGCTAATGCTGTGTTCTTTTCTGCCCCTGTGCCCCTCTCAGTCTTTTTTTTTTTTTTAAAGAGAGAGTGAGAGGAGAGAGAGAGAGAGAATTTTTAATATTTATTTTTTAGTTGGTGGACACAACATCTTTGTTGGTATGTGGTGCTGAGGATCGAACCCGGGCTGCACGCATGCCAGGCAAGCGTGCCACCGCCTGAGCCACATCCCCAGCCCCCCCTCTCAGTCTTCACCACGCTCACCCCCCACCATTTTATCAGCCTTCAAAAGCTTGATAAACTTTTCACCCTGTCTGCAATGGCTTTCCTGGCCCTTTCTCCTTACCTGGGTTAGTTGTCTTTCCGTTTTGCTCCCACATGCATTTCTCCAGCAGGTGTCTTCTTCTACATAGTAGGCAACACACTGTTCCATCAATTAACTCATCTGCAGAAGGTTTGAAAGCAGAAGGGGTTTTCTTTTTTGTTGTTGTTGTTTGTTTGGGAACTTGAACCCAGGGGCACTCTACCAATGAGCTACGTCCCCAGCCCTTTTTATTTTTTATTTTGAGACAGAGTTTTGCTAAGTTGCTGAGTCTGGCTTTGAATTTGTAATCCTCCTGCCTCTGCCTCCTGAGTCACTGGGATTATAGGCATGTGCCATTGTTCCAGGCCAGAAGCTTTTCTTATCTTTGTCCTTTACTCAGTAATGAACTCATATATTTTCATATATGAGTGATTGAATGGATTGGCTTCATTTGTCTCCCAACCTAAGAGAATGCTTCTTATGCTTTTTTTTTTCTTTTTTTTCTTTTGGTATGGGGGATTGAACTCAGGGACACTCAACAATTGAGCCACATCCCCAGTCTTATTTTTAATTAAGAGACAGGGTCTCACTGAGTTGCTTAGTGCCTTGCTATTGCTGAGGCTTGCTTTTGTACTTGTGATTCTCCTGTCTCAGCCTTCCGAGCTGCTGGGATTACAGACATGTGCCACCATACCCAATCCAGAGTTAAGGTTTGATCTAGAAAGATTCAGTCAAGGTAATGAACATATTCATTACCTCACCAACTTACTTTTTTGTGATGAAAATGTAAAGTTCCACTTTTTCAGCAATTTATTCATTATTTAATATTAACTCGTATTATTAAATTATTAACTGAGATCTAACACTAAAATTAATTCCTTTAGTCTTAATTGAAACTTTGTGTCCTCTGAGCAATATCTCTCCTTCTTTCCTCACTCCTCTCCCCTAGCCTCTTGTAACTACTTTTCTACTTCTGTTTATATGAGATCAACTGTTTTAGATTCCACATATGAGATTACACCCTATTTATCTTCCTGTGTCTGACTCATTTCGCTTTGTGTAATTTATTCATTTCCATCCATGTTGTCAGAATTTCTTTATTTTTAAAGTATTCCAGTGTATATATATGGACCATGTTTTCCTTATTCAGTCATCCATTAATAGGTACTTAGATTGCCCCCATATCTTGGCTATTGTGAATAGTGCTGGAATGAACTTGGTAGTATAGATCTCTCTTCAACATGCCAATTTTAGTATCTTTGGGTATTTACCCAGAAGAAGGATTGCTGGATTATATGGTAATTCTATTTTTGTCTTTTTTTTTTTTTTGAGGAATCTCCATACTACTTTTAAAAATGACTGTATTAATTTGCATTCCTACCAATGGTGCACAAAGTTTCCCTGTTCTCTGCATCCTTACCAATACTTGCTATCATTTGTCTTTTTGATAATAGCCATTCTAAGGTGATATCATTGTGGTTTTAATTTGGTCCCTGTGTCTTTTTTGTGTGTGTGTTTTTGGTGCTGGGTATTGAACTCAGCTAATATAGTATAAGCACATGGTCTGTCACAGTGCTAAGCCCCTGGTCCCTACGCACTCTTTTTTTTTTAATATTTATGTTTTTTAGTTGTAAATGGACACAATAACTTTATTTATTTATTTTTATGTGGTGCTGAGGATGGACCCCAGTGCTTCACGCATGCTAGGCAAGTGCTTTATCACTGAGCTACAACCCAGCCTCCCTACACATTCTTAAAAGTGAGAATCATATTGTGTAATTCTTTGAAGTCTACTACAGTTCTATTACCATTGTAGGTATTTTAATATTTTTTAAATAGTATATTGCAGTTTCCTTTATTTTCATTGTACAAACATGTATTGGGTGCCAGATTTATGTCAGATACCAGGAGTACAAAAATGAGTAGGGAAACTGTCCCTGTCCTCAAAGAGTGCACACTTTGAGAAGGAGACAAACATGTGAGTGCATTTTTAAAATCCCTTCCACTCATTAAACTAGTAATTATGTGCATGTGTCTCTGAAATGCAACATCAAGAAGGGTATTTTGGAGCATGTAGCAGGAGACAAAAGGCAACTGTGCCAGCAGAAGTGATAGCTAACTGGAATCAATTCCCACAGAGGAGGTGTTACTCTTATTATAGCTGTCAAGACATGCAGTTTGCCTCCTGGATGTTTCTTCAACTTTAGCTGCTCTTAGTCATTCTCTTAGTTCTCCTGTGGCCTGCTCATCTGATTGAACCATATTTGATGATACCAATAATTAGAGCTCTTCAAAAAGAAGTTTTAAAAAATGTGTGATTTAGGAGCAATTTTGATCTGTCTCGGGTTATTGTTGTTATTTTCAATTGATTCATTGAAGTTAATTTTGTAATTGAAGGAATTTGAGTTTTTAGGCTCTTGAGACTAAAGATTTTGGAGACAGAAAAATGCTAAGATACAGTTGCTAAAGGGCATGTTTGAGTTACCTACCATTTAATGAAGTGTCATCACAAAGGAGCCTCTTGAGAGAAGATAAAGAAGAAAGATGTGAACAGGGTCATAGCAGGCCTTGTTGTGGAGGCCAAGGTTGGCCAAGATTGTTGAATAGAATTTTCAGAGTATCTTCGGAAACTCCACCTAGCCCAGGAAGTGAAGAACTTGAAGTGGATGGTTTATTCCTCTTTGACTCTGGTAAATTGGGAAGTACTTAAGGGGGGAACTGAAAACTGTATTTTAGCTGGGATAGAGAGGAAAGAGCATTGAGATCCATCTGTTGAATTTGTTTTTCTTTTTTTTTTTGAGGGGGGGTGGTACCAGGGATTGAACTAAGGGACACTCGACCCTTGAGTCCCATGCCCAGCCCTACTGTAATTTATTTAGAGACAGGGTCTCACTTAGTTGCTTAGTGCCTTGCTGTTCCTGAGGCAGTCTTTGAACTCGCAGTCTTCCTGTCTCAGCCTCCTGAGCCACTGGGATTACACGTGTGCACCACCGTGCCTGGCCCATTGTTGAATTTTTATCAGATCACTAGTATCACTAGGAATTGTGCCAGGTCTAATCAATGCAGATGATTTAGGTCGCCAATTGCTAGCCCTGGAGTGGTGCTAGATACAATGGTGAGGAATAGCAATATACATTGTCATCCTTTCAAAGAATTTTGAAACTTGTTGAGTTTTTCTTCATGAACCAAACATGTAAGAGAAAAATTAATTATTCTTAGATGTAAGCAAATTTTTTATTCTGGAATATGAATTATATGGTATTTTGTTCTGTAGTGACTTTTTTTTTTTTTAAGAGAGAGAGAGAGAGGGGAGAGAGAGGGAGAGAGAGAGAGAATTTTTAATATTTATTTTTCAGTTCTCAGCGGACACAACATCTTTGTTGGTATGTGGTGCTGAGGATCGAACCCGGGTCGCACGCATACCAGGCGAGCGCGCTACCACTTGAGCCACATCCCCAGCCCTCTGTAGTGACTTTTTAAATATATTTATTTTTTAGTTATAGGTAGATACAATATCTTCATTGTATTTTTATGTGGTGCTGAGAATTGAACCCAGTGCTTCACGCATGGTAGGCTGGTGCTCTACCTCTGAGCCATAACCCCCGTAGTGACTTTTTGAGCAGTATTGGGGATTGAGCCCAGGGACACTACCATGCAACTATGACCTCCAACCCTTTTTGTTTTTTATTTTGTGACAGGATCTCACCTGGGCTGGCCTCAAACTTGACATTTCCCTGCCTCAGCCTCTCACCTTGCCAAAATTACAGACATGTACCACTGTGCATGACTCATTAGTGACAAAATAATGAATTTGTTTTTTTAAAAGAAAGACTGAAATAGTACATGCCTCTTTATTTTAGATAGTACTGGAGCAAGAATCATGTCTTTCTCAACTTTGCATCTGGAACAGATAGCCCTGGGACAAGGATGTAAATGTTCTTTGAAAGAACAAGTAAATGAAATATTATTTTGTTTGAAAAACTATCCAGTAGGGCTGGGGATGTGGCTCAAGCGGTAGCGCGCTCGCCTGGCATGCGTGCAGCCCGGGTTCGATCCTCAGCACCACATACCAACAAAGATGTTGTGTCCGCCGAGAACTAAAAAATAAATATTAAAAATTATCTCTCTCTTTCTCTCCTCTCTCACTCTCTCTTTAAAAAAAAAAAAAAAAAAAAAAAAAAGAAAAACTATCCAGTAGTACATAATTCCTTGGAATGCAGAATTTAATGTATTTTTCAAAAAAGCTTTCAATATATTTCATGTGCAAACATAATTATTTGTAACACTTATTTTGAGTTCAGTTGTGTACTTTTAATATATATGTGTATGTATGTATATGTGTGTGTGTTTATTTATTTATTTAGTTTAATTGTAGATGGACACCAAACCTTTATTTTATCTATTTATTTTTATGTGATGCTGAGGATCAAACCGAGGTCTTCACATGTGCTAGGCCAGCACTCTTCCACTGAGCCACAACCCCAATCCAGTTAAAGTGCTTTTGTGGAAGAAATGGTTCTATTGCTTCATCACAAATATAACCAACAACTAAAGAATTAAAATTCTGCCAGCAAAACAAAAATCCCAAATGTTAAGATATTTATAAGTAAAATGATATTTACTAGTAAATGTATGCATGGAAGTTCTTAGATAACTGGTTATCCCAGAGTTATGGGTAGGAGTAATAAATTTTATGTGTATTAATTCACAGTTAGATTTCACTTAGGAAGTTAACATTAGATAGCTTAATTTGTCATAATCACTGGAAGCTAAATGTGAGCAATTCATTATGCTCAACTCAGCAAGGGTGTTTTTCTGTCTTTTCTATCTTTGGAAGTAAGAAAATGTTACAGTGTTGGCAGTCTGGTCTCCAAGAACATCATTGTGCAGAAGGAATAGGTTTCAGGGCTCTTGCCTATACTGTTTCTTGGAATGCTGTGCCCATCAGAGAAAGCCCTGTCAAGAGGAAAAATAGGTATGATGAATTACTGTCTAGGCCCAGGTCCTAGATTCCTTGGTCAAGTGTAGCATATGTCTCCTGTGCCCTCTCCTGACCTCAAGGCTATCCAGGCTTATGATGACATAGTGGCAAACATGGACTTAATTGTAGCGCGCTCTCTTGTGCTCTCTTTCTCTCTCTTTGTATAGTTATTACCTTAGTCCTTTGGCTAAGAGGCAAGTCTGAATCCTTTGGACTGTTACCTTGTTTACATTCTCTAGGGAGCCCACAGGTTTAAAGTGATGGAGCCAGTTAAGAAGCCTGTTGCTTATGATATAGTGCAGTGTGTGCAACAGGAAGGATTTATTTATCCAGATAAGATTTTTGGACTAATTAGGCTTTTCTGAGTTTTGTCTTCTTTTTTGGTAATATCATAGCCTACAAGTATAAACCCTGGAAAAATCATTGCAGAAATTTATTTGGGGTTAGTTCTCGCGTTTCCTAGGTCTGAAGTTGTTTTAAATGAAGAGATAAGATTTTTCTTATTCACAAATGATATTCACAATGAGTTCACTTTACATTTTTTTGAAGTAAAAATATTTAATAATTTTACTTTTAACTTCTTTTAATATTTTTAGTTGTAGATGGACACAATATCTTTATTTTATTTGTTTACTTACATGTGGTGCTGAGGTTCAAACCCAGGGCCTCATGTATGAGGCAAGTGCTCTGCCACTGAGCCAGAACCCCAGTGTCTACTTTTAACTTCTTGATAAAGGAAGAAATTATGCGGATATGTCCTCTAGTATGTATTTCTTTCTCTTTTTTTAGCCTTTATTTTATTTATTTATCTTTATGGGGTGTTGAGGATCAAACCCAGGGCCTCACAAGTGCTAGGCAAATGCTCTACTGCTGAGCTATAACCCCAGCCGTAGTATGTATTTCTTAAATTTAGGTTTAGTATATTTTTATTATTATTTTTTAGTTGTAGAAGGACACAATCCCTTTGTTTTATTTATTTATTTTTTATGTGGTCCTGAGGATCAAACCAGTACCTCAAGCATGTTAGATGAGCGCTGTACTGCTGAGCCACATCCCCAGCCCTATGATGAGTTTTAAAATCTCTTTTAAGAGAATTTTAGCTGTTTCTTAAATACTCTAATATTAGTAATTTCAGAGCAAAAACTTTTTTAGAGTTTAATAAGAACTATGTCTCAGCCAGGCAATGAGGTCCAGCTACTCAGGAGACTGAGGAAAGCATTGCAAGTTCAAGGTCAGCCTAGGCAACTTAAGAAGACCTTGCCTCAAAATAAAAATGGGGTGGGGATGTAACTCAGTGGTAGAGCACTCCTGGGTTCAATCCCTAGTACTGTATAAACAAAGCAAAACAAAAACAAATTGCATGTCAGCTGGACAGTGGGCAGAATTATTTTGTTCCTCAAAAATATTTAAATTTAAGAGTTGAACTTGCTAATTTATCTAAAAGGTTGCATTTACTTTTTAATATATTCCTGGTTGAAAAGTACTTAAACAGATTAACACCTGACTTCAGCTTTAAAGTAACCGGGAAAGAACTAACTCTTAAACAGAAAATCCACCAGTGTTGTCCACATACATGGGAGCTTAGCTCCTAAGAGGAAAACTGGGGGGCTTTAATTGATGAAACTTAGGGATTTACCAAAATTAATTGGAAATTTAAATAAGTCTGTTTTTCATTGTTTATTTTGATCTTGTTTTATGTGGATTTTTGTCTTTGGAATCTGAAATTCTTTATCTGCTTTTCTCTCTGGAAAGAACTTACTTTGAATTGGTGACTTTCTATTAATCAATTTGTTTCAATAGAGAACTTGTTCCAAATAAGTTGAATGAATCCTTAGTGTTTTTTTAAAGGCATGTTATAAGTTGGAGGTAAGGAGAAGTTTTAAGTAGCTCTGAAAATAAGATGTTTCCCTAAGTTTTAGCAAAAGGATTTCACCTATATGTGGTCAATTTATGATCTCTTTCACCAATGCTGCTGCCCACCATTAAGTCTCTTATCACAGGGCATTTAAAAATGATGCCATAAAATGCATGTTGAGAATCTCTGTATCTCAGATGTACAGAAATCACATCTAAATGTCAATTCCTGAGTTAAGGAACTGACAATTATGGCACTTTCAGTCTCTATTAATAGTTAGTAGGCAGGAAATTATTGTGTTATTTATGTTATTCCTTATCTGTCTGTAGACTTAAATATTTGTTGAAAAGCATTTGTTTGTTTCATTGGGGCTATATATTTTTACCATTGTGCTAATTTGCTTACCTGAATTCTATTAAAGTTGTCCTTTAATTGGTTTGGGCTAAATCTGTAGTTTGAAATTTTAGGATTATCCCCTGTGTACTATACATCAAAGATGAAATTTTAATGCTTTGTTCATTTACTACACAGCTCCTATTTGTCTGTAATGAAGCTGTATGGCTGGGCCCATCTATTTCAATAATAGTTATTTTATAGCTTCCTTTTGGATGTTGTTTAATATGAGAGGATAATTTTCCCAAATTCATTCAGAGGAGTCTGGGCATTTCTTTGGGATATGTTCATGTTCGTGTTTTTGCTTCTGATTTTAAAATAATTTTCCTTTGTTGTAGGATGAGCAGTTCTTAGGTTTTGGCTCAGATGAAGAAGTCAGAGTTCGAAGTCCCACAAGGTCTCCTTCAGGTATGGCCATTTAAGCTCACAATGTCTTGAAATTTTGTTTGTTAGGGTATTGAGGTTTCTTTTTTGTCTTCTGTGTATATAGAGAATAATCTATAATCCGGGGCACAGGAAATGGCTTATGAGCTAGACTTTTGGGGGATGCTGCTCTGTCAGGTCACATTTGGTTCATTCTTCAGAATGTTTCTCTCTGGGAGATACTTGTGGAATGGGAATGGGTTTCCACAGAATGATTGGGAAACCTGATATGTTTGAAGATACCCTACTAAGTTCTTCCTCAGTTACACATTTTTGTATTATGTATTACTATATACCGCCTTTGGAAATAATTTGGCTATTATTTTTCACAGATGAAATTTGGTCTATTGTCAAAGAACTAAACACAAAATTAGACGATATTAAACAATTTTATCTGGTTCTTGAAAGGTATATTAAAAAAAGAAAACATTGTGGTTAGCTCTTGCGCTGCTAGGCCTAAAAGACCTAACAAGAACAATTGTAGAGGGGCTGGGGATGTGGCTCAAGTGGTAGCGCGCTTTCCTGGCATGCGTGCAGCCCGGGTTCGATCCTAGCACCACATACAAATAAAGATGTTGTGTCCGCCGAAAACTAAAAAATAAATATTAAAAAAAAAAAAGAACAATTGTAGAGAAGGAAAGGTTTATTTGGGCGGCTCACGGTTTAGAGATCTCAGTTTATGGATAGCTGGGTCCATTCCTTGGGGCTCAAGGTGAGGCAGAATATCATGGTGGAAGAGTGAGGCAGAGGGAAGAAGTTTACATAATGATCAAGAAGCAGAGAGAGACTCCACTCACCAGATACAAAATATGTACCTCAAAGGCATGCCTCCAATTACTTACCACATCCAGCCACACCCTACCCGCCTTCAATTACCACTCAATTAATCCCATTGGAATTAATTCACTGATTGGGTTAAGGTTCTCATAACCCAATCTCTTGTCCTCTGAACCTTCTTGCATTTGTCTCCCACATGAGCTTTTGGAGGACATCCACACCAAATCATAACAGAAAATAAAAGTTATATGATGTGTTTCCATTTATTTAGCAATATATGTCATTGTTCTCACTAACAAAATATCTAGAATAGCTTGACATTCTAGACTTACAAGCAGTTTCCTAAGAGAAGATCCTCAATGTAAATAACATTTTTTGACTTGCATAATTCAATTTTGTATAGAACAGGGCTTAAAGATTTTATTTTGCCCGGGGGTGTAGGAGGAATTGAACTAAAGGGCACTCAGCCACTGAGCCACATTCCCCAGCCCTATTTTGTATTCTGTTTAGAGACAGGGTCTCACTGAGTTGCTTAGTGCCTTGCTATTGCTGAAGCTGGCTTTGAATGCATAGTCCTCCTGTGTCAGCCTCCTGAGCTGCTGGGATTATAGGCACGCGCCACTGCACCCAGCTAGGGCTAAAGATTTTTTGATGGAACATACATTCTCCCATCCTGCTGACATTCCAATTTATTATATGATTGTCTTGGATTTTATGTGAATAGACAATGTATTTAAATATGGTAAATATGATATAGTTAGCTGGTTTTGTTCTTTAACTTAGTTTGTGATGTTTGCTGGCATTTGGGTCTCATGATATGTTACATAGCAATCTAATTCTAATACCCAAGTTCACAATTATTCTTTATCCAAATGGTGTTGATATTGCCATTCTAGTTGGGAGAAGTTTGCCAATACTACCTGAGTATCTGTGCTATTTAGACTGTGGCAGTGGTTTCTTGAAGATGTGTTGAATCCTTAAAACTTCATATTGGAAAGGAATTTTAGGGATCATCTGGTCCAACCCTTCATTTACAGAGGACAAAATGAGGCCAAGAAAATATATGATGAACATTTATTTATAACCAACGTGTGAGTTCTTTGGATATGTTGTGGATTAAGGAAGTTTGCAGAGCTGGAACCCTGTCTGTTCTGCTTTATTCTACTTATCTACCAACACTTTTTGAAAAAGTAGGGTGGAAGAGGTTTTTTGGATTGATTAAGCCCTCTGAATAACCATGTTCAAGTCTACCAAAATCAGGAATCTCTTCATGTACTTTACAGCATGAGTTTACACACACACACACACACACACACACACACACACACTAGTTGTTGATGGAACTTTATTTTGTTTATTTATTTATATGTGGTCCTGAGAATCTAACCCAGTGCCTCACATGTGTGAGGCAAGCACTCTACTGCTGAGCTACAGTCCCAGCCTTGGGCATGAATTTTTAACTTACAACTCTTAGGATCATTTCTTCTAAAGTTTTTTTTTTCTTGGCTGTCAGTTTACTTTGAATCATGTACTTTTTTTTTGGCCATATGGATATCCTTCATTATTTATAAAATGAAAAATAGTTTCTCTGCTGTCTTCTTGTCTGTTACATTTGTTATATTAGTATATATTGAGAATGGATTTGCGAATCTTTATTAAGGGAAGTCTCGTAAGTTAATTGGTAAGAAATGAATTTATATTTTAAAAGCTCAACAATAAGACTTTTGTAGATTTCTATTTTGTTAGAAAGTGGCTCCATCGTAAAAATGTTCATACTGGCCTAAATCTCTTTCAATCCCTGTTCAGGGAAGTTTTAGTTTCAGAAGAATGTTCTCCTGTAAAACACTGAGAGTTGGAAATGTAGCTCAGTGGTAGAGGACTTAGCATGCACGAGGCACAGGGTTCCACCATCCCCAGTACCATAAAAATAAAACGAAACAAAACTTATAAAACACTAAAAGTCAAGAGAGAAAATGTGATATCATAGGCAAATTTTAATACATTTTAAAATTCAGGTTTATGTAAGTATTTGAGAGTCCTGTTTTCTTAAATCTGTTGATAAGTAGCAAATTGAGCTAGTTTGTAAATGGGCAAATTTCCTTTATTAGAATAGAAGTAATTTGATTTAATATATTGCTGATTTGTTCTTGATATCAGTTAAGGTTAAATCTTTTTGTTACTTGGGACTAAGTAGTTCAAGAGTCACTTGATAGGAAAGTAGATTAGTGGACACATTATGTCACTTCACATACCACTGGGTTCAGTGACCTTATTCTGAGATCTTATGAATGATTATTTTCCTATTTAATAAAACTTTCTTAGTTTACTTTGGTAAAACATGGGCTGGGGATATAGCTCAGTTGGTAGATTGCTTGCCATACATATACAAGGCCCTGGATTCAATCCCCAGCCACCACCAAAACCAAAACAAAGCAAAACTTGGGTAAAACAGATTGAATATGTAGGATGCTGAGCTGTCCAGGAGACTTTTCCTATGAAAGTTAGTATGTTGTTGGTTGAAGAGCACCTTGTTCAAATTTATTCAAAGTCAAAATGTTGAAGTAAAAAGGTAGGATGATTGCTGGGGTGCATGCCTGTAATCTCAGCAGCTCGGGAGGCTGAGACAGGAGGATCTCAAGTTCAAAGCCAGCCTCAGCAATAGCGAGGCACCAAGCAACTCAATGAGACCCTGTTTCTAAATAAAATACAAAATAGAGCTGGGGTTATGGCTCAGTGCTTGCGTGCCCCTGAGTTCAACCCCCAGTAAACATCCCCCCCCCAAATAAAAGTGATATTATTTACTAGAAGCAGATTTCTAAATGTTATTGTTAGTGGCTAGAATAAGGTAGTATAATTTTGAAAAAGAAAAAATTTTACTTCAGAAAAGAACTTGCTCATCTGAAAATTGTAGAAAAATTAGTTTTCAATGGAGAACCTCTTATTATCTTGATTTCTGTGTCAAAAATAATTAAATGTTCTTTCAGGAGGAATGTTATTTACTTTTTTTTTTTTTTTGAGACAAAATTTTGGTGAAAAGAAATTAAGCACAATTAAGATGTTCTGTTGACTTAATAGACCCAAGTTGAGTTCAGTACAAAATGGCCTGTGCTAAATTATAATCAGCTTAGTTAAGCCCTGAACTACATAGCTAAATATATGCTCTTCATTGTTTAATTTCTATACACAGTTAAAACTAGTCCTCGAAAACCTCGCGGGAGACCTAGAAGTGGCTCTGACCGAAATTCAGCTATCCTCTCAGACCCATCTGTGTTTTCCCCTCTAAATAAATCAGAGACCAAATCTGGAGATAAGATCAAGAAGAAAGATTCTAAAAGTATAGAAAAGAAAAGAGGAAGACCTCCCACATTCCCTGGAGTAAAAATCAAAATAACACATGGAAAGGACATTTCAGAGTTACCAAAGGGAAACAAAGAAGATAGCCTGAAAAAAATTAAACGGACACCTTCTGCTACATTTCAACAAGCCACAAAGATTAAAAAATTAAGAGCAGGTAAACTCTCTCCTCTCAAGTCTAAGTTTAAGACAGGGAAGCTTCAAATAGGAAGGAAAGGGGTGCAGATTGTAAGACGGCGAGGAAGGCCTCCATCAACAGAACGGATAAAGACCCCTTCGGATCTCCTCATTAATTCTGAACTGGAAAAGTCCCAGAAGGTTCGGAAAGACAAGGAAGGAACACCTCCACCCACGAAAGAAGATAAGACAGTTGTCAGACAAAGCCCTCGAAGGATTAAGCCGGTCAGGATTATTCCTTCTTCTAAAAGGACAGATGCAACAATTGCTAAGCAACTTTTGCAGAGGGCAAAAAAGGGGGCTCAAAAGAAAATTGAGAAAGAAGCAGCACAGCTGCAAGGAAGAAAGGTGAAGACACAGGTCAAAAACATCCGACAGTTCATCATGCCTGTTGTCAGTGCTATCTCCTCACGGATCATTAAAACCCCTCGGCGGTTTATAGAGGATGAGGATTATGACCCTCCCATTAAAATTGCCCGGCTGGAGTCTACACCAAATAGTAGATTCAGTGCCACATCCTGTGGATCTTCTGAAAAATCAAGTGCAGCTTCTCAGCACTCCTCTCAAATGTCTTCAGACTCCTCCCGATCTAGCAGCCCCAGTGTTACTTCCACAGATTCTCAGGCCTCTGAGGAGATTCAGGTACTTCCTGAAGAGCGGAGTGACACCCCTGAAGTTCATACTCCACTGCCTATTTCCCAGTCCCCAGAAAATGAGAGTAATGATCGGAGAAGCAGAAGGTATTCAGTGTCAGAGAGAAGTTTTGGATCTAGAACAACTAAAAAATTACCAACTCTGCAGAGTGCCCCCCAGCAGCAGACCTCCTCCTCTCCACCTCCACCTCTGCTTACTCCCCCTCCTCCACTGCAGCCAGCCTCCAGTATCTCTGACCACACACCCTGGCTTATGCCTCCAACAATCCCCTTAGCATCACCGTTTTTGCCTGCTTCTGCTGCTCCCATGCAAGGGAAGCGAAAATCTATTTTGCGAGAGCCGACATTTAGGTGGACTTCTTTAAAGCATTCTAGGTCAGAGCCACAATACTTTTCCTCAGCAAAGTATGCCAAAGAAGGTCTGATTCGCAAACCAATATTTGATAATTTCCGACCCCCTCCACTAACTCCTGAGGATGTTGGCTTCGCGTCTGGTTTTTCTACATCTGGTTCTGCTGCTTCAGCCAGGTTGTTTTCACCACTCCATTCTGGAACAAGGTTTGATATGCACAAAAGGAGCCCTCTTCTGAGAGCTCCAAGATTTACTCCAAGTGAGGCACACTCTAGAATATTTGAGTCTGTAACCTTGCCTAGTAATCGAACTTCTGCTGGAACATCCTCTTCAGGAGTATCTAATAGAAAAAGGAAAAGAAAAGTGTTTAGTCCTATTCGATCTGAACCAAGATCTCCTTCTCACTCTATGAGGACAAGAAGCGGAAGGCTAAGTACTTCTGAGCTGTCACCTCTCACCCCCCCGTCTTCTGTCTCTTCCTCGTTAAGCATTTCTGTTAGTCCTCTTGCCACTAGTGCCTTAAACCCAACTTTTACTTTTCCTTCTCATTCCCTGACTCAGTCTGGGGAATCTCCAGAGAAAAATCAGAGACCAAGGAAGCCGACTAGTGCTCCAGCAGAGCCATTTTCATCAAGTAGTCCTACTCCTCTCTTTCCTTGGTTTACCCCAGGCTCTCAGACTGAGAGGGGGAGAAATAAAGACAAGGCCCCTGAGGAGCTGTCCAAAGATCGAGATGCTGAGAAGAGCGTGGAGAAGGACAAGAGTAGAGAGAGAGATCGGGAGAGAGAAAAAGAGAATAAGCGGGAGTCAAAGAAAGAGAAAAGGAAAAAGGGATCAGAAATTCAGAGTAGTTCTGCTTTGTATCCTATGGGTAGGGTTTCCAAAGAGAAGGTGGTTGGTGAAGATGTTGCCACTTCATCTTCTGCCAAAAAAGCAACTGGGCGGAAGAAGTCTTCATCACTTGATTCTGGGACTGATATTGCTTCTGTGACTCTTGGGGATACAACAGCTGTCAAAACCAAAATACTTATAAAGAAAGGGAGAGGAAATCTGGAAAAAAACAACTTGGACCTCGGCCCAACTGCCCCATCCCTGGAGAAGGAGAAAACCCTCTGCCTTTCCACTCCTTCATCTAGCACTGTTAAACATTCCACTTCCTCCATAGGCTCCATGTTGGCTCAGGCAGACAAGCTTCCAATGACTGACAAGAGGGTTGCCAGCCTCCTAAAAAAGGCCAAAGCCCAGCTCTGCAAGATTGAGAAGAGTAAGAGTCTTAAACAAACTGACCAGCCCAAAGCACAGGTACTCCTTTGACCTTGCCTTTAAAACTATCAGTTTACTGCACCCCTTCTACAGGCTAGATTTAATTAAGCTAAATATCTCAGTTACATCCAGTTGTGTAAAAAGTATGGTAGGGGGTGGTGTATGCAATGGTTTTTCAAAGACTGGTAGGATTTTGTTAATTAGAAAATGGGAAGGCATTAACATTCTAAGTAGAGGGAACAGTGTGGATAGAGATGTAAAAGTATAAAACGTATATGAGAAAGTGTGAACTAAGTAGCTAAAAGATAGGTTGGAACGATATTACAGACTGCTGAGTTGTTTGAGGTATAATCTGGGGCTTAAATTTTGAAAGTACATTTTTATAGTTACGTTTTAATATTTATCAAAGAAGAGAAAACGAGAACATTCTCTTCCTCTGTGTAGTGAGTGATTAGAGCAATAGATAATAGATGTTTGTGACATACAAATGGGAAGCTTATCCTTAATTTGTGGAGCAGAAAAAATGTAGAATTCAGTTCATTAAGATGACACCAAACAAGCCGGGCCCGGTGGTGCACACCTGTAATCCCAGCAACTTGGGAGGCTAAGGCAGGAGGATTGTGAGTTCAAAGCCAGCCTCAGCAAAAATGAGGCGCTAAGAAACTTAGTGAAACCCTGTCTCTAAATAAAATACAAAATAGGGCTGGGGATGTGGCTCAGTGGTGGAGTGCCCTGAGTTCAATACCCCAGTACCCCACTGCCCACCCCCTCAAAAAAGATGACACCATACCAAACCAAGTTTTACCAGGGTCAGCAATTTTTGTTCTGTTGTAGATGTATATTTATTTATTTCAACATACCAAGTTAGGTTAAAATGGCCAAAAACTTAGATTTTATGTTGTAATTCTCCTTTGAGCCATATTTACATTTAATGATTCTACCAATTGAGAGTTCTAGTAGCAGTGTAACAAGACTTATTTCTGACACTATGTTGGATGGTTTTGGTTTGCCTTTTGATGATAAGACCAATGGCTTTTCAGTATGTGAGATACTTATGTTTGGAGCCATGGTCTTTTATATTTTCATTTATAGACTATTTCACCCACTTCTCTGTTGATAAGGAAATATAGGAAACAATCTATAGTTAGAAAACCAGACTGAACCTTTTTGTAATATAGATTGACAGCTTGAATTTTGAGGGAAATTGTAAAGAATTAGTATAATTGGAAATGGAAGATTTCTGTTTTTGATGAGAGGCCTTTTTGCTGCCATTTTCAGAATACAGAAGTAGTTGATTAATGTGTATTGATAGGGCTTATCAGCTGGGAGTAATTAGTTGCATGTTTTGATAATGGATCTAATGAAGTGCTCAAGTATACCTTGGCTTCATTTAATTATATTTGCAGCATGCATGATCATCATCATTTTTGTCCTTTCTTGTGTTTAGGGTCAAGAAAGTGATTCATCAGAGACCTCTGTGCGAGGACCTCGAATTAAACATGTCTGTAGAAGAGCTGCTGTTGCCCTTGGCCGAAAACGAGCTGTGTTTCCTGATGACATGCCCACCCTGAGTGCCTTACCATGGGAAGAACGAGAAAAGATTTTGTCTTCCATGGGAAATGATGGTAGGTCAGAGGGTTAGTGTTGGGATATAAACAGTCTTTTGACTTGTTCACCAGTCTTTCCAAGATACCCAGTAGCAGGGCTGGAATTGTGGCTCAGCCGTAGAGCGTTCAATCTTCAGCACCACATAAAAATAAAGGCATTGTGTTGTGTCCATCTACACCTAAAACAATAAATATTAAAAAAAAAAAAAGATAACCAGTAGGCCGTTCATAGTTTGGGTCTTTCAAAAAACAGATAACTAGAGAGTGTTAAATGTGTAAGGATTTTATTACAGGAAATGCCTGAGGGACAAGTAGCCAGGGAAAACTGGGAGAGCTGTCAGACTCCAGTGCAAGAAGAGAGGGAAGGAAGGTTGGGCAGAACCTTCTTAGATTGCCATGCAGTATTAGGTTTGGCAAGGCTGTCAGGGAGTCCTCCAACAAAGCTGGCTGTCAGAGGAGACTTGTGTGTCTCAGAAACAAGCCTACCTTGGTAACTTACTGCTGGGGAGCAACCATGTAGCCTCTTTATCATTGGATTTCAGAGGGGCCCTTGGTCAGTTATGCTCCCTGGAATTGGAGGTCTGTGAGACACATTCTCATAATTGCCATATAGTTCTGAAATGTTGGGTTGCAGCTTTAACAAATTTAGAGATTTAGAGAATCCTTAGAAGCATTCAATTCATGTTCTTGATTCTAGGTTAGACTGTCTTGTTTTCAGTATTTGGATTTTTGCTTTCATTAAGCTGCAAGGTACAGTTCTTTTTAAACATTTAAATAATTACTTAGAAAAAAATCTGAGTTCTACATATGAATATTTTTGCGTGGTGGTACATACTTGTAATCCCAGAAACTTGGAGGCTGAGGCAGGAGGTCATGAGTCTAGGCAACCTAGCAAGTCTCAAAATTTTTAAAAATAATAGAAAAAATTAAAAAATAAAAAAGGAGGGGAGGCCTTGGACTGTAACTTAAAAGTTGAGCGTCACTGGGTTCAATCCCCAGTACCCTCCAAAAAATGTATTTTCATTTTTTGATTACCAATTAAAATGAAGTTTGAATGTATCTAATGATTCAAAGGGATTTTAAGGGTTTTGCCCTCTACTTCCAAAAAGGAATGGATATTCCTTTGGAATTAATGGCACATTTCTTTAACAGACAAGTCATCAATTGCTGGCTCAGAAGATGCTGAACCTCTTGCTCCACCCATCAAACCAATTAAGCCTGTCACCAGAAACAAGGCCCCTCAGGAACCTCCAGTAAAGAAAGGACGAAGATCAAGGCGCTGTGGGCAGTGTCCTGGCTGCCAGGTGCCTGAGGACTGTGGAGTTTGCACTAATTGCTTAGACAAGCCCAAGTTTGGTGGCCGCAATATAAAGAAGCAGTGCTGCAAGTAAGTGGGTCTTACTCTGAGGTGTTGGCCTCTCAATCATGAAGGTTTCTTATTTATCCCTGGATTGTTGCAAAGATACATTAGGAAACTGAAAGTGATTGTATTGAATCTCCTTGAGCTGCAAGATTAGTTGCAGAGTTGGATTTTGTGAAGTGTTTAGATTTGGGCTATCATTAAATAAGGAATGCTCTGGGGCAGTGCTGTCTAATAGAATAGAGTGGTAGAAATGTTCTGTATGTGCTCAGTTCAATATGGTACTCATTAGCCACATGTGGCTATTGAGCATTTGGCTTGTGGCTAGGTTAACTGAGGAACTACATTTTTATTTCATTTCTTTTAAGTTAATTTAAATCTAAATAACCACATGTGAGTAGTGACTACCATATTAGTGCAGTTCTGGAGGGGTTCTGCTTAAAAGTTGACAAGTTTAAGCAGAATATTTATTGAACCAATTGAAACAACTTTTATCTTCATGACAGTTAGGAAACTTTAGAGACATCTTACCTGAATTTCTGGGCTCTCTGACTCAGAATACTATTTTTTCGCCCGTTTTAGTCAAACTTTTGCCATCTGTGATTTTATTTGTTTAAAATGAACCAGGAGAGTCACATAGTTAGAAATTTTGGTAATTGAACGTCTCATAAGTTGCCTGATACAAGTAGATATTTGCTGAATGAATGAATGACATGAAAGTGATTATTTTAAAGCATAGTTGGAGGAAATACTGTACCAGGGCAGACAGTTTCTGTGCTTTGGTTTGTCCTTAAGCAAGAATTTTGTCTTAGGTCCTTTAATGGTAAAAAGTGAGTTATTACAAAAAGGTACATGATAATAGGACACAACCGCACAGAATTTAGGGGTTGGAATAGACTGTACAATTTTAGCTTCATATTAAGTTTAAGTTTTATTAAATTTAAATCAAAGGGTGACAGTTATCAAAGCCATGAGATAAATATACCTATAGCATTACAGTGGCAGACAGAACCTGGGTGATTTTAGTCAGTTTTATGTGAATATGAATATTAAATCTCATAAAGGAAGCAGTACTCATATGATTACAAGAAATATTAATTGGGGGCTAGAGTTGTGGCTCAGTAGTAGAGCATTCCCCTAGCATGTGTGAGGCACTGATTTTGATCCTCGGCATGCATAGATAGTCAGATAGATAGATAGATGGATGTATTGTGTCCATCTACAACAACAACAAAAAATCTTAAAAAAAAAAAAAAGAAATTTTATGGGGCTGGGGTTGTGGCCCAGTGGTAGTGCGCTTGCCTAGCATGTGTGAGGCCCTGGGTTCGATTCCCAGCACCACATAAAAATAAAATTAAGATATTGTGTCCACCTATAACTAAAAAATAAATATTAAAAAATTTTTTAATTGATCATTTTGTGTGTGGTAATAGTCACTATTGAATTACAATAAATTTGAGGCCTATTTCCAAAATAATTTGCTGTTTTTAAGATCCTAAAGGTAGGCAAAAAATGCTGATCCAAGGATTTTAAAGGCTCAGATTTAACTTGGGTAATAATTAATCCTTATTTCAGCTGTCAGGATGAACTTGAATAAAGATTCACTGATTTTTGCAGATAAATCATCACTTGTTTCAGTTGCTTCTCTTTTAAATGCAATTTATTTTATGGCTTATCCCTTGTTTCCTAGGATGCGAAAATGTCAGAATCTACAATGGATGCCTTCCAAAGCCTACCTTCAGAAGCAAGCTAAAGGTAGTGTTGTAAAAAGGCCTTCCCCCAGATCTCCCTGCTTTTATGTCATTGTTGTATACCTTCAGCATAAAGAGAATACTAGGGGTTTTTTGTTGTTATTGTTGTTGTTGTTTGTTTTGTTTTTTTCTTTTAAAGTTCTACTCTTTCCCGGGGAGTTGATGGTTGTTGAAGCTAGATGATAGGTATGTGGGGGTTCATTTGACTATTTGACTCTTCCTATATTTGGGGGTATGTTTGACAATCCATAGTACCAAAAAAAAAAAAATAAATGAATAAATAAATTCATAAAAATTGTAGTTTATCCCACTTCCTAGAGCAATAAAAATGTAGCTACTTCAGCTGATCAACTTGGCATTGTTTCTTGAGTCTTTCAGTGCCAACTTTAGCTGCAGGAAACTGAGAACAAGATGATGTTACATTTCTGTTCTATTTTAACAAAAATTTTTCTCATATTTATAGATTATCTTATTGTGTTGTTCCCCTAGCTGTGAAAAAGAAAGAGAAAAAGTCTAAGACCACTGAAAAGAAAGAAAGCAAAGAGAGCACTATTGTGAAAAGCTTGGTGGACTCTAGTCAGAAACCTCCCCCATCAGCACGTGAGGATCCTGCCCCAAAGAAGAGCAGCAATGAGCCTCCACCTCGAAAGCCAGTGGAGGAAAAGATTGAAGAAGGGAATGCCCCTGCACCCGGGCCTGAGCCCAAACAAGTCACCACTTCTGCTTCTAGGAAGTCCAGCAAGCAGGTCTCCCAGACAGCACCAGTCATCCCCCCTCAGCCACCTAGCACAGCACCACCAAGGAAAGAGATTCCCAAGATGACTCCGAGTGAGCCTAAGAAAAAGCAGCCTATACCACCAGAGTCAGGTAAGCAAGGAAGGCAGGAAAGAATGGTGAACCACAGTGCTATACAGTGTGGTTCTACTGGTCTCTGGAACAACATTTGGAAACCTAAAATGTTTGAGGTATTCAGTTCTAGAAAATTAACTTTCTTTTTAATTGTTATGTAATAACAAAGAAAAGCAAAAAAAGAGAGAGAGAGAGAGATATTATCTTAATTTCCAGTGTGACTCTTGGAGTTCTTTGTTTTTTTCTAATGCCTCTTTCTTCACAGCAGTTGAACCTAAAGTATTCATTGCCAGCATTCATAGAAATATATTTTCAATTCTTTAGGTCCAGAGCAAAGCAAACCGAAAAAAGTGGCTCCCCGCCCGAGTATTCCTGTAAAACAAAAACCAAAAGAAAAGGTGAGGAGAGATTTGTTTTTCTGTGTTCTGTTATGCAGGGAAAAACCTTGTCCTTGACATTTTCATGATTAACCGAAAATTATGTAAATAGTGGTGGAATTTCTTAAAATTAACCAACTTCAGGCCCAGGCTTTAGCCTATGTCTTTTTTGGGGGGGCCGGGGGTGTGTTTTTCTTTTTGCTTCTTTGTGAACCTCACATGTTGTAGCCTAAGAATATGTTTATTCTGCAGGTCACTTTCTGTCCTCAACATATACTATACTTTATCAAGATTTGTCTGTAAAAATTACCTTTACCTTTGGAAAAAAAGTACTATTTTTATTTATTATGGACAGAAACAGAGGATTTAAGTGTTTTTGTTTTTTGTGACGCTGGGGATCAAACCCAGGGCTTCCTGCATGTGAGGCAAGTGCTGTGCCACTGAGCTATAATCCCAGCCAAGTTAAGAATTTTTTGAAGATTGCTTCTCTGTTTATAGGATACTTATGTTGTAAACATATGTTCCAGATTTATTAATTGAAAATGTGAAGGCAAGTAGGGTGTGGTTTTGTTCTATAACCATCTTTTGTCTCCTTAGGAAAAACCTCCTCCAGTCAATAAGCAGGAGAATACAGGCACTTTGAACATACTCAGCACTCTCTCAAATGGCAATAGTTCTAAGCAAAAAATCCCTGCAGATGGAGTCCACAGGATCAGAGTGGACTTTAAGGTAAAGCTATTTAGTAATGATGCAATTTATTCATGGCCTTTAAATAAAAGAAAATGGTGATGAAAAGTGCTGAAAGAGAGGAAATCAGTACCAACTTGAAGAATGTATAATAACTACAGGTTAGCATATGGGCTCAGATGTGTAAGAGCTTTAGTCACTCTTGTGAGGTCACTGTTTCTAAATTTCCTGAAGAACATAGCCATTGAAAAACCTGTTCATCTTAAGCAGTATCTGAGGGAGTAACTCTTTCACATAGGAATGCTCAAACTATGATGATTGCTTCAGTTATCAAAACTAAGGAAATTTCAGTCGAAATATATTTTGGCTGTATATTTAAGAATTGAACCAAGAGGTGATAGTTTGTATCTGAAATTTAAAAATTTAAAAACAGCAGTTATGTTTGGACTCACTGAAATGAAATAACTCTTGATATCACTTTTGATTAATGTTTTTTACCTTCATTTTGTCATTATAAAACTTTCTTTTCTGCTTTTTTGCACTGCTAGATATTAAACCCAGGGCCTCATACATGCTAGGCAAGTGCTTTACTGATGAGCTACACCCCCAGGCTCTTGTAAAACTTGTATAAGTGATCTTTCTCTCTGCTTACAGGAGGATTGTGAAGCAGAAAACGTGTGGGAGATGGGAGGCTTAGGAATCTTGACCTCTGTTCCTATAACACCCAGGGTGGTTTGCTTTCTCTGTGCCAGTAGTGGGCATGTAGAAGTAAGTATCCTGCTTCTTTGCACCCTAGAAATTGTAACAGATTATTTTGCTGTGATAAAAGAAACTATTCCTTTTGTTGGTATTTAGCAGGACTATCCTTGTTTGAATCAGCTAATGAAATATTTTAAAGTTTTTTGGAGATTTCAGAAAGAAATATGCTTTTTAGAGTAATAGTCTTTTTAATTCAATCTTTATTAGAGTTCTGGTTTTTCTATTAGATGTTTAAACATGAGGAAAATGATAGTGTCCCTTAAGGAATGTTAATGGTTATTTAATTTTTTGTCTTCTTTTTCTCTTTTTATTGATATAATTATATGTAATGGTGGGATTCAGTGTTACATATTTATACGTACATACAACATAATATTGGTGGTTGTTTCACATTGACTACAAAAACCCGCTTATTTATAAAAAAGCTCTTTTTGACAGGAATAAAGTCTAGTGAAAAGTGGGCAAAGGACAGAAATGGATAATTCACAAAATGAGAAACAAACGTGGCATTGTAGGGGAGGATTTTTAATTCTTCCAGTAACCAAAAACTGGAAATTAAAGCATGGTAAAAAGAATCGTGCAAAAGTGGGAACTTTTTTTTTTTTTTTTTTTTTTTTTTTTTAGTTTAGATGGACACAATACCTTTATTTTATTAATTTATTTTTATGTGGTGCTGAGGATTGAACCCAGTACCTCACACATGGTAGGCAAGTGCTCTACTACTGAGCTATATCCCCAGCCCTTTTCATTTTGAGACAGGGTCTCACTAAGTTGCCCAAGCTGGCCTTGAACTTGATTATCCTGCTGCTTTAGTCTCCCAAGTAGCTAGGATTACAGGTGTGTCTCACCATGCCTGGCTTACATGTTTGTCTTAAAGAAATACTTAGAAAAGTTGACAAATTATCTCTCCCTCTTTGTCTCTCTCTATCTATGTATATATGACTTTATTTCATATTTTTCATGTTGATATAAATAATAGAAACAACTTGAAAGTCCATCATAGGGAGCCTGGGTTAAAATAATGATAGGACATGTATATAATGGGAAAATATGATAGTATGGTCTGATATTAACATAGATGTTCATGACAGGTCACCGAGTGAAAAGAGAAGGTTACAAAGTATACATAATACATGATCTCATTTGGGTTTGAATAAATGTTTTTAAACTATATACATAGAGCTGGGCACAGTGGCTCATACCTATAATTCCAGTGACTTGGGAAGCTGAGGCAGGAGGATCATAAGTTCACAGCCAACCTTAGCAATTTAGCAAGATCCTGTTTCAAAATGAAAAAGGATTGAGGATGAGGCTCAGTAGTAAAGCACAGGAAGGAAGGAAGGAAGGGAGGGAGGGAGGGAGGGAGGGAGGGAGGAGAAAAATGGAGAATGACATATCATAATATTTAAAATGTAGTTGGATTGTGGGTGGCCTTTGTTTTCTGTTTTTATCTTCTTGAGGTCTCTGCAGTAGGATGAGAAAGAAAGAGAATAGCACAATTTTAAATAAGAAGCAGTATTTTGTCATTGATAAGGGATAAATTTTAAGACCTATACAATTCTCAAGTTCCTGAATACCTAGTTAACTTTTATTCATCACATATGTATTCAGTAATTACAAACAAAATCTAAGGCCTGGTTAAAATCTGGATGTTGAATAGTCAGTGATACTCAGAACTAGCATAGACTCAGTTCTGCTCACTTGCTATTGTAGTTATGCATTAGCAAAATTACAAGTTGTTGACTGGTCTTCGGTTCATTAAGGAGATCCTTTGTTTGTGTTTCATAGGAACATTGTACTAAGTGGTGGGGTTGCTTCAAATGTTGCTGAGACTAAGAATAGTGGGTTTATAAGTGTCAGGGGTCCACAGTATCTCTTTTTTCCTCTGTAGACTAATGCTTTGCATTCATACATACACTACCCACAGGAATAACTTAACTTTTTGTAGTACCAGTCCTATAGCTTCTATGATTAAATTGATATTTTTTTTAGGGTGGTATTGTTCTAATTGAAATTATATATAGGGGCTGGGGATGTGGCTCAAGTGGTAGCATGCCCGCCTGGCATGTGTGCGGCCCGGGTTCGATCCTCAGCACCACATACAAACAAAATGTTGTGTCTGCTGAAAACGGAAAAACAAATATTTAAAAAAAAGAAATTATATATAGATGTGCACAACAGTTTTACAGAATTCCTAAAAAGTGAATTTTTTCCTCTGTTTCTCTTTGTATGTATATATTTTAAAAAATTAGAAATGAAATATGTTCACATTTTTGTAATATATATAGACAATTTTTTTTCCCTAAAAATTTGAGAGTAAGTTGTAGACATGGCCCTTTTGCCAATAATTGTCTTAGTTTGTATTTCCTAAAATCATGGAATATTTTCTTCTGTAACCACAGTGTAATTAATTATCAAAATTAGGAAGTTATTTAGGTTTGATCAATTGTCCCAGTAAAGCAAAAATTTGGGGGTTCTCCTCAGTATTTTTGACAGTGCTTTATGAACTTGGAAATAACCTTTTTTGGGGGAGGGGATTGAACCTATGGGCACTTTATTCCAGAGCTACATCCCAGCCCTTTTTATTTTTTATTTTAAGATAGGGTTTCACTAAGTTGCTTAGGGCCTTCTCAGTTGCTGAGGCTGGCTTTGAACTTTAAATCCTCCTATCTCAGTCTTACAAGTGTTGGGATTACAGATGTGCACCACTGTAGCAACTGAAAGTTACTTATTTTAAAAATTACAGATAGAAAGGATAAAACAGAGTGTATAGCATATTGTAATGAGCTTTTAAGGCCCTCCTAACCGACACCCTTATATTCCCATGGTTTTTATGTTGTCTATGGTATTTGCATTTTCTGTTAAATCTTAGGTCATATTTATTTCATTACTTTGTAATTCTATTGTCATTACTACTTTAGTTCCCTGAATTTCCTGCATTGCCTATTGACTATTTAATTCACTGGGATTAGCTAAATACAGGTTGAGTGTCTCTTATCTGAAATACTTGAGATCAGAAGTGTTTTGGATTTTGGCTATTTTGGGGGTTTTGAAATATTTACATATACATAATGAGATATGGTGGAGGTGAGACACAGTTCTAAACATGAAATTCATTTGTTTCACATATACCTTATACACATAGCCTGAAGGTAACTTTATAAATTATTTATAATAATTTCGTACATGAAATAAAGTTTGGGTACATTGAGCCATTGAAATCAGGTATGGGATTTTCTCATATCAGCATTCAAAATGTTTTAGATTTTGGCACATTTTGAATTTCAAATTTTGGAGTTATGGATGCTCAACCTGTATAACACCAGTGGATTCCTAAAATTCAAAGTATTTAAGTGGGATATGGTTGATATTTTTTTCCTGCACCGTTTTTTGACATGCTTCTGTGTTCCCATCTTTAGTTTGTGTATTGCCAAGTGTGTTGTGAGCCTTTCCACAAGTTTTGTTTAGAGGAGAACGAGCGCCCTCTGGAGGACCAGCTGGAAAATTGGTGTTGTCGTCGATGCAAGTTCTGTCATGTTTGTGGAAGGCAGCATCAGGCTACAAAGGTACAAAACATAGTAATAGAACTAGTAGAGGATTCCTCTCTCCATATCTGCCTTCTGTTTTGAGGTTTTATGTCTATATTCTTTTCTCCTCTGACTTAATCTGTTTTGACTATTTAATTGGGTGTAATCAATTGCCTGATTCTGTGGAAAATGAATTTTGGAAATTTAGCAGAGAAAATGATACTGGAAAAAATTCCAAAAATAAGTAAAAATCTATCTGATAATTTACCTACTGAGTGCTTTTCATAGGAAATAAATCTCTATTTTAATTGAGTTAAGTGGTATATGAGAAAATTTTAAGTTGTTCAAATTGTGTGCTATACTCACTTAAAGATATGTATGAAATGGGTGCTAAGTAGAGGTATTTAGTGAAGGTGATGTGATGCCCACTTTTTTTGCCATTGTATTCTCCTACAGCAACTGCTGGAGTGTAATAAGTGCCGAAACAGCTATCACCCTGAGTGCCTGGGACCAAACTATCCCACCAAACCCACAAAGAAAAAGAAAGTTTGGGTGAGTACGCACATTATGCTGTTTCAGAAAGAATTGTCATGGATTGGTTAGGCTTATATAACTTTTAATAGGTATATCCTTGCTTGAGTATCTCAGTGTAATAATTTTTTTGCCTCATTAGGAAAAGTCATCTCAATAAAGAAGTAAAATCTAGAAATGAGTAGCATTGTGATCTTTTTATTTTTAATTTTTTAAAAAAATATTTTTTTAAAAATTAAATAAAGGTATTGTGTTGAACACAATACCTTTATTTAATTTATTTTTATGTTGTGCTGAGGATCAAACCCAGGGCCTTGCATGTGCTAGGCAGGCACTCTAACGCTGAGCCACAACCCCAGCCCCTAATTAAACTAAATTAAACTAAAATTCCTGTTGAATTTCTTTTCTTCTTTTCCAGATATGTACCAAGTGTGTTCGCTGCAAGAGCTGTGGATCCACAACTCCAGGCAAAGGGTGGGATGCACAGTGGTCTCATGATTTTTCACTGTGCCATGATTGTGCCAAACTCTTTGCTAAAGGTACCCAAAAATCCAATTTTGCCCGTGTATTGTGTTTTGAAAGCGAATTGGCCTTTTTGGGGAATGAAGTACAGAATCTTACTTGTTGTGTCAAGGATGCCAGTTAGACACATTCCGTGTTCCCACTGCTGCTCTTTCCTTTGCAGAGAATACTTAGAAACTGGAATATTTTGTTAACTTCCATGGGAAGTTTTTATCGTAGCTAACTGCAAATGAATGCTCTAAGCCAATAGAGCCAAAGTGTGATTTATATACATTTGATTGTTTCAAAAATGGCTCTAAGTGGTACTCAAGCATTTTATTTTGTAATTTTATTAAAATTTTTTTGGCCCTGGGGACTGAACCCAAGGGTGCATTACTACAAAGCAAAACCCCCAGCCTTTTTATTTTTTATTTAGAGATCGGGTCTCACTATGTTGCTTAGGGTCTTGCCTAATTACTGAGGCTGGTCTTGAACTTAATCCTCCCGCCTCAGCCTTCTGAGATTATACAAGCATGCCACTGTGCCCAGCAAGCATTTTAATAGTTAGGCTAGGAAGAAAAAAAAAAAAAGGTAACCAATACCTTAGAGCTATTATTTTATCAACCTAGACTAATAATGATATAAAGTCACTACTAGAATTATTTTAAATAAAATAAGCAGATCAATTTAAAGAGTTCTAATTTATATATATTTATTTTTAGTTGTAGGCGGACACAATACCTTTCTTTTATTTTTATATAGTGCTGAGGAGCAAACCCCATGCCTCACATGTGCTAGGCGAGCACTCTACCACTGAGCCACAACTCCAGCCCCTAAAGAGTTCTATTAAGTAATAAATAAAAGAGGGGATACACAGATAAAGCAAATATATGAAGGCTGTATATAATACTGGATTTTAGAAAACGCTGCTCAGAGCTCTTTTCTAGTAGAAACACTGGAAATAGAGAAAAGTTAAATTAATTGTTGTGTACTCCTATATTGCCATCCTTTTTGAAAATTTAAACATTTTTTCAAATGTTTAAGATATTCTCATGACAGTTATAAAAGGGTCTAAAGAAGAGAAATAATGGCACATACAAATCTTTCCTAGGAGTATTCTAGAAGCCCAGAATAATCTTAACATTTAGTAGATGTGTCAAAGTTCATAGCAGATCCATGCTACAGTTCAGAAGTGAATGCTAATCTGGAAGAATACAGATTTTAGATTAGGTTGAGGGCCTTAAAAGTATTGGTATGTGAGCCTAAAGCACTACAGCAATCTTTACTCTGCTTTCAGGAAACTTCTGCCCTCTCTGTGACAAGTGTTATGATGATGATGACTATGAGAGTAAGATGATGCAGTGTGGGAAGTGTGATCGCTGGGTCCATTCCAAATGTGAGAATCTTTCAGGTACAGAAGGTTGGAGTCTTTTTATTACAGTTTCTTTCTCCCTTGGTACTGCTACATTTATAGCCCCCAGAGCACTATAAACCTAAAATTGTGGTAGTGCTATTTAAAGTTCTTTAAAAAGAAGTTATTGTTTAGTCTTTAGAATAAGTAGCATTGTATTGTTTGTGCTCACTTCTTCTGAACACATCCCTTTACTTCTTTGTTGTCCTTTGTGGGTACCATAACCTATTGGTTCTCGAATAACCAAATCCTGGATTAGTATTAATTAATAATGTCCCTTTGGGAGATCAATGTGTACAATGTCCTACAGTATTGTAGCCTCTTAGGTGGGTTTCTAACATACAGCTTTATAGTAAGGTCAGTGGCATAGTTTACCTTCTCTCCCTCTCTTGCTCTTCAGAGGACCTCCTTATTGTAGTTTTTTGTTTTCCTAGATGAGATGTATGAGATTCTATCTAATTTGCCGGAAAGTGTGGCCTACACTTGTGTCAACTGTACTGAGCGGCATCCTGCTGAGTGGCGACTGGCTCTTGAAAAAGAGCTACAGATTTCTCTGAAGCAAGTTCTGACAGCCTTGTTGAATTCACGGACTACCAGCCATTTGCTACGCTACCGGCAGGTAGACTGAAGTTGCATTTTGTTTTCTGAAAGCTTGTTCTTACATGGTTTTTACCTAAATAAATAAATTTTTAAAATTATTTGTATTATATTTATATTACCTAACAATAGAAAGGATTTTTTTTCTTGTTTTGCTTTGTTCTTCGTTTAGTTTTATAGTTACTTGTTTTGGTGATAACCATTAGGGAAAAGTTTTAGGATAAGTTCTTCTGTATAATAGGAAGTAGAAAGGGACTGTATCTTCAAAGGCGTTGCTACTATAATAAGAAATTTAAATTTTTTACTCTGTTAATAATGGGGAGCCAGTGAAGAACTTTACCCAAGAGTAAAGTTGTTTTTTAGAGGGGAAAAAAAAAATTCTCCACTGGAGTAGAGAAGAAGGATTAAGAGAGGTTTAAGCCTAGAGGCAAGAGCAATATTGGGAGGCAGTCATAGTAATCCACTTGAAAATTTCTGCTTTTTGTCCAAGTTGTGAACTATGTATCTATAAAGTAGTCAGTCATTGGAAAAGGTATAATTTTGAAAGAATAACTTTAACTCAAAGTGAGGCTGATGTTTCACCATAAAGCTCCTTTTTTGTTGTTTTTGAGTAAGAAAATGAATTATCCATGTCATATTCCAAAGGAATTATAGACATAGTTTCAATTTCAAAATTGTTTATAGTTGTAGATGGACAGCATGCCTTTATTTAATTTTTTTTTTTTTTTTAATGTGGGGCTAAGGATCGAACCCAGTGCTTCACATATGCTAGGCAAGTTGCAGCCACTGAGCTACAACCCCAGCCCACAGTTTCAATTTTTTATACTAGGTTTGAAAATTATCAAGGAAAACTCCTAAGCTAGCCTAACTAAGCTATTAGGTAATAGGCTTATTTTAACTTCTCAGAAATCATTTTCACTTTTGAGAAATCTTTGGTTCTTTTTGTGTTCTCTTTTTGTAATATGAATTATTCATTACCATCTTTATTAACTTTAATAGAATGTGCATGGATGCCTCATTTTAAGAGTTAGGTTAAAGAAACATCTGTTTTCTGGCAACAGGCTGCGAAGCCTCCAGACTTAAACCCTGAGACAGAGGAGAGTATACCTTCTCGCAGCTCTCCAGAAGGACCTGATCCCCCAGTTCTTACTGAGGTCAGCAAGCAGGATGATCAACAGCCTTTAGATCTAGAGGGAGTCAAGAGGAAAATGGACCAGGGGAGCTACACATCTGTGGTATGTCTCCACAGCAAACCACCAGTGTTTCAAGTGCCAATTTAGTTTTCTTAGATCTTTGTGGAATGATGCTTGTATAAATAAATTTTAAAAATTATTTGTATTATATTTAGAAATGTCATCTGGCTTTAAATAACCTAAAAGTATATGAGCTATTTTAGCCGTGTGATTCAAAAGAAGGGTTATTATATGGTGATATCTTAAAATGTTATTTTTTATTTGGCTTTCAACTGAGTTCTCTGAAAATTATTTTTATGAGAGGAAGTGCTAAGAACTATTTATGTGAAAAATGCTAATGTGAGGTTAATGTGTTCTCTTTTGAGCTCAAATCTGAATAATGTGTCTTTATGATATTCAAGTGTAGATAGATTATCTTAATTTTATGATTTTAAGAATGTATAGGAATTTATCATTTGTTATCTCATGGTCTGTATTTGCTCTTCAATTCTATACTCATTTTGTTCCAAATAAAAAATTGTGAGCCTGTCTAGGTAACTTACCATGATAGAGCTAATTTGTTTACATTCTTGCCTTATTAGCCTTGCATCTCTTGATTGCTTTAAGTTAGTTGTGAAGTGAATCCCACAGGCCTCAGTCAAAGAGGAGTGACACTATATTATTAAAATAGGGTGTGAGTTTTCTGTTGGATCTCTGTGCTGGAAGAGGAAGTGATTTTGAGAGTTTGCTGTTTTATGAATAATTAATGTTTTATTTTTGTATACAGTTGGAGTTCAGTGATGATATTGTGAAGATCATTCAAGCAGCCATTAATTCAGATGGAGGGCAGCCAGAGATTAAAAAAGCCAACAGCATGGTCAAGTCCTTCTTTATTCGGGTAAATGATATTAATAGTTCTGTTTTTATTGCTTACCTATGACTAATTGCTCCATGAATATAATGGACCTATTCTCTTTACTGTTTGCTTTGCCACATGTACAAAACACCTTTTAATTTTATTTGTTCCTCTGCTTCTTTGGGAGGAAGTTGCCTGAGTGGATAGTTCTTTGCCTTGGTAGCCTGAAATTATTTTCTTTTTTTTTTAAAGAGAGAGTGAGAGAAGAGAGAGAGAGAGAATTTTTAATATTTATTTTTTAGTTCTCGGCGGACACAACATCTTTGTTGGTATGTGGTGCTGAGGATCGAACCCGGGCCGCACGCATGCCAGGCGAGCGTGCTACCGCTTGAGCCACATCCCCAGCCCCCTGAAATTATTTTCAATGTTAACAGTGATGTTGGTGTGAAATTGTCAGTTTTTTTGTGGTTTCCAAATGAATGGTAACATATTTACATTGTTTTTCTTTTAGCAAATGGAACGAGTTTTTCCATGGTTCAGCGTCAAAAAGTCAAGGTTTTGGGAGCCAAATAAAGTGTCAAGCAAGTAAGTTAATTAAGTACTGTACTTTCTTGTCAACTAGAAATCAGAGTTCTAGGAAGTTTTAATATTAAAAATGAATCCGTTGAAGGGCTAGGGTTGTGGCTCAGCAGTAGAGCACTTGCTTGTCTGGCTTGTGTGAGGCACTGGGTTCCATTCTCAGCGTCACATAAAAATAAATAAAAATAAAACAAAGGTATTGTGTGTATCTACAACTAAAAAAATAAAATTTAAAAAAAATGAATCTGTTGAGATGCCTTTTTAGTGCTGGTTTTGGAGCCAGCATTTTAGTTCATTGTAGGCTATTGCCTCTTTTTTCACTTCCATATTTGTTAGGTTTTAGGGAATTTTGTTTAATTTGTGGCATAGGGACAAAACATATGTGATACAGCTGCATAGTTGTTATAATTGGGTTCTGTTTTACTTAGTTTAAACGATGCTGTGTACTACTCTTGATTCTTCATATTTAACCTTTAATTTTATTCCAGTAAATTCTTTTGATTTGGGGAGGACAGTACTGGGGATGAAACCCAAGGACTCGCACGTTAGGCAAGCAATCTACCACTGAGCTACGTCACCAGCCTGCTTTTTTTTTTTCTTTTGTAGTTGTAAACAAATAGCATGCCTTTATTTATTTATTTATTTATTTAGTGTGGTGCTGAGAATCAAACCCAGTGCCTCACACATGCTAGGCAAGTGCTCTGCCACCGAGCTACAGCTCCAAAACTCCAGCCTGCTTTTGATATTTGAAAGGGTTATCAATTATTTCTAGAAGTTTAGGCAAGAGTCATATATTGAGATTATGATATTAAAATTAAAGTTCTGTGTATTTTGGCAGTTTTCCAATTCTGTGACTTATTCTTACATTTTGTAAATAGCTCAAACATGGGTCCAAGACCTGATGATATCAAGAATTTGATTTTGTATGGTTTTAGGTATATTGTAGGAGTTCAATAAATACTTGTTGAATCAATTATTTTCAGCAGTGGGATGTTACCAAACGCAGTGCTTCCACCTTCACTTGACCATAATTATGCTCAGTGGCAGGAGCGAGAGGAAAACAGCCACACTGAGCAGCCTCCTTTAATGAAGAAAATCATTCCAGCTCCCAAACCCAAAGGGCCTGGAGAACCAGACTCACCAACTCCTCTACATCCTCCTACTCCACCAATTTTGAGTAAGGCACCAAAGAGTTATCCATTTTTTGCTAGATGCAAATAATTGACATTGTGAATCTAAATTTAACATACTTGAAAAAAAATTTTAATATGCTTGGATATCAAAAAGAAATTTTCAGGTCATCCTTAAATGTAATAGCATCATTGTTTTTGCTTACTTGAGATGTTAACAAGACCTTAAAGTAAAAATACTTGAGTATTATGTAGATGCTGAAATAGCATAACTTTGAATACTTTTCCCCAAAGTATTTTTTTATACACTATTTTAACTGGAAATCAGAAATAGTACTGCTAATTTTAACTGAATGTCTTCTGGGTTCCAAGGTACTGACAGGAGCCGAGAAGACAGTCCAGAGCTGAACCCACCCCCAGGCATAGAAGATAATAGACAGTGTGCATTATGTTTAATGTACGGTGATGACAGTGCTAATGTAAGTATTTTGGGACCAGAGATCCTAGTTAACAAGCACTTCACATGGATGATTTATCCTTTGTGTCAACACTTGTTGACTGAGTACTGTTTAATGAATGTTTCCTTAAAAGTGGCTCTTAAATTATTTTAAACAATTGATTTAGTTGATTCAAAGCTAAATTAATTGATTTGCCTTAAATTAGTATGTCAAGTAATTTTATTTCATTTTTTGTGGTATTGGGATGGAACCTAGGGCCTCACACATGGTAGCAAGCGTTCTACCCCTGAACTCCATCCCTAGCCCTGATGTCCAGTATTTTCTATTAGAAGTTTCTCAAAAATTTCACGAAAGTCAATAAAATATAAGTTACATTTTATATAGCTTGTTTAGTTTAATGTAAGCCAGCAGAGTGGTTAAGAGCTCCATCTGTGACGGCAGCCTAGGTTCTCTTCTGTGCTTTACCACCTACCCTTTGACCTTAGCCAGTGGTGTAATTTCTGACCCTTAGTTACAGCTTTAAAATGCAGATGATAATGCTTATCTCAGGGTGGTTGTAAGGATCAAATGAAATAATGTATGCAAAGCCTTCATTTAATGCTTGGCACATAGTAAGCTTTCAATTTGGGCAAGCAGGGCAAGGGATTTAACCCAGAGACAATTTACCCACTGAGCTACATCCTTAGTCCTTGTATTTGGGGGCGGGGGGGCGGGCGGTGGACTTTAACTTGTGATCCTTTTGTCTCAGCCTCCCAGGCCCCTGGGATTACAGGCGTGTGCCACTGCACCTGGCTAAGCTTTCATTTTTTTCAAAAAGTATTTATTTAATACAGTCTGAGAGAATTGATTTTGAAATATGGTTTTAAAGAAGTCAATGCATATTTGTATAAACTTACCACATTGCTCATTTTTATATTCTCTAGATTTATAAAAATTTCCAATCTATAGAAAAACTAAGCTAGGAAAGAGGGAAGTAGAAAACAGAAACATTGAAAGCTGAATTGTGATTTTTGTGTACATTCCTAAGTTACAGAATTAAATTTGTTTTCTTGAGTTAATTTTCTCTGAAGTAAAGCTAATATCAAGGAAAGCCTCCTTTGACAATTTATTCTTTTTTTTTAATATTATATTTTAGTTGTTGATGGACCTTTATTTTTTTTAGAATTTTTTTTAGATGTTTGTGGACCTGTATTCTATTCATTTATTTATATGTGGTGCTGAGAATCGAACCTAGTGCCTCACATGTGTGAGGCAAGCACTGTACCACTGAGCCACAACCTCAGCCCAACAATTTATTCATTAAGAAAAAAAGATTTCTTTATTTCATAGGATGCTGGCCGTTTGCTATACATTGGCCAAAATGAATGGACACATGTAAATTGTGCTTTGTGGTCAGCGGAAGTGTTTGAAGATGATGATGGGTCACTAAAGAATGTGCATATGGCTGTGATCAGAGGCAAGCAGCTGGTAAGAACTTAATGTGTAAATTTTATGAAAGAGATGTCCTTTCAATTTCTAGGTGTTCTTTCTGTGGGTAAATAAATATGGTTTTAAAGAAGTCAATGCATATCTATATAAACTTACCACATTGCTCATTTTTATATTCTCTAGATTTATAAAAATTTCCAATCTATAGAAAAATAACTTGTTGGCTAACTACTCTGTCCTCAGAGTAGTTAGCCAACAAGTATTGACATACATTATAGACAGATTGCTATTCTGATCTTTGGAAGAGGGATACAAAAGCAATACAAAACAAAGTATTACCTAATTTGGGAGACAATTCAAATATGTGAGAAAAGTATCAATGTGTTAGGGGATTTAGACTGAATGAGATCTCTGAGGCCTCAGTTGAGTCAATATTCTGAGGTTCCACAGAATAAATTCATATAAATACATGAAGAAGAGATATGGGAAGTGATCAGTTGCAGTTGAGAGTAATCAGAAATAGCAGGAGAAAAATTTAAAAGCTCTGTTTTGAAGGAGGGGAGAAAATGAAGGATTATAAAACAAGCTGTCCAACAAACAATAGCACTTGCAAAGAAGCAGTAGTAAATTGTGTGGTGAGTATAAACAGAAAGTCCTTCCTGGAGGAGTCCAGATTGAATAATAAAATAAGGTGGTAACATACAGGGCCAGTTGAAGAAAACCTTGGAGTCATTTGATAAGTTTGTTATGTCAGTCTAGTAACTGAAGAACCATTATGTTTCTGACTAGTAAAACCTTTTTAAAACAGAGTTGCTTTGAGATGTTTTCAGGATTGATTTTTAAGAGTTTCATGTCTTGTAAATCAGTAATTAATCCTAGAAAAACTATGTTTTAGATCTAATCCTAAATCCAGTTGTAGTGTTTAAATGTATAGCTAAAAGGCTGTATGGTATGGATAGTCATAGAGCGAGGATTTGAGGAAGCTAGTCTGATCCTCAGGATTTTTCTGGAGTTCAACGGATTACCCTTCAACAAAATTAGTTTTAGGAAAGCGAGAATGGGATGATTCTATAGAGAAGATGACAAACATTTAAAACATCTGAAAGTCTGAATAGGGCTCTGTTTTTTCTGTTTTTTTTTTTTTTTTTAAGCGATGTGAATTCTGCCAAAAGCCAGGAGCCACTGTGGGTTGCTGTCTTACATCCTGCACCAGCAACTATCATTTCATGTGTTCCCGAGCCAAGAACTGTGTCTTCCTGGATGATAAAAAAGTGTATTGCCAACGACATCGGGATTTGATCAAAGGCGAGGTGAGATAGCTTTAGTTGCTTTTATGTATATGTTTGACTTTATTTATTTAAAGCAGTGTTAGGTTCACTGCAAAATTAAGCAGAAGGTACAGAGATTTCCTATATACTCCCTGCCTCTACACAATATGCAGCCTCCCTCATTAATTGTGTCCCCCTCCAGAGTTGTCTATTTGTTGCAATTGATGAACCTCTATCAATACATCATTACCACTCAGCGACTGTACTTTATACTTGGGTTCACTCTTGGTAGTGTACATTCTATGGGTTTAGGCAAATGTATGATAACAGGTATTCACCACTATAATATCAAGCAAATGTTTTTACTGCCCTAGAATGTGTTCTGCCTGTCAATACCCCCAACCCTTGGCAACCACTGATCTTTTTACTATCTCCATGAATTTGCCATTTCCAGAGCTTCCTATATAGTTGGAATGCTATAGTATGTAGTTTTTTCAGACCAGTTTATTCCAATTCACAATATACCTTTAAGTTTCTTCCACATCTTTTTATGGCTTATTTAGTAGCTTTTTGGATTCTTCAGGAATTTAGGAAAAAATACTAAAAAAAAATTAGCAAAATGGCAAATTCAGTTTTGCTTTCCTACTAGGCATTCCAAGGGTCACCTATTTATGAAAAATAAAGAGGTGCTTCTAGTAAGATTGAAAGGTGATTTTGAGATGCTCAGAGAGAGCCAGTACCATGAATATAATGTGTAAAGAGACGATCTATTAACAGCAATCTTGGGTTTTTATTTAAGGTGGTTCCTGAGAATGGATTTGAAGTTTTTAGAAGAGTATTTGTGGACTTTGAAGGAATCAGCTTGAGAAGGAAGTTCCTCAATGGTTTAGAACCAGAAAATATCCACATGATGATTGGTATGGACCTGGGTTATTGGGAGGACTGTGTTGTCATTGGGGCACTTTCTAGTCCTCAGTTATAAAATGATCCCTCCCATTATGACTTCTAATCAGTTCTTTTCTTGGTCAGGCTCAATGACGATTGACTGCTTAGGAATTCTGAATGATCTTTCTGACTGTGAAGACAAGCTCTTTCCTATTGGATATCAGTGAGTAAAGAGAGGAAGCAACCCTTACAACTTGAGCACTCTGAAGCTATGTACATACAGATCATTAAATGTAGAGGCATTGCTTGTTAGCTAGTTTTAATTGCTGTAAAAAATTTACTTTTTATAGGAAAGGTAGCAGAATACAACAGTTACTAATAGGGCATCATGTAAAATTGTAGATGTGTAACCGACGTGATTCTGCAATCTGCATTTGGGGTAAAAATTTGGAGTTCATAACCCACTTGAATCTAATGTATGAAATATGATATGTCAAGAGCTGTGTAATGTTGTGAACAACCAATAAAAAAAAAAAATTTACTTTTTTTCCTAGTTCCCTAGTTCATTAGCTTGTAGATTAGGACTAACCCTTCAAGTCAGGTAAATCCTGTAAGAAGCAAAGTGTTATTGATATAATTTTAGAATAATTTCCAAATAAAACCTAAATAGAAAACACAGGTCAGTCTCTTCAAGATTCCTCTAAATCCCAGTCTTGGATTCAAAAATCCAGATCTTTTCACAGATCAAGCACCTCATATCCTGTCCCAATCCCCCCCACCCCCAACCCCCGCTTTCTTTTACAGTGCTGCGGGTTCAGCGATTCAGCACAGGGCCTGCACATACTAGATGAATATTCTTCCACTGAATTGCAGCCTCCCTGGTTTTATATTTTATAGATCTTTCTAAAATTTAAGTCCCCATTATAATCATCGAATTCTCCAGACAGAACTTATATCTGTTATATGAAATAGGTAGTTTAAGTATCCTACAAGCTGACAGTATAAATTCAGAATTACCCTTCTACCTCTCCCTTATTGGAGTCTCATTTTGCAGTATATACTTCAATTTATTCTGCGTTTTAATTCTGATAACACAAACTATACTTGACATGTAGTTGGCAGCTCATTGTACAGACATTCAGCAGATTTGAAGCAATTATATTTCCTTTGTCTTGTGTTTCTCCAAAAGGAAACATCTCTGGTTTGTTCTTTACTTTAGGACCTCACTTTGTATACATTGTGGAGGTTAATAACTATTTTTAGTAGTAGTGCTATTTTCCTTTTTCTGAGTTTAGGATATTTTACTATTTTATGTGCCTGCTTACAATTTAATTTAAAAAAGATCTTGTGCTATTTCCTGAGAGGCTAAGAAATAGTAAGAACTTCAAAAACTTGTCAAAACCTTAAAGCTTTCTGGAGTGAGCAATAGATCATCCATTATCAGTGGAATCTATACCAAGAACCCATGAAATAAAGGTAAATTCTCTAAATCAAGACAGGGAACCCAGGATGAGGAGAGGTTTGACAATGTCAGTTTCTGTTTCTGTTCTCTCATTTGTGATTTTTCCCTATCTGTTTGCCAGGTGTTCCCGGGTGTACTGGAGCACCACAGATGCTCGCAAGCGCTGTGTGTACACGTGCAAGATAGTGGAATGCCGTCCTCCAGTTGTAGAGCCAGATATCAACAGCACTGTTGAACACGATGAAAATCGGACCATTGCCCACAGTCCATCATCAATTTCAGGTTAGTTTTTAGTTGAAACAGGACTTGAGTTTGGGGAGTATGTACTGAGACTGAAAGATGAAAGAAAAGCCATTTATATGGGAGGTCTCCTTTGTTTCTAGCTTGACATTTACCAAATAGCTTGCTTTTTATTGTCTCATTTGTTTGATATTTTATTTTAATCTTTTTCATTTAAGAGTTTTTATTTTCTACCACAGAAAGTTCATCTAAAGAGAGTCAAAGTACAGCTGAAATTCTAAGTCCTCCATCACCAGACCGACCTCCTCATTCACAAACCTCTAGCTCCTGTTATTATCATGTCATCTCAAAGGTCCCTAGGATTCGAACACCCAGTTACTCTCCTACACAGAGATCCCCTGGCTGTCGGCCATTGCCTTCTGCAGGTAAAGAATTTTAATGACCTACTTGACCCAGGGTCAGCCCAAAGACGAATTTGTAATTCTTTTAGGCAACCTTATCTTGGTGACTTTTGCTACAGAAAAGAGATTTTTTTAAAAAAAATATTTATTTAGTTGTAGATGAACACACAGTATCCTTATTTATTTTTATGTGGTGCTAAGGATTGAACCCAGTGCCTCACACATGCGAGGCAAGCACTTTACCACTGAACTACAGCCTCAGCCCCTAAAAAGAGATTTTCAATTACCTATAGTTAGATGTAGCCAAGTCATTAAAACCAGTGACTTCCACATATTTGTTCTGTCTGTAATAGAATTTCTTACTTTTTCTCTTTTGTTCAGGAAGTCCTACCCCAACTACTCATGAAATAGTCACAGTAGGCGATCCTTTACTCTCCTCTGGACTGCGAAGCATTGGCTCCAGGCGACACAGTACTTCTTCCTTGTCACCCCAGCGGTCTAAGCTCCGGATAATGTCTCCAATGAGAACTGGGAATAGTTACTCCAGGAATAGTGTTTCCTCAGCCTCCACCATCGGGACCCCTACAGATCCTGAGTCAAGTGCCAAAGCAGTTGATCATAACTTAGGGCCACTGAATTCAAGTGCTACCGTAGGGCACAGCACTCCCACATCTTCAAGTTTGCAAAGGACAGTAGTCACTGTAGGCTCTAAAACCAGTCACTTGGATGGATCTTCATCTTCAGAAATGAAGCATTCTGGTGCTTCAGATGTGACATCCAAGGGCTCCTCTTTAAAGGGAGAAAAAATCAAAATGCTGAGTTCCAAGAGTTCAGAGGGATCTGCACATAACCTGGCTTACCCTGGAATTCCTAAATTAGCTCCACAGGTTCATAACACAGCTTCTGGAGAATTAAATGCTAGTAAAATCAGCAATTTTGCTGAACCTTCTTCAGTGCCATTTTCTTCTAAAGAGGCCCTCTCCTTCCCCCAACTCCATTTGAGAGGACAAAGGAATGATCGAGACCAACACACAGATTCTACCCAACTGACTAATCCTTCTCCAGATGAAGATACTGAAATCAAAACCTTAAAGCTTTCTGGAGTGAGCAACAGATCATCCATTATCAGTGAACATGTGGCATCTAGTTCCAGAGACAGGAGACAAAAGGGGAAAAAGTCTTGTAAAGAAACTTTCAAAGAAAAGCATGCCAGTAAATCTTTTTTGGAACCTGGACAGGTGACAACTGGTGAGGAAGGAAACCTAAAGCCAGAATATGTGGATGAGGTTTTAACTTCTGAATTTCTGGGGCAACGGCCATGTAATAATGTTTCTTCTGATAAGATTGGAGATAAAGTCCTTTCTGTTTCAGGAGTCCCCAAAGTTCCATCCATGCAAGTAGAAGGACCTGCCAAGGAATTACAAGCACCCCGGAAACGCACAGTCAAAGTGACATTGACACCTTTAAAAATGGAAAGTGAAAATCAGTCCAAAAATGCACTGAAAGAAAGTGGTCCTGCCTCCCCTTTGCAAATAGAGTCAGCATCACCAACAGAACCAGTTTCAGTTTCCGAAAGTTCAGGAGATGGGCCAGTGGCTCAACCAAGCCCCAATAATGTCTCATCCCAAGATTCTCAAAGTAACAACTATCAGAATCTTCCGGTACAGGACAGAAACTTAATGCTTCCAGATGGCCCCAAAGCTCAGGAGGACGGCTCTTTTAAGAGGAGATATCCCCGTCGCAGCGCCCGTGCACGTTCTAACATGTTCTTTGGGCTAACCCCACTCTATGGAGTCAGATCCTATGGCGAAGAAGATATTCCATTCTACAGCAGCTCCACCGGGAAGAAGCGAGGCAAGAGATCAGCTGAAGGGCAAGTGGATGGGGCCGATGACTTGAGCACTTCAGATGAGGACGACTTGTATTACTACAACTTCACAAGAACAGTCATTTCTTCAGGTGGAGAAGAACGGCTGGCATCCCATAATTTATTTCGGGAAGAGGAGCAATGCGATCTTCCAAAAATTTCACAGTTGGATGGTGTTGATGATGGGACAGAGAGTGATACCAGTGTCACAGCAACAACAAGGAAGAGCAGCCAGATTCCAAAAAGAAGTAGTAAAGAAAATGGAACAGAAAACTTAAAGATTGATCGACCTGAAGATGCTGGAGAAAAAGAACATGTCATTAAGAGTTCTGTTGGCCACAAAAATGAGCCAAAGATGGATAACTGTCATTCAGTAAGCAGAGTTAAAACACAGGGACAGGATTCCTTAGAAGCTCAGCTCAGCTCATTGGAGTCAAGCCGCAGGGTCCACACAAGTACCCCCTCAGACAAAAATTTACTGGACACCTACAATACTGAGCTTCTGAAATCAGATTCAGACAATAACAACAGTGATGACTGTGGGAATATCCTGCCTTCAGACATTATGGACTTTGTACTGAAGAACACTCCATCCATGCAGGCTTTGGGTGAAAGCCCAGAGTCATCTTCCTCAGAACTCCTGAATCTTGGTGAAGGTTTGGGTCTTGATAGTAACCGGGAAAAGGACATGGGTCTTTTTGAGGTATTTTCTCAGCAGCTGCCCACAACAGAGCCTGTGGACAGTAGTGTCTCTTCCTCTATCTCAGCAGAGGAGCAGTTTGAGTTGCCTCTAGAGCTGCCATCTGATCTCTCTGTCCTGACCACCCGAAGTCCTACGGTCCCTAGCCAGAATCCCGGTAGACTGGCTGTCATCTCAGACTCAGGAGAGAAGCGAGTAACCATCACAGAGAAATCTGTAGCCCCCACTGAAGGTGACTCAGCACTGCTGAGTCCAGGAGTAGATCCTACTCCTGAAGGCCACATGACTCCTGATCACTTTATCCAAGGACACATGGATGCAGACCACATCTCCAGCCCTCCTTGTGGTTCAGTGGAGCAAGGTCACGGCAACAGTCAAGATTTAACTCGAAATAGTAGCACCCCTGGCCTTCAGGTACCTGTTTCCCCTACTGTTCCCATCCAGAACCAGAAGTATGTGCCCAATTCTACTGATAGTCCCGGCCCATCTCAGATTTCTAATGCAGCTGTCCAGACCACTCCACCCCACCTGAAACCAGCCACTGAGAAACTCATTGTTGTTAACCAGAACATGCAGCCACTTTATGTTCTCCAAACTCTTCCAAATGGAGTGACCCAAAAAATCCAGTTGACCTCTTCTGTTAGTTCTACACCCAGTGTGATGGAGACAAATACTTCAGTATTGGGACCCATGGGAGGTGGCCTCACCCTAACCACAGGACTAAATCCAAGCTTGCCAACTTCTCAACCTCTGTTCCCTCCTGCTAGCAAAGGATTGCTCCCCATGCCTCATCACCAGCACTTACATTCCTTCCCTGCAGCTACTCAAAGTAGTTTCCCACCCAACATCAGCAGTCCTCCTTCAGGTCTACTTATTGGGGTTCAGCCTCCTCCAGATCCCCAGCTTTTGGTTTCAGAAGCCAGCCAGAGGACAGACCTCAATACCACAGTAGCCACTCCTTCCTCTGGACTCAAGAAAAGACCCATATCTCGTCTACATACCCGAAAGAAAAAACTTGCTCCCTCTAGTACCCCTTCAAACATTGCCCCCTCTGATGTGGTTTCTAATATGACATTGATTAACTTCACACCCTCCCAGCTTTCAAATCATCCCAATCTATTAGATTTGGGGTCACTTAATACTTCATCTCATCGAACTGTCCCCAACATCATAAAAAGATCTAAATCTGGCATCATGTATTTTGAACAGGCACCCCTGTTACCACCACAGAGTGTGGGAGGAACTGCTGCCACAGCAGTGGGCACATCAACAATAAGCCAAGACACTAGCCACCTCACATCAGGGCCTGTGTCTGGCTTGGCATCCAGTTCCTCCGTCTTGAATGTGGTATCCATGCAAACTACAACAACTCCTACAAGTAGTGCATCAGTTCCAGGACATGTCACCTTAACTAACCCGAGGTTGCTTGGTACTCCAGATATTGGCTCAATAAGCAATCTTCTAATCAAAGCCAGCCAGCAGAGCCTGGGCATTCAGGAACAGCCTGTGGCTCTACCACCAAGTTCAGGAATGTTTCCACAAATGGCGACATCACAGACTCCCTCTACTGCTGCAATGACTGCAGCATCTAGCATCTGTGTGCTCCCCTCTTCTCAGACTGCGGGCTTGACAGCTCCATCACCAGCTGGCGAGGCAGAAGAACATTATCAGCTTCAGCACGTGAACCAGCTCCTGGCCAGCAAAGCCGGGATCCTTTCTTCCCAGCGTGACCTTGATTCTGCTTCTGGGACCCAGGTATCCAACTTCACCCAGACAGTAGATGCTCCTAATAATGTGGGGCTAGAGCAGAACAAGGCTTTACCCTCAGCCATGCAAGCCAGCTCAGCCTCTCCAGGGGGCTCTCCATCCTCTGGACAGCAGTCAGGGAGCCCCTCAGTGCCGGCCCCCACTAAACCCAAACCAAAAATCAAACGGATTCAGCTGCCCCTGGATAAAGGGAATGGCAAGAAGCACAAAGTTTCCCATTTGAGGACCAGTTCTTCTGAAGCACACATTCCAGACCAAGAAGCCAACACAGCATCCCTGACCTCAGTCATAGGGTGAGCCATGCAGTATTGTCTCTGTTGTGTCTGCAGGATTTTATGCTCTGGATTAGGGGCTGTTGAAGTAGTAGTCTTTGGGGAGGGACTTTTGGAAGTAAGTTGCATTAGTTGGGTTTTCTAGGTATTAACTTTGATTTTTTTTTTTTTTAATTACCTGTGGTGATTAATAGAGCAAAATTTAGCTCCACAAGTGAACAGTTTGACTCTTGGACAGAACTCTATCTGTAAATATACTTTGTTCTGATTTCAAACGGTGTTGCTGTTTGCTCCTGTTTCTTTTTTGCCGAGTTTTTACAGATACTAGAAAATGCTTATTCCTAACTGGTGGGCAAAGGCGCCTGATGTACCCTCAGAGTCCTTTTTTAAAATGTCCTGATATAAAATATACAAGTGGGGCTGGGGATGTGGCTCAAGTGGTAGCGTGTTTGCCTGGCATGCCCAGGGCGCTAGGTTCGATCCTCAGCACCACATAAAAATAAAATAAAGATGTGTCCACCAAAAAACTTTTTAAAAATAAATATTTTAAAAATTTTTTAAAAATATACAAGTGATTTTTTAATATATATATATGTATATATTTTAGTTATAGATGGATACAATACCTTTATTTATTTATCTTTATATGGTGCTGAGGATTGGACCGAGGTCCTCACATGGGCTAGGCAAGCACTCTACCACTGAGCTACAACCTTACCCCAACAAGCGATTTTTATTTTATTTTTTGGTACCACGGATTGAACCAGGGCCATTCAAGCCACTGAGCTACATACTCAGCCCCTTTTTGATATTTTATTTTGAGATAGAATCTCACTAAGTTACATAGGGACTTGCTAATTTGCTGAGGCTGGCTTTGAACTCAGGATCCTTCTACATCAGCCTCCCAAGCCACTGGGATTGCAGGCATGCACCACTGCATCTGGCCTACAAGTGAATTTTTACATATGTATACACTTATGTCACCACCACTCAGATCAAGATATAGAACACTTTTAGTGCCCCAGAAGGCCCCTTGTGCCATCTCTTGGTCAGTACCCTTCCAGATAACCATTATTCTAACCTTTACAACCATAAGTATTTATTGTTGGCTCACAAATTTTATCAGCTCTTGATAGAGTTATTTCTTTAGACTGGCCTCCACATTTAATTTGAAACATATGTACCTATAGTTTCATGCAAAAATACAAATACTTTTCTTCTCTACTCCAGGACTCCAGGAACAGAGGCTGAGCAGCAGGATACAGCTAATGTGGAACAGTCTTCACAAAAGGAATGTGGGCAGCCTGCAGGGTAAGCTTAAAAATTAATTCTCTAAAATTAATACCTCAACTTTGTCATTTAAAAAATAGTTCCTCCCTATTTTCATAGGCTTTGGTTTTGTTGTCATTTTTGCTTAATGGAATTAATAAAAGCTTATAAAAATCAGGGCATAGAATCATTTGGATAATAGTTTGCTATTTGTTCTGCCCACCCCTTCTCAATCTATTCCCTAAAGGTAGCTGTTGGTAATAATATATGGTTTAGTTTTATGTGAATATGTATTTTTTTATATATAAAAGGAATAACAGCATAGCTACTATCTTTTACTTGTTTTGTTTTTTAATTTACGGGATTGTTTTCTATATATCTTTCTGTGCTAGTAAAAGTCACTTTTTTAGTGGCTGCCTTCAGTACTATTTTGTGGATCTATAATGATGTATTTAACTTCTTTATTTAATATATATTGATACACATTTGGATTGTTTAAAGATCTATTAATTTTACAAAGTGAAAATTGATGGTTTACTAGTTCATGCAGCTTACTTTTAGTTAAACCAGCTAGCTTATTTGAGTAACTGTAGAATAGCTTCTGACAAGTGTCCTTTCATTTTTTCCTAAAACTAACCATATGAGAAGAATTTTAAGAGCACATTTCACAACTTCAAAAGCAAATACCTAATGTCAGTATTTGGAAAGGAATCTCATCAAAGACAGTTTTATTTTGTGGGCCATTCAGTAGTATGGTGGTGGTGGTGGTGGTCATTTAGCAAGTTTTGTATAACTAACAACTGAATGATGTTCAAGAACAAGGGCAGTATGTATTCCTAGCTGGTGTTGTATCTTACATCTGGTTTTATTTTCATTTAGACAAGCAGCTATTCCAGAGATTCCAGTAACCCAAAATCCAGCAAATGAGCAAGAAAGTACAGGTATGTGACTAATTGGTTAGAATCACAATTTTAAGCTAGGAGTATTAAAATTACCTACTAAGCTTCAAGCAGTTAAGTGATTGGTTGAAGTTAGACAGAAAGTCAGCACCTGTCTTCTAGCATTCTTCCACTACATAATCTGTGATCATCTGTCAGCTAAGGGACACAAAACATTGCCTGTAAAATCTCTTCTGCTCTACTGGCTTTAACAATGAAATTTAAATAGCTAGAGATAATCTGACTTTATCCCTTAGGTGTTGCTATAGGAAACCAAGAACCATTTTATTAGATGGATTTTGGTTCCACCACCAGGTACATATCCTAGCACTTTTCATCTTTTATAACAAATTTCGGTCAGGAAACAACTGGGCCCTGCATTCAAGATCAGAAGCCATGAATATAAGGCCTTTCCCTGTTCCATAGAGAGCTCTCTTCTGGATAGAGGGTTCTTGTCTTCAGAAGAGAACAAGGTGGAGAACGGGCCCAGGCATGAGATTTATTGTCACATCCTTATAATTTGCTGATGTTGCAAGGGGGCTGACACATCTATTGATGGAGGAGGGCAAGGGAGGGTGGGGACTGAGAATGAGGACTTTGGAGCCAAATGAGTTAGAATCCCTGCTTGGCCACCCAGTAGCTCTGTGAACTTATTAGCTTGTTATTCTCCTTTCTCTGCCTCAGTTTTCTTACCTTTAAATTGGAGATTATAATAACACTTACTTTGCTGGGTTGTTATAAGGTTTATGTGAGTTCATCTGTGAAGTTTTTGAAAGAGAATCTGAGACATAGTAAGTACTTCACATATTAACCATTATTTTATTTTTTTAGCCTTGACTCTACCGAGAACAATTACTTATGGGAAAACAGATTGTCTGTCAAACCAGAAACTACTGTAGAAACTACAAGACTTTACGTTGAAAACAAAACAATAAAACAGTTGTAATCACTTTCTAGCTATGATGGAGGGCAAGCTCTTTGAGCCTCTGTTTTTTATCTGTGAATGGGAGTAGTAATACCAACAATGACATGTTGTTAGCTTAGAGATAGTGCTTGTGCTCTGCAGAATCAGTGTTCAGTAAGCATTTGTCATTGCAACCACTTTGGTTCCCATTTGCCTCCTCATAGAACCTAAAGCAGTAGAAGAAGAAGAAAGTAATTTCAGCTCTCCACTGATGCTTTGGCTCCAGCAAGAACAAAAGCGGAAGGAAAGCATAGCTGAGAAAAAGCCCAAGAAAGGACTAGTTTTTGAAATTTCAAGTGATGATGGCTTTCAAATCTGTGCAGAAAGTATTGAAGGTGAGTAGTTAAATTAGGTAGACCCAGCAACAGAGGCCCTGTTTCAGCTATCTCTGTTCTTATGTGTATTATGTCATTGAGGTGTGCCAGATTGTGCCAGATTTTATGAAGGAAACTAAGAAGCATTATATATTTTCTTTGTCCTTTAGAAATTTGTCTTAAGAGAAATATCCGTAATTCATGTGAGAAGTTAATGATACAGAATACATATCATTACCACTTGCTCATTTTAAATTTTATATGTTCCTCTCTCTTAGCTTAAGCCTTACTTTGTAAAAGTTTTCATTTTTATGATTTAATTAACATAAAGGATTTTACTTTCTTATTCATATTGGCATCCCTGGTATATAGGTGAAAGAGTAGGGAATGTTCTCTAGGTTATAAGTACTAGAGAATCTCAAAGGAAAGAAAGATCACTCTGAGTAACTTAGGGTTATCCAAGAACCCATGGAGATTAATAGGAGATTGAGTTTAAGAAGATAATAGAAATTGGGTTAGGCAAACAGGAATGGGGAGGAGGGCTTTTGAAGAAGGGATGTAAACAAAGATAGATGTAATCACACATGATAGTTTAGAGTGGTATCAGATGAGAAGTTGACATTGAAATTCATGTCAGGTAATAGTGAAAGAAAAATTGAGAAGGTGAATTTGTCACAAGTTTTGGAGGACCTGCACTGCCAAGCCCTGAGACCTTTGCAGTTTTGGGGGAGTAAAATAAAGGCAGAGTTTCAAAAAGTTTAATGTGTAGCTCCATACAAGATAGATTGAACTGGAGACATTGGGAGGCAAGAAGTCATTCATGAGAGTATTACTACAATAGAAATGCCAAGTAATAAAACCCATGTAGGAAAAGAAAGAATGGACACATTTTGTGACTGCTTAGATAATAAGGAGTAGAGAGGACAAAGCCAAAGATGACTTTTCTAAGCCGGGCTCATTGGCACTCACCTGTAATCCCAGTGGCTCCGGAGGCTGAGGCAGGAAGAATCACAAGTTCAAAGCCAGGTTCAGTAAAAGCGAAGTACTAGCAACTCAGTGAGACCCTGTCTCTAAATAAAATACAAAACAGGGCTGGGGATGTGGCTCAGTGGTTGAGTGCCCCTGAGTTCAATCCCTGGTACCCCTTACCTCCCCCAAAAGATGTTTCTTCTGAGCAGGTGTGATGGCACATGCCTGTAATCCTAGTGATTGGGGAGACTGAGGCAGGAGAATCACAAATTAAAGGCCAGCTTCAGCAACTTAGCAAGACCCTGTCTCAAAATTCTAAAAAATAAATAAAAAGGAATGGGAAATGTGCCCAGTGGTAAAGTACCCTTGGGTTTAATCCCAAGTACAAATAATAATAAGGTAAGGAGAAAAAAAAAAAAGCTAGTTTGAAAGTATGAGAAAGTGTGAGCTCTTCTTTTTTGGGAGTGTATGGGGGATTAAACTACTCCCCATTCTTATTTGCCTAACCTAATTTCTATTACTTAAACTTAGTCTCCTATTAATCTCAATGGGTTTTTGGATAACCCTAAGTTACTCAACAGTGATCTTTCCTTTGAAATTCTCTAGTACTTTTAATGTAGAGGGGCCTTAACCACTGAGACACATCCCCAGCCCTTTTTTTTTTTAAGAGAGAGAGAAATTTTTAATATTTATTTTTCAGTTTTTGGTGGACACAACATCTTTATTTTAATTTTTATGTGGTGCTGAGGATCAAACCCAGCACCCCGCGCATGCCAAGCGAGCGTATTACCGCTTGAGCCACATCCCCAGCTCCCCAGCCCTTTTTTTAATGTTATATTTAGAGCAAGTGTCTCACTGAGTTGCTTAGGGCCTCACTGTATTACTGAGCCTGGCTTTAATCTCTCAATTCTCCTGCCTCATCCTCCCAAACTTCTGGGATTACAGCATGTGCCATCATGCCCAGCCAAAAGTATGAGTTCTACATGAGAAATAATTGTAGAATGGCAGGTCTATAGAAGTACAGTGCTGGGGTTGTAGCTCAGTGGTAGAGCACTTGCCTAGCCAAAAGGTTATAGAATCTTAAGTTAAAAGTTGAAGGAATTAACAAACAAATAAATAAATAAAAAGAAATCAAAGTAATTATAAAGGTTTTCTAGTCCCAGACCTTAATTTTAAGGAACTAAGGTTATGAACTACCCACATTCCTGGTTGCATCTTTTCACTATTTGGGTTAGGGTCACAGAATACAATTAATTTCAAATGTTTAGGTGTAGCACCCAATCTTCCACCAGGGAATGCGAATGCTTTAGGGACTCAGGGCAGAAATCTCCTGACTGCTTCTGTGACCTAAGAAGGGAACACAGATGGCTATTGTAACTTCCCAGCTACTTCCCCATGCACCCAATTGATTAAAACCATAAGAAAACAACAAAACACAGGGTATGAACAGGGTATGTGCTCCAACTGTAGGGATTCTAAGTATAATGCCTGTGCATACTGTTAGTATTAAGAGATGTTGACATGAATATCTTGTAGCCTACAGTTTTCTTTTAATTTCTTTTAGATGCCTGGAAATCACTGACAGATAAAGTCCAGGAAGCTCGATCAAATGCCCGCCTGAAGCAGCTCTCATTTGCAGGTAATGACTAGAGCAATTATTTTACTCCTCCCTCAGAATATTCTGTCAACTTATTAGTCTCAGCCATAGAATTGATTCTATTAATAAAAAAAAAAACACTTTTTTTAAAAAAGTATTTTTCACAGCTTTGAGATATAATTCACATATCATCCATTTAAAATATATAATTTGGTGGTTTTTATGTATTCACAGAATTGCTCAACCATCATTGCCTTATAACTCCAGAATATTTTCATAGTCACTGAAAGGAACCCCTGCTCATTATTAGTCAATTCCCCATCTCTTTCCCCTGACACCATGTTCTAGACCTTTTCATATAAATGGAAATCATATATTTGTGACTGGCTTTTCACTTCACATAATGCTTTCAAGGCTCCTTCTTGAGCTGGGAGTATAACTCAGTGTAGAGCATGGGATTAGCATTTGTGAAGGCCTGGGTTTGACCCCTATCACAAAAAAAAAAAAACGCCGAAAGAGAGAGAGAGAGAGAGATAGAGATATATATATATATATAGAGAGAGAGAGAGAGATATTCCTGCCTGCTGTAGCATTGCATTCATATTCCACTCCTATTTCTTTCTTTCTTTTTTTTAAGTGTGGTGCTGGGGATTGAACCCAGGGCCTTGTGCCTGTAAGACAAACACTCTACCAATAGATCTATATCCTCAGCTCATTTCACCACCACCTTTTAAAAATTTTTTTCTTTTTTTAATTTTTTTTTTTTTTTTTTTTAGTTGTAGTTGGACACAATACCTTTATTTTATTTATTTTTATGTGGTGCTAAGGATTGAACCCAGGGCCTCACATGTGCTAGATGAGCGTTCGGCTGCTGAGCCACAACTCCAGCCTGAATGCATTTCAAGCATAGTACACATATGGAGCACAATTTTTCATTACTCTGGTTGTAATCCACTCCTTTTATTACCAAATAATATTCCATTGTGTGAATATACTTTGCTTATCCATTCATCAGTTGATGGATATTTGGGGTTGTTTGTTGTTTTACTTTCTTATTCTTGCTAATGATTATTGACATACAAGTTTTTGTACAAATCTGTTTTTATTTCTCTTGGGTCTGTACCTAGAAATGGCATTGCTGGTTTATATGACAACTCTCCTTAACTTTTTAAAGGACTGCAGAATTCTTTTTTCCCAAAGTAGCTACACCATTTCATGTTCCCAGCAGTATACAAAGGTTCCAGTTTCTCCATATCCTTGTCAAAACTTGATATTGTCTGTTTTTTATATTTTAGATATTCTAGTTAATTTAAAATAGTACCTCATGATGTGTGTGTATGTGTGTGGCGGGGGTGCTAGGGATTGAACCCAGAGCTTTAAGCATGCTAGACAAGTTCTCTACCAGTAAACTACATCCCCAACTCATTGTGGATTTTTTTTTTTTTTTTTTTGAACAGGGGATTGAACTCAGTGGCGCTCGACCACTGAGCCATATCCCCAGTCTTATTTTTTATTCTGTTTAGAGACAGGGTCTCACTGAGTTGCTTAGCACCGTCATCTTTGCTGGGGCTGGCTTTAAACTCGGGATCCTCCTGCCTCTGTCTCCCCAGCAGCTGGGATTACAGGCGTGTGCCACCTCACTTAGCCCTACCTTCTCCGTTCTTATCTATACTATTTCCAAATTCTGAATCTTTGTTAATCAAGATGGAATCATATTTTAATATGCATTTAAAAATTAAGTGAGATTATCTTCTCATGTTATTGGCCATTTGTATTTTGTGGGAGATAAGTCACCTATTAGATTCTTTTTTCTTTTTTTGGTACTGAGGAGTGAATCTAAGAGCACTTTACCACTGACTTATATCCCCTTTTTATTATTATTATTTTTTAAAAATTTTGAGACAGAGTTTCACTACCTTGCTGAGGCTGACCTCAGACTTGTAATCCTTCTGTCTCAGCCTCCTGAGTTGCTGGAAATACGTGCATGTGCCACTGCCCCTGGTCTTTGACTTTTAAAAAATCCTGAAGACTGAAGATTAGCTCAGTGGTAGAGCATTTGCCAAGTATGTGCAAAGCAATACTGGATTTGATCCCTGGCACTGCAAAAGGAAAGGAAAAAAAAAAAAAAACACACACAAAGATTAAAACAAGAAAATACACAGGCTGTGTAATAATAGTACCTGCCATCTAAAATTAACAAATATTAATATTTTGTAATATGTATTTGAAATACTTACCCTCTCTTCCTTGTTAAAAGAAAAAACTAAAGTATCATAGGTAATACTTCTTTTTTAAAGATTTTTGTGTGTGTGATACTGGGATTGAACCCAGAAGTGTTCTACTACAAAGCTACACCCCCAATCCATTTTTATTCTGAGATAGGATCTCACTAAGTTGTCTAGGCTAGTCTTGGATTTGAATTCCTCATTGCCTCAGCCTCTGGAGTAGTTGGGATCATAGGTGTGTGCTACCATACCCAGCAAAAAAATTCTTTTAAATACCTTTTCACCTACCTTCCCAGGACCAATTTGAAAGAAGATAGGAGGGATAGAGATAAATATTGGGGAAAAAAAAAAAAAGTCAATGGATGGTTTCTGTGTTAGATTAATTAAAATCCTTCATGTTCACTTCAAACAAAAGTACTAAAAAATTTTAGGTTACATCATTTGAAGCCTAGTATTAATGAGAAACTATTTCAGCTTTAAAAAGGAGGTAAAATAAAAACCACAATGAGCCAAACTGGAAGCAACTCAAATACTCCTCAATACGGGAATTTAGAAACAAGTCTAAAGTAATCTGATTAAAAAGGCATGTTGATAACAGTGTGTATCTCATATGGTCATAGTCTTTTAAATCTGATACAGACTTTTAAATTATATATGTAACAATGGTTGCCTCTGAGAAGTGAGACCTGGAGAATTAGAATAGGCAACTCTACTTCTTTGTACTGTTTCACTTTATTTCCATGATTATTTTTTATAAATATATTTTTTAGTTGTATATGGACAGAGTACCTTTGTTTTTATTTATTTATTTTTATGTGGTGCTGAGGATCGAACCCAGTGCCTCAAATATGCTATGCAGGTGCTCTACAACTGAGCTACAACCACAGCCCTCCAATATTATTGTGTGTGTGTGTGTGTGTGTGTGTGTGTGTGTGTGTGCGCGTGCGCGCGCGTGTTTGTTTTGCTGGGGATTGAACCCAGGGCCTTGTGCATGCAAGGCAAGCACTCTACCAACTGAGCTAAATCCCCAGCCCTTACTTATAAATTTTTTAAAAACTAGCTCAATTACATTTAATTTTTTTAAAAAACAGATGGCAAAGAGTTAAGAAAAAGTTAGGATTTTCCTGGGTGCCCGGCTGCTTCTTCTCACTCTGCATATTCCCTGGGCTTTTTCAGCAGTTCCCATGTTCTCACATTGTATCTGTGATTCAATCCTTCTGCTGTTCCACCATTCCCCAGAGCTCAGCTCAGACAACTCCATTCAATTCTGACATCCTTATTTTCTTCATCATTCCCATCTGTTTTTTCTTCCCCAATATTTTCTCACCTGTAATGTTAAGATACCTTATAACTAGTGCCTCAGACTCCCTTTTCTCCTTCTGTATAGTATTTGTTGTCATCAGAGGAATCTCAAAATCCTCTTACTGTTTACAAATATACTGGTTGTAGAACAAAATTTTCATCTCTCTCTCTCTCTCTCTCTCTCTCTGTCTCTTAGTTGTTGATGGACCTTTATTTTATTCATTTGTTTATATGTGGTGCTAAGAATCGCGCTCAGTGCTTTACACATCTGAAGCAAGTGCTCTACCACTGAGCCACAACCTCAGCCCCAAAATCTTCATCTCTTAAGTATTTGTTGTTAATAAATAGGTATTGAATATCTGATGTGCCCAGCACCATGGTGAGCACTAAGGATATAATTCTGTGTAGAAGTAGATTGGCCCTGCTCTCCTGAGGTTTCCAGTTTGAATCCTCGCATGATAAGATCCTGCTCAGCCTGCACCATCTGTTCGGCCTAAGCTCTTACCACTTTCCTCACCATTCAGGGTCCTCTGTTTTGATCCATCAGTGTGTCTTAATGTGTGGTCTGAAAATGTGGATCAGAATCTCAGGGCTCACGGCTGAGAAAGCTGAATTTTTAACCTGTGTACCCTAATAATTATTACTATGTACATTACATGTTTTCACATTAGCGCATCATGCAGTTCCCCCACCAGGAATGGCCTGCTCTCCTTCATCTCTTGTCTTCCCCAATTTCTCTTTTGTGCTTGACAAACTCCTATTAATCCTTCAAGTTTCTGCTCAGAGTCACCTCTTTGTCCTTTTTTGACCATTATCATCTTGCATTACAAAAAGTCCAAAGCATCAGGATTGATTGATACAATAGTTTGAGTAGTGAGTGCATGTAAAAGCTTACGATATAATTGTAGACTTTATAAAATCTGTAACTTAGTCTATACTAAATTTATTTATTTTTAAAACCTTTTTTTAAAAAAAAAAAGGGAGAGAGAATGAGAGAGAGAAAATTTTTTAATATTTATTTTTTAGTTTTCGGCGGACACAACATCTTTGTTTGTATGTGGTGCTGAGGATCGAACCTGGGCCGCATGCATGGCAGGCGAGCGTGCTACCGCTTGAGCCACATCCCCATTGAATAATATTTTTAATTATTTTTTCTTGAGCAAGGGGTGAAGCTTAATTACACTTATAGAATACATTATACTTAACATGTGTGAGGCCTTGAGTTCAATCCCCAACATTAAAAAATGGAGATAAAAAGTATTTATCTTCTATAATAAATAACCTTATCTTAACTGTAATTTTTTTCTTGTCATCTCCCCCATATTGCTGTAACTTTTTTAACTTTAACTTTTAGAGCTTAATACATGTTATACAGCTGTATTAAAAATATTTTTCTCCATATCCTTATTCTTTAATTTTTTTCTATTTTAAAAGGTTTTGTGTTAAAAAAACTATATAGGGTGGGGTTGTGGCACAGGGGTGGAGCACTCGCCTAGCATGTGCGAGGCCCTGGGTTCGATCCTCAGTACCTCATAGAAATAAATAAAATAAAAGTATTGTGTCCAACTACAATTGAAAAACAAATATTAAAAAAAAAAAAAAAAGACTAGGGCCTGGGGATATAGCTTAGTTGGTAGAGTGCTTGCCTCGCATACACAAGGCCCTGGGTTCAATCCCCACCCAGCACCACCAAAAAAAAAACTATATAAACACATCACCGCAGGCTGTTTTCCACTTTCACATCTTGTCCTACTGGAAATACTTAAGGGCAGTAACACATGAAGCTATCCTTTTTTTATGAGAGCAAGACCTTCTGGAATGCCTTCTGAGGGGGCTGCCCGAGGCTGTTTTAAAATTAACTTTTTTTTTTCTTTATAAGAAGGAATCCAGTCCAAAATAACACTAAAAAGTATAGGAGAGTAAATGCATAGACCAGTAATCGTCATTTATTATCATTATCAAGTATTCTGTACTGTACTTAATTGTATATGCTATACTTTTATGTGACAAGCAGTGCAGTAGGTTTGTGGAGATTTGCATCACCACAGACATGGAACATGGCACTATGATGGTTGTTATGTTAGCTGCTTTGTCATTGGGGGGTAGAAATGTTTCAGCTCCAATGTAATGTCAGGAGACCACCATCATATTTGCCATCAAATGTGTTGTTTTGAGGGCTGGGGTGCAGTGGCAGAGCACTTGCCTAACTCGTGTGAGGCTTTGGGTTTGATCGTCAGCACTACATAAAAATAAACAAATAAAATAAAGGCATTCTGTCCATGTACAACTACAAAATAAATTTTGTCTGTTGTTGACTGAAGCATTGTTATGTGGTATTTGACTATAGACTGTTCCCTCTAAGAGTTTCCACAATACTTTCTACTAAAGCTTTACATTTTTCACCTTGTGTGGTTTGTGCACATATCTGAAACTGAGCAAAAAACAAAGAAGCTATTAAGTGTGTTACTCCCTGCATTCACTATACATCACAGAAAAGCTCTGTGCTGTTCGGGATGTGGCTAATGTTCCTTTCAAAAATTATTGAGAGGGCTGGGGATGTGGCTCAAGTGGTAGCACGCTCGCCTGGCACGCCTGCGGCCCGGGTTCAATCCTCAGCGCCACATACAAACAAAGATGTTGTGTCTGCCGAAAACTAAAAAATAAATTAAAAAATATTAAAAAAATTATTGAGATACCTGTGTACATATCAGCTTACAGAACCTATGTACTCCATTGCTTATAAATAAAAATGGAATTGTATTTGGAGTTATACAATCTAAGGTTTAAATCTTCACACACTAGCTCTTTGATCTTGGGTGTATTAAATTCTGAGACTAGGTCTACTCCCCTTAACATAAAGTTAGTAATGAGCTGGGGGTATAGCTCAATGGTAGAGTACTTGTCCGTTATGCACAATGCCCTGGGTTCAATCCCTAGTATCAGAAAATAGCAGCAGCAGCAGCTAGTAACTCCTGACTTGGGTGGCTATTATGAGCATGAAACAGTATAATGCATGTCGCATTTCTGTGTATAGAGCATATAGAAAACAGTTCAGTTTGGTGGCATACTTTTTCCCTTAGCCATCTATCATGAATGTTTTCAGTATTGATAGATCTGTACCAGCATTATTTTAACAGCTATCTAATGCTGATTTCTCGAGCATACTCTGGCAGAGTTTCTCTCTACACAGGGCATTTCATTAGTTCTATGCAGTTTCCTGTTGGCTGCATGCCTCACCATCTAGGTGCCTTTTGTTCTACAGGTGTTAACGGTTTGAGGATGCTGGGGATTCTCCACGATGCAGTTGTATTCCTGATTGAACAGCTATCTGGTGCCAAGCACTGTCGGAATTATAAATTCCGTTTCCACAAACCTGAGGAGGCCAATGAACCCCCCTTAAACCCTCATGGCTCAGCCAGGGCTGAAGTCCACCTGAGGCAAGTTTCTTTTTTTGTGGAAACAGTTTGGAGTTATCTAATGATACAATTATTTCCCCATGCACTCTGAGATTTCCAGTGATGATACCACTGTCTTACATACTACTTTATTAAAGCATTTCTCTAAATATGTTTGGATCTTTTGACTCCAGGAAGTCAGCATTTGACATGTTTAACTTCCTGGCTTCTAAACATCGACAGCCACCTGAATACAACCCAAACGATGAGGAAGAGGAAGAGGTACAGCTAAAGTCAGCTCGGTAAGTCTTACATGGAGAGGGTACCCTTCTTTCCTTTTACCTAAGTGTTTCAGGGCACTGTTTTTCATGAATCACAAGTTTCCTGGCTACATTGAAGAAGACTGAAGCAGTAATAGTAACAAGCTAGTAAAGAGAGGAATATAAGTTAGAAGAAACTTAATAATTATAAGGTGCATATTTTCTTTCTTTTTTTATTTTTAAAAATATTTATTTTTTAGTTGGACACAATATCTTTATTTTATTTATTTATTTTTATGTGGTGCTGAGGATCGAACCCAGGGCCTTGCACATGCTAGGCGAGTGCTCTACTGCTGAGCCACAATCCCAGCCCTCTTTTTTTTTTTTTTGTAAGAAGCATATTTACTTTATAGTCTATGATATCAGTTTTAGATGTCTCACCATAGTCATCATGGTCAGAAAATACTGTTGTATATATTAAAAATGTGCCTCAGCCAGGCATGTAATCCTAGTGTCTCAGGAGGCTGAGGCAGGAAGATTGCAAGTTCCAGGCCAGCCTCAGCAATTTGGTGAGACCCTGCCTCAAAACAAGAAATAGAAAGGGTTGGGGATGTGACTCAGTGGTAAAGCACCCCTGGGTTTGATCCCTAGTACTGAAAGGGGAGGAGTACATTTTATTAGGAGTTTATTATGCTTGGCATTGATCAACCAGTATATTCATATTCTCTAGGATACTTTGATTCAAGACAAAAAACATTTCCTGAAGAGAATTCATTAGAATTATGCCTTGTCTTTTATAGGAGGGCAACTAGCATGGACCTGCCAATGCCTATGCGTTTCCGGCACTTAAAAAAGACATCTAAGGAAGCAGTTGGTGTCTACAGGTATGGCTAAAATCCTAGAAATAATTACAGAAAACTAATAAAAGTTTTCTAAAATAAAGAGGATCAAATGCTGGACTTACCTTCTTCACTCAGCAAGGTTTTTATAGATATTTTTAACTAAACCTGATATCCTGGGACCTGGCACTCCTTGTGTTGAACAAGGAACTTGACATAATTAGACTGCTACTACTTCTAGTGGGATACAGAATGGAGAAATTTTTAATCTTTGCCCATCCATTGGTATAGCTAATACGTAAATCAGGTGGGATCCAAATCTTTCTTTCTCTCTCTCTCTCTCTCTCTCTCTCTCTCTCTCTCTCTCTCTCTCTCTCTCAGGTGTCTGTCTTTCCTGCAGAACTAATAGGTCTAGAGTTCCCAATGGTTTGTTCATTCACTTAACCTTACTTGAAGCTCTGTGCCTGCTCTTTGTTTCACCTTCTGTCCTAGGTCTCCCATCCATGGCCGGGGGCTTTTCTGCAAGAGAAACATAGATGCTGGAGAGATGGTCATTGAGTATGCTGGCAACGTCATCCGCTCCATCCAGACTGACAAGCGGGAGAAGTATTATGATAGCAAGGTGAGGCTCCCAGAGTACTCTCTTAGTTCTTTCTTTTATTGTAGGAAGGGACTATCAACTGTCCCATAAGGAATTCTGTATTCTATCAGTTCAAAAACTTTTTTAAAAAGCATTTTAAATCTCTGAAACTTATAATGGGCCCTATAAAAGTTCAGAATCCACTTTAAGGATTAGTACACAGAGATTCTCTCTGAAGATTTGTCTGAGTGTATCCCAGGATTAAAAGCACATAGGTAGGGTGACACAGTGCATACCCCTGTAATCTCAGCAAATTAGGAAGCTGAGCAGGAGGAGTGCAAGTTTGAGGGCAGCTAGGGCAATTTAACAAGACCTTCCCAAAATAAAAAGTCCCAAGGATGTAGCTCAGTAGCTCCTGGGTTCAATCTCCTGTACTGGGGGTGGGAGAGTACATAGCTACATAAGTTTAGGTTTATCTTTCCTGTGAAGACATTAAGAAACCTCTAGTCTAGTGCCTGTAGTCTGGGAACCCCTCCTAGAAGTATTGAAGGGTATGAACAGAGAGAAATCTGGATAAGTTAGTAAAAAACCTGCTCATCAGTGGCTGTGGCTAAGGCAGGAGGATTGCAAGTTCCAGGCCAGCATCAGCAACTTAGACTGTGTCTCAAAATAAAATTAAAAGGCGGGGTGGGGGTGTTGCTCAGTAATAGAGCACCCCTGGGTTCAATTCACAATACTGCAAAAATAAAGAAAAGGACGGGGAATGTAGCTCAGTAGGAAGAGTGCTTGCCTAACATATGCAAAGCTTTGAGTTCAATCCTAGCACCAAAAATAAATAACAAATTCTTCTTTCTCCTGTGTGTATAGGGCATTGGTTGCTACATGTTCCGAATTGATGACTCAGAGGTGGTAGATGCCACCATGCATGGAAATGCTGCACGCTTCATCAACCACTCATGTGAGCCTAACTGCTACTCTCGGGTCATCAACATTGATGGGCAGAAGCACATTGTCATCTTTGCCATGCGTAAAATCTACCGTGGAGAGGAACTCACTTATGACTATAAGTTCCCCATTGAGGATGCGAGCAACAAGCTGCCCTGCAACTGTGGCGCCAAGAAGTGCCGGAAGTTCCTAAATTAAAGCTGCTCTCCTCCCCCTGTGCTGGAGTCTTAGGACCCAGGGCCATCCAAAGCAATGCTAAGGCCTTTTCCAGCATCTAGGAGCTCCAGGATTGAGCCGGCACAATTGAGGGGCCTCCATGATGGCTTCACACCCTTATGTCCCATATTCACATCATTATGTGATCGTAGTCCTGGGGAAGAGAGGAGGTCTTGAAGATCCTTGATTGGCTTTTTCCTAGGGCCCCCTGTTTGCTATTAAAAGTGGGAAACAGGTTCCCTAGGAGATTTATCTGGAAGGAGCCTATAGAGGGTTAGTTATATGGTAGATGAGGCCTGAGCATCTCAGAGAACAAGTTGTCATCCCTGTCTTGGCCCTTTCCCAAGCACTATAAGTGAGGGGTCAGGCAAGACCCCAGATGCAGGGCTGGTTGGATACCTAATAGTTTGCTCATCAGGCCCCAAGTGTGGCCGTCTGTTGAACAAATAGAGAAGGTCTGGTGATTTTTCCCTACTATCTTCCCACTTAAGAGTTCACTTCCAGTTGGGAGACAAGATTCCTAGCACCTCTGGTGTCAAAAGGCTGTCTTGAGGTTGTGCCAATTAATTACCAAACATTGAGCCTGTGGGCTTTGAGTGGGAGTGTTACCCCAGTGAGCCTTATCTCAGCCAATTACCTTTCTTGACAGTAGGAGCGGCTTCCCTCTTCCATTCCCTCTCTTCACTCTACTTTCTTCCCTTTCCCTGTCCTTCATCCCACTGCTTTCCATTTCTTTCTGGGTGGTAGGGGAGATTGACTCCCTGCTCAAGGACACTCCCTGTTGGGCGTAGGATGTGCCTACAAAAAGTTCCCTGAGCCTGTAAGCACTCCAGGTGGGGAAGTGGACAGGAGCCATTGGCCATAACCAGACAGAATTTGGAGAAGTTTTCATAAAGCTCCTCTGAGAGTTTTAAAGAAATATATGTAGCATGATTTTTTAGAAGAGGATAAAGGTTATTTAAATAGGATTTGATCATGCAACAACCAGAGTGTCACAACCAGGACAACCCCTGGGCCCCATTCCTAGGGCGTGGTTACTTTGTTTTCCCCTTGTTAAGACATAGGAAGACTTAATTTCTAAATGGTCAGCGACCAGTTGACGGCAGAACACTAATCAGATTTCCAGGCCCAAAACTTGGGGACTAGACCACCTTGTGTTGAGGGACCTCTGCCACCTGTGCGCAATCCATGGATGAAGTAAATTAAATGACACTACTGCCCTGATTACTCCTTAGGATGTCATCAAAATAGCATCAAATGTTTCTCCTCTTTCTTCCCCCAAGACAGTCCTGAACCTGTTAAATTAAGTCATTGGATTTTACTCTGTTCTGTTTACAGTTTACTATTTAAGGTTTTATAAATGTAAATATATTTTGTATATTTTTCTATGAGAAGCACTTCATAGGGAGAAGCACTTATGACAAGGCTATTTTTTAAACTGCGGTATTATCCTAATTTAAAAGAAGATCGGTTTTTAATAATTTTTTATTTTCATAGGATGAAGTTAGAGAAAATATTCAGCTGTACACAAAGTCTGGTTTTTTTCCTGCCCAACTTCCCCCTGGAAGGTGTACTTTTTGTTGTTTCATGTGTAGCTTGTTTGTGCCCTGTTGACGTAATGTTCCCTGGGTCTGCTCTTTGACATAATGGAGAAGGAAGGTCACCCAGCTCCATTAAGCCACTCCCCTCCTTCCATACTGAAGCTCCTCAAAAGGCTACTGTAATATGTTAACACACCAGTTTCTTCTCTTCTTTCCCACACTGTCCCTCTGTCTCTGGCACTGGCCCCAGAGTAGTGAAAGGCAGTGCTCTTTTGCGTTTCCCTCATCTTTACTACTTCAGAGTTAGCAACTAACAAGTTGAATGCACCTTGACATTCTTAATCACCATCTGCCTCATAGATCACCTCCTTTCCTTTCCCTCTGCCCACCAAGTCCTCATATCTGCAAAGAACCCATTGATTCCCTTGTGCCCTCTTTTGGGGCAGCCCGTTGAAACTGAAGCACAGTCTGACCACTCACGATAAAGCAGATTTTTCTCTGCCCCTGCCACAAGGTTTCAGAGTAGTGCAGTCCAAGTTGAGGCTGGGGCACCCTTTTCTTGCCACAAGAAGCCCATTCCTCTGTTAAGTCTAGCAAAGCAATACGACTCAGCCCAGCACTCTCTGCCCCAGGACTCATGGCTCTGCTGTGCCTTCCATCCTGGGCTCCCTTTCCTTCTGTGACCTTAAGAACTTTGTCTGGTGGCTTTGCTGGAACATTGTCACTATTCCACTGTCATGCAGGGGAGCCCAGCACTGTGGCCAGGATGGCAGAATTTCTTGTCATCGTGGAGAAGTGCCAGCAGGGGACTGGGGAAAAGCACTCTACCCAGACCTCACCTCCCTTCCTCCTTTTGCCCATGAACAAGATGCAGTGGCCCGAGGGGTTCCACTAGTGTCTGGTTTCCTTTATTATTGCACTGTGTGAGGTTTTTTTGTAAATCCTTGTATTCCTAGTTTTGTTTTTAAGAAAAAAAAAAAAAAACCTTAAGCTGCATTTGTTACTGAAATGAATAATGCACTGATGGGTCATGAATTCACCTTGAGAAAGACCCAAAGGCCAGTCTGAGGGTGGGGGAAACTCAGCTAAATAGACCTAGTTACTGCCCTGCTAGGCCATGCTGTACTGTGAGCCCCCTCCTCCTCCTCTTTCTATAATCCCAAACCCTGAGGTCAGGGGAGGAACCTACACCTTTCCTTCTCCTGCCAGCTGCAGATGGTTTGCCTTGCTTTTCCACCCCCAACCGTCAACCACAGAAATGAGAAATCCCTCTTAACAGCTCAGCCTTGAGTCCATTGCCAAAATGTCAGCATACCTGCCAGCAACTTGGAGGATAAGCTAAGGTTTCCCTGTGGGAGGGAATGAGGCAAAACGGCATTTCTATCTCCAAAACATGTCGTGAGTTTGTTTAGAAAGTGACCAAGGGAATTTTCGCACAGAAATGCAGATTGAGGAATTGTGGTGGGTCATTCCCAAGAATCCCCCAAGGGGCACCTCAGATCCCTAAGGAATAACAGCTGCAAACCTGGTCAGTTCTCAGTGAGAGCCAGCTCACTCAACGCTTTGCTGCTAGAACCTGTTGTGGCTGCATTTCCTGGTGGCCAGTAACAACTGTGTAACCAGAATAGCTGCATGGCACTGACCCTTTGGCCGGAACCTGGTCCCTTGGCTCCCTCTGTTGATACCCACCATGTCCAACACAACCCCTCTTTCTGTTTTTAGACCAGTAACAAGAATTAAGGGGAAGCCCTGGCACTATATGTTTTCATCCAGACTCCTTTTGCCAGGACCCAGCCCACCACCCTGCTTTCCTTTGTCAACGCCCCCGTCTCCCCCGTCCCCCGGCCAATGCAGTGAGCGCCATGCAGCCATCTTGAGTTTAAAAAAAAAAAAAAGAAAAAAAAATACAACACACACACATACACACACACACTTTTAATGAATGTATCTTTCTAAAGGACTGACTTGTTCAATCAAATATCTGAAAATACTAAAGGTGAAAACCTTGTCAGATGTTAACTTTAAGTTTGATTTGGGATTCTTTTTCATATAAACTAAGTTGCTTTTGTTTTTAAGGAAAAGCGGGTCATTGCAAAGGGCTGGGTGTAATTTTGTTTCATTTCCTTCATTTAAAGCAATACAAGGTTATTGAGCAGATGGTTTTGTGCCGAATCATGAATACCAGTCAAGTCTCACACTCTGAAAAACTTGCAACCTTTTTGTTTGTTTTGGTTTTCAAATAAATATAAATATGATATATATAGGAACTAATATAGTAATGCACCATGTAACAAAGCCTAGTTCAGTCCATGGCTTTTAATTCTCTTAACACTATAGATAAGGATTGTGTTGCAGTTGCTAGTAGTGGCAGGAAAACATCAGGCCAGCGTTCCTCTGATTCTCTAATGGGGAACCCCAAACCACAAAGGGACGATAAAACAGGCCATTCCTAGGATCAGAGCGATGCAGAAATGGTGTCACCTGGATTTTCCTGCCCATGAACGTTGCCAGTCAGCACCTGTGCTCCTTGTTTCTCTATTTTTGGTTATGAATGTTGGGGTTACCACCTGCATTTAGGGGAAAATTGTGTTCTGTGCTTTCCTGGTATCTTGTTCCGAGGTACTCTAGTTCTGTCTTTCAACCAAGAAAATAGACTTGTGGTGTTTCTTTTATTGAACTTTTAACAGTCTCTTTAGTAAATACAGGTAGTTGAATAATTGTTTCAAGAGCTCAACAGATGACAAGCTTCTTTTCTAGAAATAAGACATTTCTTGACAACTTTATCATGTATAACAGATCTTTTGTTTTGTTTCTTTTTTTTTTTTTCCTTGTGTTCTTCCAAGCTTCTGGTTAGAGAAAAATAGAAAAAAAAAAAAAAAAAAGGAAAATGTGTCTAAAGTCCATCAGTGTTAACTCCCTGTGACAGGGATGAAGGAAAATACTTTAATAGTTCAAAAAATAATAATGCTGAAAGCTCTCTACGAAAGACTGAATGTAAAAGTAAAAAAGTGTACATAGTTGTAAAAAAAAAAGGAGTTTTTAAACATGTTTATTTTCTATGCACTTTTTTTTATTTAAGTGATAGTTTAATTAATAAACATGTCAAGTTTATTGCTGCACATAGTTGAACTTCCTTTTGGCCTTGATGGGTGGAGAAAGGGGGAGAGGTGTGGACTGTGACCTGATCACAGAGTACCTTCCACAGGGCTATGTTTTAAGATGGAATCACTGAATTGTTCCCCATAGCCACCTTCAGGTCCCACACACACTGGTTCTCTAACTGCAGGATTTTATTCCCTTAGCAATGATGTATGTTCAGGACCTAATTTAACATTCTGGATATGAGCAAGGAGTCAAGAGGACAAGGGAATAGTTCTTTACTTTCTACATATCCCCCCTCTTTTATCCAGGGGAGGTCAAACAAGACTTCTAAGATACTGTGAATATAATAAAATAAAAACATTTCAGCACTTTCTCTTTGCTCCATTCCACCTTAAGGCTGGAACTAGATTTGTTTATTCTGTGTTGGAGGCTAGGTTCAGTTGAGAAATAATTATACACATTCTGCCATGCCAGGGGTCGATAACCCCAGGCCAAGGGGGGTGAGCTGACACATCAAAGCTAAGGAATGAGAGACATTCCTCATGGGGGTGGTCCCCAGGCAGAGCCTCCCCTTTTATATAAACTGCCTGCTAGAGGCTCAGCCCTCATTCCTTCTTCCCTCTTATCCTGAGTCACCTTTTAGAACTTAGGCATTGAGCACCATGGGGACTCCAAATGATCAGGCTGTGTTGCAGGCCATCTTCAACCCTGATACCCCATTTGGAGATGTTTTTGGGTTTGACCTGGGAGAGGAAGCAGACAAGGAAGAAGCAGATGAAGGTGAGTTTGACCTTGGTGTGTGACACTTCACATAAGCTGGCCCACTGCCCCCACCCCCCTTCCCATGATGAGAGAGGGAAGTGATGATGTGGGGCTGCTTGTTCCACTCCTTGGATTATGGTTTGAGATTCAAATCAGAAGCTGACTGATCCTTAGTGTCCCAAGAAGTAGGGTTGGCAACAGAAACTCTGTCAAGAGAAGAAGGCCAAGGTTTCTCAAGTCCATTACCCCTCACACCCCTGAACTTACCACTTACTTCTTTCCATATCCAGGCTTAATAGTCTTGAGTGATATTAAACTCTCAAATCTTTGCTATAACAATGTCATCCTCCATGGAATGGAGGGCAGAAGTAGGGCTGTGGGTAGGGGTTGAGTTTCATGATTCCAACAAGCACTTGTTAAATGTTCTTACTAGCTAACTCTTCTGCTGAGGGAGTGCATCCTCACTGGTCCCTAGTGGAGAACTGGTCTTATTTCTAGAGAAAGAAGCCTAAGCCTTACTGAAACTTCATGGTAAAAATTAGAGTATTTTCACCATCTGGTAATGTCCTGACAGGCTTTGAGTAGGAGGCAGTAAAGCAGAGCTGAGGACAGACTGAAGAGCCAGAAGAACCAGGGTTCAAATTCAAGCTCTGCAACTCAGGGACTATGACTAGTTACTGACCTACAGGTAAAGGAGTTTGGTCATCATTCTCTTGGCCATGGGTAGCCATCTGAGGTCCCTTTCCCAGATCCCTCTGAAACTTATTGCTTACTCCAGACTTGGTGACCTCAGCTCCACCTGCCACAAACACTGAAATTACTCCTGCTGTGACACACACCCAATCATTTCTGGCTCAGGTCTCCAGATTCCGAATTCTGAGAGGCTTTTTGTTGTTGTTCTCAACTGCACATCGATCCTGTATCCCCACCTGGCTTCTTCCCTGGCACAGATGGAGTTTTCCCTGGAGCACAGCTGGAGCAATCGAAGGCCCTAGAGCTTCAGGGAGTGATAGCAGCAGAGGCTGGGGACCTCAGCACAGCCCTGGAAAGGTTTGGCCAAGCCATCTGCCTGCTGCCTGAGAGAGCCTCAGCCTACAACAATCGTGCCCAGGCCCGGAGGCTCCAGGGAGATACGGCAGGTGAGGGGTAATGCCCAGGAGCCTCTGCAGAAGGGGCCCCTGAAGAGCACAGACAAATGAATTGGTTGTTGATGGGGGAACAAGGACCAGGAGTCACCAAATCCTTCTGGAGCTTGTGTTCTTACCTAAAAAGCCAGAGATGTGGTATGGGCCCTATAATCTCAAGGCCATTGTGAAAGAAGAGATTGCATTCCATTCATTAATTTAAGGAACATTTAATGAGAGCCTACTGTGTGACCCTAGGCTGTGTTGAGAACATAAAGATGCACTATTTGGGTCTGTGCATCGCTGTATACCTGTAATCCCAGCTACTCAGTAGGCAGAGGTAAGAGGATCACAAGTCTGAGGTCAGACTCTGCAATTTAGAGAGCCCCGTGTCAAAATTAAAATTTAAAACGTCTGAGGATATTATTCAGTTGTAGAGTGCTTGCCTAGCATATGGAAGACCCTCAGTTCAATTTCCAGTACTATAAAAAGAAGAAAAAGATGTGCTATTAAGAGCTAACATTTATAGAGTAGTTACTACAGCTAGGCATTAAACACTTCACACATAGGTTATAGTAAGATATGTACTATTATCCCCATTTTCAAAATGAAACTAAAGCATGCAGAGATTAACTCGCCCAGTATTCCCTAGCCAGGAAGTGGCAGAGCTGGGACTTAATCCAGGTGATAGGTACTTTTTGTGTGTGTGTGGGGGGGTACCAGGGATTGATCTCAGGGGCACTCAACCACTGAGCCACATCCCCAGCCCTATTTTGTATTTTACTTAGAGACAGGGTCTCACTGAATTGCTTAGTGCCCAGCTTTTGCTGAGGCTGGCTTTGAACTCACGATTCTCCTGCCTCTGCCTCCCAAGACACTGGGATTACAGATATGTACCACTGTGCCATTGGTGGGTTCTTAACCCTGCATGATACTGCTCCTCAGGAGCTCACTCCAGCAGGCACAGCAGATGTGTAATCAGGTTACTGGCACGGCAAATTCAAGAAGGGTCAGCATGGGACCTGTTCTCCAACCAAAGTTTTGAAGAATGAGTGGGAGTTGTGGGAGTTACCTGGGCAAGTGGGAAGGCTTCAGAAAAGGTTACTGTCTGTAGGGGCCCTGAAGGCATGCATAGGTTCCCTCTGGGGAATTTCAAATCTCCAGGCTGTCTGGAGCAGGAAGTGGGTTGGGAGTGTCTGACCAGCCCTCATAGGACTGAGTCTTGAAAACATGGGTTTCACTGTAGGATTGTTGGTGGCGACTAGATCAAATCAGCTGCTTTCAGTCACTCCAGCCAGAGTGGGAACAATGGGACAGAAGGGGTCATGTTAGGGACCAGAAGTCAGGCTGATGCAAAGGTGGAAACCACAGAAGCCTAGCAAGGAGCTTAGTGATTCTTAGGACTAGTGGTGGTGGAGGAGTTCCTAGGGTCAGGAATACCAGGTTTGAGAATTTGGACTACATTCTGGGAACAATGGAGAATTCCCCAATAGCCCCCCTTTTAGTGTTCAATCCAAGTATTTTATGTGAATATTAACAAAAACACTGCAGGATAGCTCTGGCTCCATGACTTCCTTCCAAATAAATTAAGTACAAAAATGAAGATCATAGAGATAATCAAAACATGGAAATAAAGAAGCAAGAAACTGATTGTTTTGTTGTAATAGTTTTGTGGTACTGGGGCTAGAACCAAAGCTTTGAACATGCTAGGAAAAGTACTCTACCACTGAGCTACATCCCCAACCCTGGGAGCAGCTGTTCTGAAGTGTGCAATGGAAAAGAGAAGAAAAAAAAGCCAACAAAAGGAAAAGCCTAAGAAACAGTTGTGCAGCTAATGACGTTTTTTAAACTCTGGGATTTAGAGTCAGTGACACACGCAGTAAATGTTTTGTAACTTATATGTGAAATGAACGACCCACTATTTGCGGAGTCAATAGGACAGATTCACTAATATGGTGAGCAAAGACCTCTACTCATGTTTCGGTGTAACTATGGTGGAAAATAATAATTATAAAGCAAAACATGAACTTCGTACCAGCTCTTCCCCTAAGTGGTGGTACAGTCCAGGACAAGTCTTCTCAGTCCTTCCAGGCTTCATCTGCGTAATAGGAACAACAATCCCCTCCAATCAGCTCAGACATTTGCCCAACCTCAGTGTTGATCCCCGGTTTTTTTCTCCCAACCGCGCTACAGCAGGTGGGCGGGGGCTCGCGCGCCAGCTGCCAGGCCGCGCCAATAACCCCTGCTCACCCAACCGCAGGTGCCCAGGCGGACCTGGACCGCGTCCTGGCGCTGAGTGGCGGCCGGGGTCGCGCCGCCCGCCAAGGCTTCGTGCAGCGAGGGCTCCTGGCGCGGCTGCAGGGCCGAGACGACGACGCCCGTAGGGACTTCGAGCAGGCGGCACGGCTGGGCAGTCCCTTCGCGCGGCGCCAGCTTGTGCTGCTCAACCCGTACGCCGCGCTGTGCAACCGCATGCTGGCCGACATGATGGGGCAGCTGCGCAGTCCCCGCAACGGGCGCTGAACTCGTCAGTCCGGGGACGGGAGGGGGCCTGAATCAATAAAGCTGCGGAGCCTCACCCACTGCACCTGCTTCTGCTTCTGCGTCCTACCCACGCACCCACGTAAGGGGAGCCGGCACTGAGATGGACCCCTCACTGGCCCTGAGCGCGTGCCGAGCATTGAAAGGACGGCCGCCCACCTGCCCGAGGTCGGGCATTGATTGGCTCTGCCTGGCGCAGGCCCCGCCCTCTCAGCAGACAGCGGTGCTCTGCAGACCTGAGCAGTTGCTCTGGCTGCACTCGGGAGGGAACCAGGTGAGCTGCCTGAGAGGCGGGGGAAGGATGCTTCAGCGATCTCGGCCTCCGGGATCCGAGTCCACCTGAGCAATCAATCGGAATGGGGAAAGGGGTATAGGACGAGAGATGGGAGGAGGAACGCGGCAGGAGAGGACTGGGTCGGGAGAAGGGCGATCCCTTTGGGGGAGGGGCATATGTAGACTCAGAGTGTGTGTGTGTGTGTGTGTGTGTGTGTGTGTGTGTGTGTGTGTGTGTTGCGCGCGCATATACGTATGGTGCGGCTGCACGCTTGATTTTTGCTTCTCTGTATTTGCGGATGTATGCTGTTTGTCTCTGGCAGTTCAGTGCTGGATTCTGCGCTCGCAGGGTATCCAGGTATGTGCCTTTGGGCTTTGCTGAAGGTGCCGCGCCTTGGCCACCGAGAACCAGTCTACATTCATGTTTGCGTGCATGGGCCTTTTTGGTTTGGGAGAGTAAATTCCTGAAAGAATTGCTAGGCCTGTCTGCTTTTACCTGGCTGACACCAGGCCTGCCCCCTTCTCTCAGCAGCCTGGGCCCAGGCCCGGCCACCATGAGGCTGCCTCAGGGCCCAGCTACCCTCCCGCACACACTGCTGCTCCTGCCAACCCTTCTGAGCTCAGGTACATCCCTGTTTATTCCTTGGCCAAGCACTTCCGGAAATCAGAGCCCCATCCCTCCCCTCCTTGCCTGCATCTAACATTTGGGTACCCACTCCAGAGCCAGGTGCCCCCCTCCCACTGACCCATCCTAGGTCCAGCCAGTCCCTAATGAGAGAAACGAGGTGCCCTGTTTTTTTGGCCTGTTGCCCCTCAGCTAGGGAACCTCATCCTAGTCACAGCACAAAACCAGAGGCTGCCTGCTGTGTTCCAGGTTGGGGGGAGTTGGCGCCACAAATTGATGGTCAGACCTGGGCTGAACGGGCACTTCGGGAGAATGAACGCCATGCCTTCACCTGCCGGGTGTCAGGGGGACTTGGCACTCCCCAGTTGGCTTGGTACCTGGATGGACAGCTTCAGGAAGCCAGCACCTCAAGACTGCTGAGTGTGGGCGGGGAGGCCTTCTCTGGAGGCACTAGCACCTTTACTGTCACTGCTCAGCGGGCCCAGCATGAGCTGAATTGCTCCCTACAGGACCCAGGCAGTGGCCGGTCAGCCAACGCCTCTGTCATCCTCAATGTGCAATGTGAGTGTCCCTGGGGTGGGCAAGAAGAAAGGTTTCTGGTCCCCCAACAGCCATGGGGAAGCTGTTCCACAGGACTTTTAACAAACACTTGTCATTTTGCAAATATCAACTCACTTTATCCTCACAGCAATCCTATAGGGATTTGTATTACCATTTTACAAATGGGAAAACTGAAGCACAAAGTGGTTAAGCAGTTTGCCCACAGTTATAAAAGTTGTAAGAGGCAGGGCCAGGATTCAAGCATAGGCCTGGCCATCCTGTTTCTCAGTGCCTTGGCTAAAGAGAGGTTCAGGCCTCTGGCTCCTATCTGGATTCAAGAACAAAGGGCCAGAATATGAAGGGCTGTGGTGAGAGCGTACTGTTCTCTGCTTTGCACTAGTTAAACCGGAGATTGCCCAGGTTGGAGCCAAGTACCAGGAAGCTCAAGGTCCAGGCCTCCTGGTTGTCCTCTTTGCCCTGGTGCGTGCCAACCCACCTGCCAATGTCACCTGGATCGACCAGGATGGGCCAATAACTGTCAACACCTCTGACTTCTTGGTGCTGGATGCTCAGAACTATCCCTGGCTCACCAACCATACTGTTCAGCTGCAACTCCGCAGCCTGGCACATAACCTCTCAGTGGTGGCCACCAATGATGTGGGTGTCACCAGTGCCTCGCTTCCGGCCCCAGGTGAGCTTTGCTAACAACTGACCCAGCAAAGCTTCAGGTGGGCACGGGGATCATGGTTCAGAAATGGGAGGACTTATTGCCCTTTGGGTGGGTGCTATGAATGAATTGTCCCAGCCATCTTGGGTAAGGAAGACAGAATAGTTCAGTTTATGGTGTCTCAAGGTTGGGGGTGCTACCCATTTGGAATCTAACCAATGGACAACCTGCAGGACTCCTGGCCACCCGGGTGGAAGTGCCACTGCTGGGCATCGTTGTGGCTGGAGGGCTTGCCCTGGGCACCCTAGTAGGATTTAGCACCTTGGTGGCCTGCCTTGTCTGCAGGAAAGAGAAGAAGACCAAAGGTAGGAGCAGTGGGGCAGAGGGTGGCTGGAGGAATGGCAGGAGGTTGGGGGGTGAGCACCAGGGACAGCCAGCAGGTGGAGCTGGGCAGAACAGATCATCTCTGGCAAGTGGCAGAGCACTCTGGTCTCGGGGCCAAAGTTAGGCATTGAAATCACTTTTCTGAGGATTAGAGGTGAAAGGGCAGAACCCAACAAGGGTGAGTACACTGAGAATCAGTGAAGTTTCTTTCTCCACAGGCCCCTCCCGGCGCCCATCTCTGATTTCTAGGTAACTCTTCATGGGACTGGATTGAATGGGCTGAACCTAAATATAGGCTGGGGACTGGTGGGGACCTGGAGTTCTTAGGAGGCCTGGAATGGGCCTCAAAGCAGGAGCCAGTGGCTGCTGACAACAGCACATGTCTCAGCCTTTGTACATCCTGTAGTGATTCCAACAACTTGAAACTCAACAATGTGCGCCTGCCACGGGAGAACATGTCCCTCCCATCCAACCTTCAGCTCAATGACCTCACTACAGATTCCAGAGGTACATCCAGGAGTGACCCTGCTTTATCTTCAGAAGTGCTTTGAAAGAGGGGTTAGGTTCCATGAAGCATACCCCTCATCCTGGGCACGACCCCCTTTGTTCTTAAACAGGGAAACAAGCAGATCAGCCAATCGCTCGCAACAGCAGCCGGCCAGAGCTTCTGGACCCTGAGCCTGGTGGCCTCCTCACCAGCAGAGGTACTGGGGAAGGGCCTGCTATTTTCCTCTTCTTTAGTCAAGCCCTATACTATGCCAATGACCACTGAGTGCCAAGGGCCATCCAGAACTGAGTCCTCTGGGCATCTTTGACCCCACAGGCTTCATCCGCCTCCCAATGCTGAGCTACATCTATAGAGTGTCCAGCGTGAGCAGTGATGAAATCTGGCTCTGAGCTAAGGGTGAGATGGGAGTGCCCCACCCCACCCCAGCTTCTGGACACCCTGAGCACCCTAACCCCCTGCTCCTCTTCCAGGTCATCCTCTACCTGGCTATACTGCTAGCATGAAGAGGCCATGCAGCTGCCACTTGCTGGGTCTCCTCCCTGGGGTCCCCTGTTGTTCATGCACATGATATGCTTCACTGGGATCTGACCCATGGAGCACAGGTATCATTGGCAAGACTGCCAGCCAGAACTAAGCCCCTGTGTCAACTCAGGTTGAGTGCCTACACGTGATGACTGGGCCTTAGCAAGTGGCGCTCCGGCCGTGTGTGTTCAGGTATCACCCAGAATCCAAGCGTGGCTACATGCCCCGTATCAGTACTCCTTAGCACCTTGTACAGTAGGCATGGGGGAGGCCCTGCATGTCCTGGATGTCCTTTCTGTGCTATGCAGCTCTGTTCCCTCAGGAACATCTCGTACCCTGCCTGCTGCTTAGAACCAAACTGCCCTTTGCACAAGAGCCAACCCCTGGCCCAGGGGCCCTGGCCAAGGACAAATTAGTCCCTTTTGCTGCATACATCTCTGCCCTTCTCTGTTCCTTTGCCCCACCTCCTCTTGGGCATCACAGGTTATACACTGGACCCTCTTCAATGGGCATTAGACTTCCCCATTGGCCTGGCTTCCAGTGGTGTAGTGCCAGGTATTAGCACAAGTCGGGAAGGAAGAGAGTGGTCCCCAGGATAGCAAATGTGGTGGTGCCCAGAATAGCAAGAAGCTATGCATCATTTTTTACAGTGTTAGCACTTTAAGAACACCCCTCGGGGAGGGGGCAAGAGAGGGCCCCAAAGCCCTCTTGGCTTCCCAAAAGTTGGCCTTCCTGTTATTCACTGTGAGTGTCCTGAGCCCTCAGGATTGACAGTTTTCTCTCAGCGTAAACCTCCCCCACCAGTGGGATCCCAGCTGTGACCAACCCCTGGCTGCTCCATCAGAAGGAATTCACTGATCCCGCCCAACCTCTGTTGTTTAGGAGATGGTCACAGTGGGCACAGAAGCTTTAGGGGTAGACCACATATCCCCAAATATTCCAAGAAAGCTTTGAAAAGCAACATGGAAATAACCAGAAATTACCAAGATGCAGAATATATTTTTCCCTTGTTACTATCTTGTTTTGTGATTTTTCTCATGTTACTGCCTAGGACTGTGCTTGGCACACAGTAAAATTCAATAAACTTGACTGAATGAATGTCTCTATTTATTTCATTTGACTTTTTTTTTCCCTACTTTGGTGGCATTGGGGATGGAACCCAGAACTTTTGCACATGCTAGGAAAGTACTCCACTCCTCAGCTACATTTCCAGCTCGTCAAACATGTTTTTAAATAGAAAAAAAAAAAAAAAAAAAGAAAAACAACTTTTTTTGTAGTGCTGGGGATGGAACTCAGGGCTTTGTGCATGCCAAGCAAGTGCTCTACCACCTAGCCTTTCCCCTAGCCCTTAAATGAAGTCTTTAAGTCACACAGTAGAGAAAATACAGCATGCACCTTTGTATGTATCAGGAACAATGGATCGGAATCTGCTAATTCAGTGTTTGCAGTGACATTATAGAACATAAAAATCATGAGTAAGAGAAATGACTGAATTTATGAGTGCTGAGTCTCAGCTCTAACAGGGACATCTGGTTATTCCTTAAAAACCTAATGGAAAGGCTGGGGATGTGGCTCAAGTGGTAGCGCGCTCACCTGGCATGCGTGAGGCACTGGGTTTGATTCTCAGCACCACATAAAAATAAATAAATAAATATAGATAGATTAAAAAAAAAACCCACCCTAATGGAGCATTTGAGTTCATATCAAAGGATATAGACGAAGAGAGGTGTAGGGTGAAGGGTGAGGGAAGGGATGCAGAGCTTCCATGCCCTCTCCAGGCATGCTACCTTCCAGGAATTTCCATTTGTTCCAATATTTGGAAGCTTTCTCAACCCTGTCCTTTTGGGTTTTTATGGAGACTTCATTGCATTGGCATGCGTGAAACATAGACAATTGTGCTGGAAGTGATTTAGACAAAAAGGGTAGGATCATGCAGGTGCTGTGGCACACACCTGTAATCCCAATGACTCTGGAGGCTGAAGCAGGAGGATCACAGATTTGACACCAGCCTCAACAATTAAGTGAGGCCCTAAGCAACTTAGCGAGACCCTGTCTCAAAACAGAAAATAAAGGGGCTGAGGATGTGGCTCAAGCGGTAGCGCGCTCGCCTAGCATGCGTGCGGCCCGGGTTCGATCCTCAGCAGCACCACATACCAACAAAGATGTTGTGTCCGCCGAGAACTAAGAAAAAATAAAATAAAATGTTAAAATTCTCTCTCTCTCTCTCTCTGTGCCCCCCCCCCCTCTCTCTTTAAAAAAAAAAAAACAGAAAATAAAGGGGATGGGGATGGGGATGTGGCTGAGTGATTGAGTGCCCATAGATTCAATTCCTGGTTCATTAAAAAAAAAAAAAAAAATTGGGTGGCCACCCAGTGCAAACAAACTGGGTGGGAAAACCTAGCAGGGCTTGTCTTCAGATTCTTTAGTATTCCTTCCTTCCTTGTAAGTGGCAGAATCTTCGGAAATGGATGTTTTAACATCTACCATCAGCCAAGGTAGGTCAAAGCTTTTAAGACTACATTTCCATAATCTGCCTTAGGTAAGAGAAATTCAGTTTCTGTGGCCTGCCTTGGGAAGAAAAAGGAACAGGTTAAAGGAGGATCAGAGAGGAGAGACTTGAGGGCTAAAGCCCTCAACATTATTCTAGTCACTTAGGAAATAATAAGGGCAACAGAAGAAATGAAACAGGAACCATGGATAAAAAACAAAAATATGAATTATATCAAAACCGACAGAGCATTTTATTTGTAAAATCATTGCCAACTACCTTTAAGAATAAAAGAAAGAATTTCATCCCTAGCCCCAAAAGAACACCTTTTAATCTTTATTCCCAGCTTTTATTTTGGGGAAATCTCAGAAATTCAATTTTCTAACTCAAATCCCCACAGTGGTAACTCTCCTGGGAAGGCAATTTGAGACAGAGCAAATGTGTGAAGTGCTCTCTGGCAGAGCAGGTGGCTGACAGGCCTCTCTCCTTAGTTGAAGGTTAGTGTCTCTGCTACATCTCCAGCTTGGGAGATGCAGTTGGACGGAGGAGTAAATGCTTTCTTGCCTTCAGCAAGAGCTTTAAAATGCTATGAAGAAAGGGGAGAGAGAATGTTAAGTATTTGGAATACGCTAGTTGCTATATTTTCTCACAAGAACTAACCTCTTTTAGAACCCTTTAAGCTTCTAATCTTCTTCCAGTTCTGCTTACAAACAGATACCTTGTGCTATCTTTGAAAAATAGCTAGAAATTTGCCCACTTCCTTCAAAAGTGACCCCCCCACACCCTTTTTTAACTTCTTTCCTGCTTCTATTCATTGGGCCACTGGTTCTCCTGAAGCACGGATATCCTCCACAGATCCACACCAAGTTCCATGGAGATTCCCATCTCTGATACTTCCCCATCCTCTGCCTTCTCTGCAGCTCTTACTCATGAAGATAATAACTCCCCCACTGCCACAGGAAACAACTGCAGCAGGCCAGGCTGGCAGAGACCCCACACTACAGCTTGAGTCCAGTCCCCGATCCTCATCTCACCTGTGAGTTCTTGAATTCCGAGTAGAGAGAGAAGAGTAGGTGGAGGGACTGAATCCGACTCTTATAGACAGGGATGTCTAGGATGGCTGAAACAAAGAAGAACTCCCAGGAACAGAACCAAACAAACTCTGGGACTTAGGGGGCATTTCTGTTTAGGATAGCCAACCCCTTCCCACATGGGATATATTACTATGATTGTGGATTAAATACCCAACAAGTAGTCTCATAGGCCTGAACACCCCTAGAAGCTGCCACTCTGCACAAGTGAAGGCTGTAAGTCAAGATGCCATCTTCCCAGAGTCAGCAAGCCCTTCTGAAGAAGGCCTAGGATGTAGCTACCCAGAGGAGGGGCTGGGAAAGGAGAGAGAACCTTACCGCAGATCATGTCAATGTACTCAGCCAGGCTACAGTCGATCTCTGCCGTGGGCAAGCTCACCTGGAAGAGGTGTGGGACAGACCACAATAAAAAAGCTAAAGTGTAAGTGGGCCCAAAAGAGCCACTCTCTGAAGGAAAAGAGCTCCTAGCATAAAACATGAATTATAGCTCAATTTGGGTTCCCCCAAATTCCTATGTTGAGGTCCTAATCCACAGAATGTAACAAACCCTCATTCTGCATCTCAGAATGTAACTGTTTGGAGATGCAATCTTTACTGAGTAAAAATGAGGTCATTAATGCAGTAAGACTAGTGTCCTTACAAGAAGAGATCAGGACACTGACACTGACTCTGGCAGAGGGAAGACTATGTGAAGCCACAAAGAGTAGATGATCCAGGAGAGAGGCTCTAGAAGAAATCAGTGCTGCTGATTTGACCTTGGACATCCAGCCTCCAGAACTGAGAGAAAATAAATTTCTGTTGCTTAAGCCACCCACTCTATGGTGCTTTGTTCAGTAGCCCTAGCAAACTAAAACAACATCTCCCCCACTCCCACCCCCAATCATCGGAATGGAATTTACTACCAAAGAAGGGCCTAGGGGCTTCACCTCGCACATTCGAGACCCTGGGTTCGATCCTCAGCACTACATAAAAATAAATAAATAAAGGTATTGTGTCCAACTGCAACTAAAAAATAAATATTAAAAAAACAAGAAGGGGGCTGGGGTTGTGGCTCAGCGGGAGAGCGCTGGCCTAGCACATGCGAGGCCCTGGGTTTGATCCTCAGTACGACATAAAATGAAATAAATAAAATAAAGGTATTGTGTCCAGCTAAAAAATATTAAAAAAAAAAAAGAAAGAAAGAAAAGAAAACAAGAAGGGCCAAAAGATTTTGTGGGCAAAATATACTGCCCACAAAAATATATTTTGGATTCAAGAAGAAACTGGTCCCAGGTTTATGACCCAAGTACTTAATGACTTGGTATTGTAATGCCTAAAGGTCCTGGGACATCATGGGAACAGAGAAAATGGAAATATCATTTCACTCAGGTGATAGGCTTTGATTTAAATAAGTTGTAAGTTTACTTAAAAAAAATTTTTTTTTTTTTTTGGTATTGGGGATTGAATCCAGGGAGGCTCTACCAGCTGCACTACATCTTGAGCCCTTTTTTTTTTTTTTTTTTTTTTTAGTTGTAGTTGAACACAATACCTTATTTTATTTATTTTTATGTGGTGCTGAGGATTGAACCCAGGGCCTCACATGTTCGAGGCAAGCGCTCTACCGCTGAGCCACAACCCCAGCCCCTGAGCCCTCTTTTTAATATTTTAGTTTGAGATAGAGTCTTGCTAAATTGCTTAGACCTCACTAAATTGCTGAAGCTGGCCTCAGATTTTTTATTTTCCCACCTTAGCCTCCCAAGTCTCTGGGATTATAGGCATAAGCCTCAGTACCCAGCTTATCAATTTAAAAACCATTAGCTTCTTAAAACTTTTTTATAAAATAATTAAGAGTGTACACAGTTCTGTAATTTGCTTTTTTGATGGAGAGGGTATAGGGGATTGAACTCAGGGGCACTTCTTGACCACTGAGCCACATCCCCAGCCCTATTTTGTGTTTTATTTAGAGACAGGGTCTCACTGAGTTGCTTAACACCTCACTTTTGCTGAGGCTGGCTTTGAACTCGTGATCCTCCTGCCTCAGCCTCCTGAGCTGCTGGGATTACAGCATATGCCACCATGCTCAACTGCAATTGCTTTTTTCATTTAACAATTTATCATTGTTGCCAGGCCTGGTAGTGCTTGCCTGTAAACCCAGCAATTTGGGAGACAGGACCACAAATTCAAAGGCTGCCTCAGCAATTTTAGTGAGACCCTGTTTCAAAATAAAATAAAAAGGATTAGGTGAATGGCTAAATGGTAGAAGGCTTCTGGGTTTAATCCCCACTACCACCCACACACCCACTTATACATACATTGTTATTTATTCATATCAGAGCAAAGAACACCAAATAATATTCCATTGCATAGTATTTCGCTGAATGGAGGTACTACAATCTAGCTATTTAATTCCCTGATCAAGGGCTGGGGGTGTGGCTCAGTATAAGAACACCTGCCTAGCATGTGTGAGGCCATAAGTTCAAAATCCCTTGAGCTACAAAATATAAAACAAACAAAAACTTCTATATGAAACTCCCATATATACATGGGTTTGTTTCTGGATTAATAGGTGCCACTGACCTGTCTATTCCTATTCCAGTAACTTTCTATTTGATTTACTATAATTTTTTTATATTCATTTATTTTCATTAGTACATTATAGTTACACATAGTAGTGGGATACATTGTCATATTTATACAAGTACATAACATAATTTGATCAATCTCATTCCCCAGTATTTTGCCTTTTCCTCCCCTGACCTACTTACTCTATTGATCTCCTTTCTATTATTATTTTAATTAGTGCCTTACATATATGATTCATTGCGTTATACAAAGACACAGCATAACTTGATGTTTCATTCCCCAAGACTTTCCCTTGCCCTCACCTTCTCCATCCCTCTCGATCCTTATCCTCTATTGTATCCATGAGATCTCCCCCACCTTTTTTTTTTTAAATATTTTTAGTTGTAGATGGACACAATATCTTTATTTATTTATTTATTTTTATGTGGTGCTGAGGATCGAACTCAGTGCCTCACATGTGTGAGGCAAGTGCTTTACCACTGAGCTAACAGCCCCAGCCCTTTGTTTTTTTAATATTCTTTCCCCCCCTATCTTCTGCATATCAAAGAAAACATCCAATCCTTGATTTTCTTATGTACTATAATTTTATAATATGTTCTGGTTTCTGACAGGGCAAATTCTCCATAATTTTTTTTTCTAAAATTTTCATAATTTGTCTTAAAAACCTATTCCTGTATATAAACTTTATTATGAACTTTGCAATTTTTTAAAAATATAGTAAATCCTGGCATAATGGCACATGCCTGCAATCCCAGCTACTCGGGAGGCGGAGGAAGAAGGATCATAAATTTGAGACAAGCCTGGTCAATTTTGCAAGACCCTTGTCTCCAAATTTTATTTTATTTTATTTTATTTGTACTGAAGATTGAACCCAGGCGTGCTTTGTCACTGAGATATCCCCAGCCCTTTTTTAAATTTTCATTTTGAGACAAGGTTTCACACTAAGTTGCTGAGGCTGGCCTTGAACTTGCAATCCTCCTAATACAGACTTCTGAGTTGCTGGGATTATAGTCATGTGCCACAGTGCTGGCCTCTCTATCTCAATGAAGAGTTTTGTTTTATTGGTGTGAGGGATTTAACCCAGAGATACTTTACCACAGAGCTACATTCCCCAGCACTTTTCATTTTTATTTTGGGAGAGGGTCTTATTAAATTGCTTAGGGCCTCACTAAGTTGCTGACACTAGCCTTGAAACTGCAATCCTCCTATCTCAGCCTCCCTAGTTGCTGAGATTATAAGCATGCACCAGCACACCTGGTCTTGTCTCAAATTTTTAAAAGGATTGGGAATGTTGCTCAGTGGTATAGCACTTGCCTACCATGCAGGAGGCCTTGGGTTCAAGTCACAGTACCAAACAAACAAACAACAACAAAATTCTAATGGAATTAGAATTGACACTATGCTTATATAGGAAATTGGGGTGAATTGGCAGCTCTATAAGATTGAATCCTCCATCATTCAGATCTCATTATGTCCTCTATTAAAATTTTATTGTTTTCAAAAAGGTCTTAACAGTTTCTTCTTAAGTTGATTCTTGGGTATTTTTTTAAATACTAGGGATGTAGCTCAGTGTAAAGTACTTGCCTAGCAAACTCAAAGCCCTGGGTTCAATCTCCAGCACTTGGGGGAAAAAAAATTTGGGTAATTCTAAATAGGATACAGCTTCTTAGAATATCATAAACGCTCCTGTGGAGGTGGAACCTAAAATAATAATGCAGGAGGTACATATGTTCCCCAAAGTATGTGTTACATAAGAATGTTCATAATAGCACTTTTTTTTTCTTTTTTTTTTTATTGTTGGTAGTTCAAAACATTACATCTAACTTGATATATCATATTTCACAGTTTGATTCAAAAGGGTTATGAACTCCCATTTTTACCCCGTATACAGATTGCTGAATCACATCAGTTACATCAATTACATTTCCATTGATTTACATATTGCCATTCTAGTGTCTGATGAATTCTGCTCTCTATCCTAACCTCTACTATCCCCCCTCCCCTCCCCACCCCTCCCCTCTTCTCTCTCAACCCCCTCTACTGTAAAACATTCTTCCACTTGTATTATTCTTCCCTTACCCCTCACTTCCTCTTGTATGAAATTTTGTATAACCCTGAGGATCACCTTCCCTTTCCATGCAATTTCCCTTCTCTCTCCCTTTCCCTCCCCCCTCTCATCCCTATTAATGTTAACCTTCTTCTCCTGCTCTTCGTCCCTACTCTGTCCTTAGTTACTCCCCTTATATCAAAGAAGTCATTTGGCATTTGTTTTTTAAGGATTGGCTAGCTTCACTTAGCATAATCTGCTCTAATGCCATCCATTTCCCTCCAAATTCTATGATTTTGTCATTTCTTAATGCAGAGTAATACTCCATTGTGTATAAATACCACATTTTTTTATCCATTCATCTATTGAAGGGCATCTAGATTGGTTCCACAATCTTGCTATCGTGAATTGTGCTGCTATGAACATTGATGTAGCAGTGTCCCTGGAGCATGCTCTTATTAGGTCTTTGGGGAATAGACTGAGAAGGGGAATAGCTGGGTCAAATGGTGGTTCCATTCCCAGCTTTCCAAGAAATCTCCATACTGCTTTCCACATTGGCTGCACCAATTTGCAGTCCCACCAGCAATGAACAAGTGTACCCTTTTCCCCACATCCTCTCCAGCACTTGTTGTTATTGGACTTCCTAATGGCTGCCAATCTTACTGGAGTGAGATGGTATCTTAGGGTGGTTTTGATTTGCATTTCTCTGACTGCTAGCGATGGTGAGCATTTTTTCATGTACTTATTGATTGATTGTATGTCCTCCTCTGAGAAGTGTCTGTTCAGGTCCTTGGCCCATTTGTTGATTGGGTTATTTGTTGTCTTTTTGTCTAATTTTTTGAGTTCTTTGTATACTCTGGATATTAGGGCTCTATCTGAAGTGTGAGGAGTAAAGATTTGTTCCCAGGGGGGCTGGGGATGTGGCTCAAGCGGTAGCACGCTCGCCTAGCATGCGTGCAGCCCGGGTTCGATCCTCAGCACCACATACCAACAAAGATGTGTCCGCCGAGAACTAAAAAATAAATATTAAAAATTCTCTCTCTCTCTCTCTCTCTCTCTCTCTCTCTCTCTTCCCTCTCTCACTCTCTCTTTAAAATAAAATTTAAAAAAAAAAAAAAAAAAAAGATTTGTTCCCAGGATGTAGGCTCCCTATTTACCTCTCTTATTGTTTCTTTTGCTGAGAAAAAACTTTTTAGTTTGAGTAAGTCCCATTTGTTAATTCTAGTTGTTAACTCTTGCGCTATGGGTGTCCTATTGAGGAATTTGGAGCCCGACCCCACGGTATGTAGATCATAGCCAACTTTTTCTTCTATCAGACGCCGTGTCTCTGATTTGATATCAAGCTCCTTGATCCATTTTGAGTTAACTTTTGTGCATGGCGAGAGAAAGGGATTCAGTTTCATTTTGATGCAAATGGATTTCCAGTTTTCCCAGCACCATTTGTTGAAGATGCTATCCTTCCTCCCATAATAGCACTATTTAATGACCAAAATATCTAGAGACTACCCAAATACCTATTACAGAATGGATAAACTGTCATATACATATATGTGATAAATGGTAGAACACACTACAGTTAACAAGAACAAATGAACCACCACACAAAACAATATGAATGCATCTCTTATAATAAAAAAAGAAGGCACAAAAAAGTACTTTTAAATTCAGAGAAAGTCAAAAACAAGACTCTGGTTACCTCAGAAACTGGGAGCACAGAGGCTCTGAGGATGACAATGTTTCGTTCACTAATGCAATGTGCTGGTTACCCAAGTTAAAAATGGATTAACACTTAGAATACATGTACACTTGTGATTGCGTATTAAACTTCAATTAAAAAGTCAATGAGCTGGGCATGGTGGCACAACCCTGCAACTCGGGAGGCTGAGGCAGGATCACGAGTTCAAAGCCAGCCTCAGTAAAAGTGAGGCACTAAGCAACTCAATAAGACCCTGTCTCTAAACAAAATACAAAATAGGACTGGGCATGTGGCTCAGTGGTCAAGTGCCCCTCAGTTCAATCACCAGTGACCCAAAAGAAAAAAGTCAATGATAATAATGGTAGTACAGGAATACAGAAAACACTGGGCCCTAGAATGAATGTCACACTCTCTTACCTCATGATATTTTATACTCACCTTGCCCAAAAGTTCTTCAAACTCTGGGGACCACTCCTGCATTAATGTGTCAATATCGGGCATGGGCCTAAAGGTACAGATTAAATATGAAAAGGAAACACAGGCAAATGACAGCAGCATTTGGATCAATATATTTTAGGGTAAAGGAGAGATCCTCAATCTGGCATATTAGGATTTCAAGAAAACCTAGATTGAGCAAACCAAATTTACCCAGGGCTTGGGGTTGGAGGAACTGGCTAAGTAATGATAACAGAGAACTATCAATCTTTATGCCTTTATGTATATAAACTTTATTATGAACTTAGCAATTTTTAAAAAATATAGTAAATCCAGGCATAATGGCACATGCCTGCAATCCCAGCTACTCAGGAGGCTGAGGAAGAAGGATCATAAATTTGAGACAAGCCTGGTCAATTTTGCAAGACCCTTGTCTTGCAAATCTGAGCCAGCAACTGACAACTTCTCAATTTCTAAAAAATATAGTGAAAGTGTACTTTTTTTTTCAGGATCTCAGGTTAATCAAATTTGTCCCTAGACTTTAAGCCTCTCCTCACAAGTAATGGTTCATAGGTGGTGAAAGTTACTATGGGTTACTGTGGTGAGAAACATGCTGTCTTACCTGGTGTAGTGCACAGTCGCAGGGGGCTTAGAACGGTGTAACTCAGAGATGCTCTCAATCCATGTGTCAATGGCTTTGGGATTCTTTTCTGCATCTTCTAGGCTCTTTACTTTCATATGTTGCTAGAAAAATAAAGAGACAGCTGACTGAAAATAAATATTAAGGTAGCTTTCTTGTTTTGTATAGACTGGATTAGTCTAGGATGTAGCTCAGTGGTAGAGCACGTTCCTAGCATGTGTGAGGCTCTGGGTTCTATCCCTAGTACTACAATAAATAAATTAATTAAAATTAAGTTTTTTTTCACTAGCTCCTCATATCTGTTGCTATTGTACATGTGAGATAGCTGATGAAAAGAGAGGACTGACAGCAGCCAAATGCAGGGTAAGGAAACCACCAGAGTTTGGATCTTAAGTGTCCTCTAAAGGGCCAAGTGGTAAAGACTTGCTCCCAGGATGGTGCTATTGGGAGATAGTGGAAAGGTCAAGAGTTGGTGCCTAATTGTGAATTCTTTAGGTCATTGGGAGTGTGCCCCAAGGGGGATCATGGGACCTCAGTCTCTTCTTTTTTCTTTTTTCTTTCTGGCCATCAGACGGGTAACAGTTTTATCCAGGAGTGGTGGCACAGGCCTATAATCCCAGCTGCTCGGGAGGCTGAGGCAGGAGGATCATAAGTTCAGCCTGGGCAACTTGGTGAGACCCTGTCTCTAAATAAAATACAAAAATAGGGCTGGGGATGTGACTTGGTAATCAAGTGCCCCTGAGTTCAATCCTGGTATTCTCCGCAAAAAAAGAAAGGGAACAGTTTTGCTCCACCAGGCACTTCTGCCATAATTTACTACTTCACCACAGATCAAAAACAATAGGGTCAGGGCTGGGGATGTGGCTTAAGTGGTAGCACGCTCGCCTGGCATGCGTGTGGCCCGGGTTCGATCCTCAGCACCACATACCAACAAAGATGTTGTATCTGCCGAAAACTAAAAAATAAATATTAAAATTCTCTCTCTCTCTCTTAACAAAATTATTAAAAAAAAAAAAAAAAATAGGGTCGATCATGGACCGAACCCTCCAAAACTGTGAGCCAAACAGAATCTTTTCTCTTCATAAATTATCTATAGTGGGTTGGGGTTGTGGCTTAGTGGTAGAATGCTTGCCTAGCATGTGTGAGGCCCTGGGTTCACACATATAGTTCCTAAGCACTATATAAAAATCAAAATATAGTTATAAAAAATTATCTACAGTGACAGAAAGCTGACTGAAACAAAAACCCTAATTAAATTTTCTAAAGCCAAGTTGGGGTGTGGCTCAGTAGTAGAGTGTTTGCCTAGCATGCATGAAGCACTGGGTTCGATCCCCAGCACCACATAAAAATAAAATAAAGATATTGAGTCCACCTGCAACTAAAAAATAAATATTAAAAAAAAAATTTTCTAGAGCCATTGGGGGGGGGGCAGGTCAATAGGGCTGACCACAGTAAATGCCATTTCACATCTACTAAGAAAGCTAGAATTTAAAAAGCAGACAATAGCAAATATTGGTGAGGATGTGGAGAAACTGAAACTCTCATTTATTGCTGGTGGGATTGTAAACTGGTGCTGCCACTCTGGAAAACTGTTTGATGGTTCCCCAAAATGTTAAATATAGCTCAGTGGGGATAGCTCAGTGACACAGCACTTGGAATGGCTGTGCAATTCCATTTCCACATATATTTTCAAGAGAAATAATAATAGATGCTCAAGCAAACATTTGTATATGAAGGCAGGCATAGTGGCATACACCTATAATCCCAGCTACATGGGAGGTTAAGGTAGGAGGATCATAGGTTCAGCCTGGGCAACTTAGTGAGACCCCTCTCTCAAAATAAAATAAAAAGGGCTGTAGATGTAGCTCAGTGGTAGAGTGCTACTTACCTAATATACACAAGGCCCTGGGTTCAATCCCCAGATCATAAAAAGAAAAATCAAAATCAACATCAAAAACACCTGTATGCAAATGTTCATAGCAATATTATTAATAAAAGTGGAAACAATCAGGCCAGCTGCAGTGGCACATGCCTGTAATCCTAGAGGCTGAGACAGGAGAATTATGAGTTCAAAGTCAGCTTCAGCAATGAATGGCAAGGTGCTAAGCAACTCAATGAGACCCTGTCTCTAAATAAAATATCAAATAGGGCTGGGGATGTGGCTCAGTGGTCAAGTACCCCAGAGTTCAATTAAAAAAAAAAAAATAGTGGAAACAATCATATATATAAAATGTATATGCAGACAGAGGAATATTATCTAGGCATAAAAAGTGACAATAGTGGGCTGGGGATGTGGCTCAAGTGGTAGCGCGCTCGCCTGGCATGCGTGCAGCCCAGGTTCGATCCTCAGCACCACATACAAACAAAGATGTTGTGTCCACCGAAAACTAAAAAATAAATATTAAAAAATTCTCTCTTTCTCTCTCTCGCTCTAAAAAAAAAAAAAGTGACAAAAGTTGTACAACTCTGTAAATATTCTAAAAACCAATGAATTTTATAATTTAAAAGGGTGAATTTTTCGGCATGGAATTATATTTCAATAAAACTCATTTTACAAAATGGAGCTGGCTTGGTGTGGTAGAACACACTTGTAATCCCAGCTACTTGGGAGGCTAAGATAGGAGAACAACGAGTTTGAGGCCAGCCTGGGCAACTTAGAGCAAGCCTTGTCTCAAAATACGGTTTTTAAAAGGGCTGGAGATGTAGCTCAAGTAGAGGCTTACCTACAAGCATTGAGACCCTGGGTTCAATTCCCAGTACCATAAAAAAGTTGGGGAGGGGGCTGGATTAATGTCACACCCATCCCTTTTAATAGGTGGTAAAGTCAATTATACAAATGCTGGCAAGGCTTCTACTCTTGGCCCACCCTCTCCAGCTGAGCCCTGTTAAGAGGCCAGTTTTTTCAGTTGTTGATGGACCTTTATTTTTTTTATTTTTATGTGCTGCTGAGGATTGAACCCAGTGCCTCACACATGCTAGGCAAGCACTCTACCACTGAGCCCAGCCCCAAGGCCAGTTTCTTACTGTGATGTTGTGCTGCTTGGAATTCTCTGTTAACCAGAGTGAGAGGACGGTAGGATCTGACTGCTTTGTAGAAGGTTCATCCAATACCAACAAACCAAGGTTGTCAGGCTTTCCATCAGGACGTGGTACCTGGTTAAGGAAAAGGTAGGAAAGTAGAAGGAAAACAAAAGTGAGGACCATAGAAAACCATACCTTCTGTTTTCAATAAGCTGAAAAGGAAGTAGTCTTGTAATTCATTATTATTTATAGTATTAAAAAGCATGCTTGTTTATCATATCATACTGAATATTGTCTAGAAAAAAAAAACATGGTCTTTGAGAACTTAAATACAAAGCTGGATTCATGAACAATTAGAAGGCAAATACAGGAGAGTGTTTTAATATATAATGAGATGATAAAGTATTACTTAGCAACAATAAGTACTTGGAGAACAGAACAAGGTAAAGAATGGCAATGAAATGACATATATTATGGTAGTAAAAGAATTAGCAGAATTATTAGAAGACAGGAATCAGAACTAACATCTAATAAGTCATTTTTAGGACACACTGACTGTACCTTTAAGAATGCATCGATATCCCCGACAGCTGGGATAAAATCAGGAATGAAAGGTTTCAGTTTGTGGTCCAGGTCAATCAACTGAGGTGTGTACCTAAAAGATATTGCCAAGGGAAGGTGAAGGCAGGTAGAGAATGTTTCCTTGCTATTCAGGCTTTTGAAAAAAAAATCCAAGGAAACTGGTCTTGTTTCAGACTGGATAGAGAATGAAAAGGTTCAGGGACAAGGTAGTAGAGTGTGCTTCATTGGAAGGTTCTCATTCTCACCTATTGATGTACTGGAAGAGTTCCTTAATCTCAGCGGAAACTGGCAAATGCTCATAATCTGCAGGATCATAGGCCCTGGGGAAAGGAAAACACCTCATTTTAGGATGCCCAAGAAGAGCAGAGATGGCAGAACCCTGGGTCAACATGTGTGTTCCTGTGACCACAAAGACGTGACCCTGAACCTAGCTTCTGCCCCACCCACATGTGCCTTTCCTGGTGGCTTGCAAGGCAACTTTAAAGTCAGTTATAAATAGCTCTTAATTGTTTTTGATGCTGAAGGACAAAACTGGAGAAAATCTAAAGCATAATTTTTTATGTTAAAATGTAGCATATTGTTTTCCCTTTTTATTTATTTTTTAAATTTATTTATTTATTTATTGGCAGTACTGGGGATTGAACCCAGGGCCTCACACATGCTAGACAAGCACTCTCCTCCTGAACTGTATCCCTAGTCACTTTCCCTTTTTTATATGAAAGAGATAATGAGAGGGGCTGGGGATGTGGCTCAAGCGGTGGCACGCTCGCCTGGCATGTGTGCAGCCCGGGTTCGATCCTCAGCACCACATACAAACAGGGATGTTGTGTCTGCCGAAAACTAAAAAAAAATAAATATTAAAAAAATTCTCTCTCTCTCTCTCTCTCTCTCTCTCTCTCTCTCTCTCACACACACACACACACTCTCTCTCTCTCTCTCTTTAAAAAAAAAAAAAAAGAGATAATGAGAAAAGTTGAAGGGTAAAACAAGATTTTCTTCCTTGCTGGTGCTGGGGATTAACATAGACTCATGCATACCAACACTAAGCTATACCTCCAACCCCCTAAAATATTAATTTCTGACATATAAAATAGTTTGCACTAAAAAACAAGGGGTATTTTTATGTTTGTTTTTGTTTATGCAGTACTAGGAATTGAACCTAGGGGTCCTCTACCACTGAGCTATGTTTCCAGCCCTTTTTATATTTTTATTTTGAGACAAGGTCTTGCTGAATTGCCAAGGCTGACCTTAAACTTTCAATCCTCCTACCTTAGCACCTGAGTCACTGGAATTGCAGGTATGTGCCACTGTATCCAGCTCAGAAATGTTTTTAGCTGTGTTACTTTATTTATTTATTTATTTTTAGTAGTGTTACTACTAAGCAAAAGATTGGGACAAATAAAATATCCATCATTTGGGAGATGGTTAATTATGTCAAATTGAATATTGCACAGTTATTTAAAAGTATTTCTATTAATACATAAAAATATACATATTAAAAAAACAGTAGAACACATAACATTAATTGTAATTAAATAAAATGTAATGAATGTAATGAACATTGACAAAGTAGCTTAGCAAGATCTATCTCAAAATAAAAAACAAAAAGGACTTGGGATGTAGCCTAGTGGTAAAGAGTCTCTGGATTCAATCCCTACTACCAAAAAAAGAGAGAGAGATGCTGCAATTTCACTTCTCAATGATGTCCTCCCAGCCCAGTATCTTAAAGGAGATGCTTCCTCCTTGGCATGGGTGTCCTTAGCGATAGGCCTTTCCTCACCCTTCCAAAGGGGCTCCATGCTCTTCATCATCATCATCATCATCAGAATCAGTTTCAGATGAGTCGTCATCATCATCATCATCGTCATTTTCACTAAAGCCCCGCTGAGGTGTCAACTGTGAGGTCTTCTTTTTCTCCTGGGATAGGGCAGGTAGACAGAGAAAGGTTCATATAAAGAGAAATATGACTCAGAGGCCTAGTTCTAAAAGTGCTCTAGCCTATACCCCCCCACCCCCAAACACCTGGCACCTAGTCCCCAGAAAGGGAAGGTGGTACTTCCAGAAGGGGTATCAGAGTCTATTTCTCCTGGTTAGCTACAAACTGAGTCCCCACTTTCTACAACTGGGGTACAAGTTCTATCCAAATTATACTTATTACTTAGGAGATCCTGAGAGGTCTGATAAACTTTATTCAAAGAGCTTCAACCCTAAAATTTAGGGACTTTCCAAGAAGAGGATGACAACTCTAAATAATTATTGAAGGAAAAAATGGGGGAAGATGAAACAGGGAAGACACACTAGAGGGTTTTAATACTCACAAAGATCACAAGGAAATCTAGCATTTAATTTGCAAGACTGCTCAGAGTAATCTGCTTGAAACTATCAAAAAAAGAAATTTCATAATCAACCCTGAGCCTGAATTCTGACCAGCAATTTCAGAGACTATGCATTTTCCACTTTTGCTCAGTGATATTTCTCTTCATGGGGTATTTGACCTAGCCATATTTCCCTTCCCTTCCCCTATAAGTTAAGTACAATGACTATATATTCCATCTCAGGATAAGGGATCTTTTGCTCTTGGCAATATAACCTACCTTTCTGAGCTTCTGGCTGTCTATGTACCAACCCACCCTCTCAAGTCCATGAGAAGGGGTCTGGTGGCGCTTGGGACTTGCAGGGGCAGTTGGGATGGGGTCCATGTCTTTGCCTCTGTGGCCTGGAGCCTGTGGCATTCCCTCCCTTAGGACCTGAAGGATGACCAATTGGCCCCCTTTAAAAGTATATTTTGAAAGCTTGGTTTCCATATGCTATATGGCTTATACTGATTCCAGTTTTTAAAAATATTTCATTTATTGTAAAGCAGTTGTTGGCACATAAAACTGTGGCACATTCCAAGACACCAAAAACTGTTTTCAGTCACATATTCCTCTACAAATAACAGATTTATTATACATAGATAAAAATATACTCTAACTTATCTGTAATATTTACGACAGATAATAATACACAGTTGCAGAATTCATTCAATGACTATTGGTATATAATTGATAAGAATCTTCTAGAATAACATTTGCCAAAATTATCCTTGGTCAGAGGAAGCAGGTTTGGCAAAGGGAATTTTTAAGAGTATTAATTGTTGATTTAAAGATCATTCAAGCCAGGCATGATGGTGCATGCCTGTAATCCCAGTGAGTTGGCAGGCTAAGGCAAGAGGCATACAAGTTTGAGATTAGCCTGATCAACTTAATGAGACCTGTCTCAAAATAGAAAATAAAAAGGACTGAGAATGTAGCTCAATGATAAAGAGCCCCTGGGTTCAATCTGTAGTACCTGCCTCTCCCCAAAAAAAGATTACTCAAAAGTAGATGTTTTTTTGCTGATGCTGGGTACATACTAAACTGGAAAGATAAATGAGGCTTAAATACTGACTAAGGCATGTAGACTAGAACAATTGAGGGCGGATATACCAAATTTGGAGGTCAATTAAAGAAAACTTTTCTATTTTCTTTGTCTGCTTCTTGAAAGTTGTGCTTTACAAAATCCTTAAGATAATAGGGGAGGATTTTTTTATGATCAAATGCCTAAGAGATTATCATGTATATAAGATGCTAAAACAGTGTACCTAGTCATGGAGAAAGACTACCTTAAAATGTTACTTTTTAGTCTTTTTATAAAGTCAGCCTATATATTTACAGCTTCCTATATTACCTCAAATATTCTTCACCTGAATTTCTATAATTCCTTTTCTTTTTTTAAAACTTTTTAATTGATTTGAATCAAATGTATGATATGCCAAGATCATTGTATTGTCTCGAGCAACTAATAAAAAAAAGTATCATGAAAAAAAATCAGTTACCAAACTGGTATTTTAAAAAATGATGGGAATAGAAATATGATATATATGTATGTGTATATATATATATATACTTCCAGTCTCTCTATACACAAATAAGACATACATATACCATATACATATTTACTTTTCATAAAACTTTAAAATAGATTTTTGTGAACATAGCAAAAAAAATTTTAATTTTTTAAAAATAAATGACAGCTTTTTTAAATTTTTTAATTGACTTTTGATAGTTCCTTTTCTTAAAGGACAATTAAAATATGACCATTGGCCAGGTGTTAAGGTACACATCAGTAATCCCAGTGGCTTGGGAGGCTGAAGCAGAAAGATCTAAGTTCAAAGCCAGCCTCAGCAACTCAGCAAGGCCATAAGCAACTTAGTGAGACCCTGTCTCAAAATAAAAAATAAGAAAAGGACTGAGGATATGACTCAGTGTTAAGAGTCCATGGGTTCAATCCCTGATTCAAAAAAAAAGGTTGTTACACGTGCAACTTCTCCCTGGATAGAGATAGAGGTATCTTTCCAACTTTCTTTCAGAAACAGGGTGATTTCCTAGGTTGATAGGAAAATAGGGTCATCTGTTTCTTAAGACCTCAAAATTAAAATCTCTTTCACAAAATATTTGCAATATCACAAGTGTTGATGATGAAAAAATTCATAGACCAATAATTCTTAATTTAACATGAGAATTACATGAACTACTTATTAAATATAAATTCTCAGGCTTTGGCTTTTGAGATTCTGAATAGGGACTGGGAATCTACATTTTTAAAAGTAAGTATACCAGTTGATTCTTAGGATAAGTAAAGTTTGTGAAGCACTGGCAGACTTTATAGCAAATTTTCACCAAAAAGTCATCTGTAATGATAGGCTTAGGTCAGGGATGTAGTTCAGTGTTGGAGCACTTGCCTACCATATACAAGGCCCTGGGTTCCATTTCCAGGACCTCAAAAAGAAAAAGAAAAGCCAGGCATGGTGGTGCATGCCTGTAATCCCAGTGGCTTGGGAGGCTGAGGCAGGAGGATTAAGAGTTCAAAGCCAGCCTCAGCAATTTAGCAAGGCCCTAAGCAACTCAGTGAGACCCTGTCTCTAAATAAAATATATAGAAGGGCTGGGGATGTGGCTCAGTGGTTAAGTGCCCCTGGGTTTGATCCCCAGTACTCCCCCCCCCAAAAAAAGAAGCATTTATTTCTGCTGAAGTCAAAATCTCAAGGCTCTTTGCTCCTGGAATTTCCTCCATGAGTACAAACGTACCCAATCACTGGCATTGAGCATTCAGGAAATGTTCATTATTGAGCTGATATCATTTCAAATAATCTATTAAAAACCTAAAGCAGAAATTCTACAAGAAGCTGTGGGATATACTGCACCTTGTTATTTTCCTCTTCGTACTCATCACTGCTGTTATCAGCCATAGTCTTGTTAGGAAGACAGCCAGAATGAGGAAGTCCTTAGAAGAAAAATTTCCATTTTAGGTTACTATTTAAATGATTTTTAAAAACCAATAGTTTTAGTTTATAATATTTTATGCTTTAACTATTCTATGGACAGGATTTTTAAGAATGGCTGTATCAATTCAATTCAAATTATATTTACTAAACATTACTGTACTTAAAGGATTGGGTTAGATGTTATACTAAATGATTATCTTCCACTCTACAATATAATTTTATTAAATTAGTATAATAGGGTTGGGGCTGGAGCTCAGTGTGAGGCACTGGGTTCAATCCTCAGCACCACATAAAAAATAAATAAATAAAGGTTAAAAATAAATAAGTAAATTAGTATAATATGGTCACTATCATATTATAGCATATTATTATTATTAGTTTTTTCATTGGCAAAATGAGGTAAGTGATTAGAAAGTGAGAAGAGTGATGGATTAATTCAGAAGACTGGATATGATAGAAAACTCTCTCACTTGGACAAAATGCCTTAATCTCTCTCAATCTCATTATTCCCATCTCTAAGTATGGTCAGTAATATTTCTTACCCAGGACTGTTGCAAGGATCAAGTGATAAACCTTACACAGAAGGAAATAAACTAGAGCCTGGCAAATAATGGATAGTTATAAATTTGAATCTGAATCAGTATCTGTAACAGTAATAAAAATATTCTTAACAATTAAAGTATAATCAGATATAAGGTATAAACTGGCATGAAAACTTGTTAGATGACTCTAAATCAAGTAAATGCAAATTATTATTTTTTTTAAGAGAGAGAGAGAGAGAGAGAGAGAATTTTAATATTTATTTTTTAGTTTTCGGCAGACACAACATCTTTGTTATGTGGTGCCGAGGATCGAACCCGGGCTGCACACATGCCAGGTGAGCACGCTACTGCTTGAGCCACATCCCCAGCCCAGTAAATGCAAATTAAACACCATTTTTTGGCTTACTAAATTAGCCAACTGAAAGGAAGTTATAATTTCCACAGCTGGCAAGAGTATAAAGATGTTCAAGTCAAAAACCTGGTGACTAGATACATATTCAGTATAACTGAAAAAGAGACTCAAACAGACACTTGTACACCTCTGTACATAGCAGCAGTATTCTCAACAGCATAAAGGTAAAAACAACCCTAGTATCCATTAAGAGATGAACAGATAAACAAAGTGTAGCATATCCATACAACAGAATATGATTCAGCCATAAAAAGGAATGAAGTTCTGAGACACACTACAGCATGAATGAACCTTGAAACATTTTACTACGTGAAATAAGTCAGCCACAGGCCTGGTATGGTGGCCCACACTCTACTTCCAGCTACTTGGGAGTGTAAAGCAGGAAGATTGTAAGCTCGAGGTCAGACTGGGCAACATGGTGACACCTGCCTCAAAATAAAACAAAAGGGCTGGGGATGGGGTTCAATCCCCAGTACTGAAAAAGAGAAAACGAAAAGAAAGAAAGAAGTCATGAAAGGACAAATACAATATGATTGCACTTATGAAGTATGCAGAATAGGTAAATTGTAGAAACAAAGTGAATAGTGGACCAGGGACTCAGAAGAAAGGCATCAGGAGTTACTGTTCAATAGGTTGGCATGATGAAAAAGTTCTGGAGAAATAGGCAGTAGTGACAGTTACCCAACATTGTGAAAGCACTTAATGCCATTAACTTTATACTTAAAAAGATTAAAGGGGGGCTGGGGATGTGGCTCAAGCGGTAGCGCGCTCGCCTGGCATGCATGCAGCCCGGGTTTGATCCACAGCACCACAAACAAACAAAGATGTTGTGTCCACCGAAAACTAAAAAATAAAAAAAAGATTAAACGGGCTGGGTGTAGTGGCGCTCGCCTATAAACCCAGTGGCTTGGGAGGCTGAGGCAGGAGGATCACCAATTCAAAGCCAGCCTCAGCAAGAGCGAGGCACTAAGCAACTCAGTGAGACCCTTTCTCTAAATAGAATACAAAATAGGGCTGGGGATGTGGCTCATTGGTTGAGTGCCCCTGACTTTAATCCTTGGTACCAAAAAATAAATAAATTTTAAAAACAGTAACATAAGCCATGGTGGCCCATGCCTGTAATCCCAGGGGCGTGAGAGGCTGCGGCAGGAGGATCAAAGCCAGCCTCAGCAGCAAGGCCCTAAGTAACTTCAGACTGTCTCTAAATAAAATATAAAATTACTGTGGATGCGGCTCTATGTTAAGTGCCCATGAGTTCAATACCCGGTACCAAAAAATGAAAAAAAAACAAAACTCCAAAACAAACAAACAAACAAAAAAGCAACATAGCTGCTAAAGGGTGCTTGTTTTGTTTTGGCCTGGGATTGTGGCTCAGTCATAGAGGCACCATGTGTGAGGCACTGGGTTTGGTCCTCAGCACCACATAAAAATAAATAAATAAAATAAAGGCATTGTAGCATCTACAACTAAGAAAATTTTATTAAAAAAAGAAAGTTTGGGCTGGGGTTGTGACTCAGAGGAAGAGCACTTGCCTAGCATACGTGAGGAACTGGGTTCAATCCTCAGCACTACATAAAAATAAAATAAAGGTATTGTTTTTACCTATAACTAAAAAATGTTTTAAAAAAAAAAAGTTTACTTGTTTTGTCTCCTGCCTACCTCTCTAATCTAACCATATGCCACTTTCCTCTCCCATATAATGGACTCTTCTCCTTTTATCTTCCCTGACTACCCTATCAAAAATACATTCCCTTGACAGGTGTAGTTGTATATATCTGGAGTCCCAGCAACTCAGGAGGCTGAGACAGGAGGACTACAAGTTAGTGAGATGCTGTCTCAAATTTTTAAAAAAGGGGGCTGGGGTGTAGCTCCAAGTGGTAGCGCACTTGCCTAAGTGGGGCACTAGGTTCAATCCTCAGCACATTTGGAAAAAAAAATTATTCATATATATATATAAAGGTAGTGTGTCCATCCACAACTTAAAAAAAAAAATTAAGGGCTGGAATGGGCTGGAGATATAGCTCAGTTGATACAGTGCTTGTTTCCCATGCACAAGGACCTGGGTTCAATCCCCAGCACCACAAAAACAAACAAATAAGCAAACACAAAAAGGCTGGGGATGTGGCTCAGTGGTTAAGCATCCCTGGGTTCAATCCCTGGTACCAAAAAAAGATCTCCTTCCTCACCATTATTTTCCTTAACAGCAATTTGCCTCCATCAATGCACTTATCACATTTGTAGCCATGTTTATTTATTAATTCATTTGTCATCTTTCTCCCATGAGTACAAGCAGAAGGATGGAGGGACAATGTGTCTTTTGTTTAACACTGTATATCCAGTGCCAGGCATAAGGTTGGCATGACATAGAGTAGGCATTCAAAAATGTTTATTAATCCCATTATTATGTAAAATTTTTTTTTCTTTTTTTATATTTATTTATTTAATTTTTAGTTATTGACGGACACAACATCTTTGTTGGTATGTGGTGCTGAGGATCGAACCCGGGCCGCACGCATGCCAGGCGAGCGCGCTACCGCTGAGCCACATCCCCAGCCCCCATTATTATGTAAAATTATAATGCACAAAAAAAAAACTTTGTTGAGCCAGATCCAGATGTGGTGGTATGCACCTGTATTTGGGTGGCTGAGGCAGGAGGATCCATTTAAGCCCAGGAGTTCAACACCAGCCTGAAAAACATAGTGAGACTCCGATCTTTAAAAAAAGAAAAATGTTTGTTGAATAAATGAATGGTGTCAAATCATCTAAAACTATTCTGTTGATATTTTGGCTAGGGTTGCTGATTAAGGGCAGAAGCAGTGTAAAAAACAGTTTTGAAAAGTTAAAACAACAGCTACAACAGGGACTAGAGCTCAGTAGTAGACTGCTTGTCTAGAATGCAGGAGGCCTGAGTTTGATGTCTAGCATCACAAATAGCAAATGCTTTAGATCAGACCATAAGCTGAGTACTAACATGAAGTAGGGTTGGGTTAAGGAAGATCCTGCAATTAACAAGCTGTGATTTCTCCCTCCTTAACTAGTTAGAAAACAGAAACAAAGGCAAATGAAGTAACTGACTCTGAAAGTCAAAATTTGCTATTACAAATCAGGAACTTGAGACAAACATGAAATCCATCCTGCTATTTGTTTTAACAACCATTTCTCTTCTTTCCTCTTCATTCTTCTCTTACCTTGCTGCCCTGGGGCTGGAGTACAAATACTTGCAACCTCTTCGGGGTCGTTAACCTCTATACGTTCATCATATGCCTGATTCTCAACAATCTTGGTCTAAGCAAAAGGAGATATGATTACTGCCAGGAAATGCCTTCCAAACCATCATGGTTTCCTCCTCCTCACCCAAGACACCAATTCTACATAAAACCTTCGACCCCATCCCAAACTTTCCTTAAGACTGCTTGGCCCCAGTTCAAACAATTCAGCCATTCTGCTGTAGCCCTTGTGTAGGAACTGCCAGCAGGCTGGCTGAGGACCGAGGGAATCTTGGAGGGAAATGACTTCTCTAGCAGCTCCCGCAAAGCTGTTAGATGTACATGCAAAGGCAGACAGCGGCTTTCTTCCCAGGTTCGGTCATTTTTCCAAAAGCTGTTGGGTTTTCTCAGGGGAGGTTATAGAGGTTCTAGAAACAATTCTGTCTGGTGGTCACCTCTGGGACCGGGCTGAGGGTGGGGGCGGTGTCCCGAAGAGAGGGTCAACTCCAGTCTCTCTATGGGTCCCACTGAGTAATCCAAAAGCGTCACCTCCATCTTCACTCGTTTTGCAGATAAAATTCCACTTAAGTTTCGTGAGGAGTAAAAGAAACAGGACAGTTGGTAGTGGGGTGGGGAAGGGGAAGAAGAGTTGTCATAGAGATGGCAAGAGGCGTCCTGTTGGGAGGGAGGAAGGTAGTTTCCTTTCCGCTGGGGTGAGTACGAATTACCTGGAGCCCTTCTGAATCCGTCTCCTCTATATGGAAAGAACCCCAGCCTAGGACTGGGGTCTCACTCCAATCTCACAACAGGCCACTTCAAGGATTCTACTAGGAGCAACCGGCCTGTTCTCAGTCGCTAGGTAAAATGGAAAAAAAAAAAAAAAGAAAGAAAGAAAGAAAGAAAAAACCGCGAGACTTGGTCCTACTATCGTGAGATCTCTCCCATTCACCCGCACTTACGCCTCTTCCAGCGTAGGATCTCTATTCGCAGGAAGGAGATCAAAGAGCCCAAATGAAGCCTCTCTGGGCGTTTTGGGCGGCCAACTCTCCTGATTGTCTATGGTTTCAGCAAATGCTTCTGTTGCGCCACCTAGCGGCCATATGTTGCAGAGCTGGTTTATTAATTTCAGCCCTCCAATTGAAAATCATTATGTTTTTCCCTGTTTAAGAGCAAGGATCCTGAGGAATGCGTTTTATCCTAGATCTGTCTAATCAGAATTTAGACATACTTTCCAGTTATTCCAAACATTTTTCCCCCCGGTGCTAAAGATCAAACCCAGTACCTCACCCGTGCTAAGCAAGTGCTCTACCATTGAGCTACACATTCCCAGCCCCTCCACTTTTAAGGTTCTTTTTTTTAATATTTATTTTTTAGTTATAGGTGGATACAATATCTTAATTTTATTTTTTATGTGGTGCTGAGGATCAAACCCAGTGCCTCACACATACAAGGCAAGCGCTCTTCCTCTGAGCCACAATCCCAACCCCTTAAGGTACTTTTATGGCTTTTATGTTATTTTATACTCCTTGGTTCCACGGTGTCCCATTACAGAGGCATACTTACACTAACAAATTATTCCTCCTTTATCTGAGATTCAAACTTAACCGTATCCTGGTGTTGTTTGTTTATTTGTTTGTTTTGTTTTTGGTGCCGCGGATTGAACTCAGGGATGCTTAACCACTGAGCCACATCCCAGCCCTTTTTTGTTTTGTTTTGTTTTGTTTTTGGAGGTACCAGGGATTGAACTCAGGAGCACTTGACCCCTGAGCCACATCCCCAGTCCTATTTTATATTTTATTCAGAGACAGAGTCTCACTGAGTTGCTTAGCACCTCGCTTTTGCTGAGACTAGTTTTGAACTCGCGATCCTCTTGCCTCAGCCTCCAGAGCCGCTGGGATTACCACCGCGCTGGGCGGGGCCACATATTTTTATTTACTAAAAATTCATATGAGTTTAAGGCAGGATCTGATTGTGTTTGTTAATTTTTATTTATTTTTTTTACTTTATTATTGCATAATAAGTAACTTTAAAAGTGCTTTTTGGATAGAGTGAGGTGGCACACATCTACAATCTCAACTACTATGGAGGCTGAAGCAGAAAGATCCCAATTTCAAGGGCAGGCACAACAATTTAGCTAGACCCAGTCTCAAAATAAAAAGGGCTGGGCCAGGCTTGGTGGCACATACCTGTAATCCCAGTGGACTGAAGCAGAAGGATGGCACCTTCAATGCCAGCCTCAGCAATTTAGTGAGGCCCTAAGCAACTCAGTAAGACCCTGTCTCTAAAATAAAAAAAATTGAAAGGGCTGGGGATGTGGCTCAGTGGTTATGTGCCCCAAGTTCAATCCCTGATACAATAAATAAATTAAATTTAATTTAAAAAATTAAAAAGACTAGGGATATAACTCAGTGGTAAAACACCCCTGGGTTCAACCCCTGTACTCAAAAGAACAATACAGGCAGGTGGAGAGTGTAGTTCAGTGGTGAGTTCAATCCCTAATAACTAAGAAAGGGAAGAGAGAGTCTTAATTTTTTTGCAAGGGGTTGGAGGGATGGCAGGAATTCAACCTAGGGGTGTTTAATCACTGAACCTTATCCCCAGCCATTTTTATATTTTATTTTGAAACAGGGTCTCACTAACTTGCTTAGGGCCTCATTAAATTGCTGAGGCTGGCCTTAAATTTGAGATCCTCCTATCTCAGCTTCACAAACCCCTGGGATTACGGGCATGCACCACATTTAATTTTTTAATTGGTGCCTAAAAATTGTACATATTTCTGGAGCACCAGGTGATGTTTCCATACATATATACATTGTGTAATTTCAAATCAAGGTCTCCTCATTTATCTTTCTCCTCATTTATCATTTCTTTGTTTTGAAAACATTCAAAATCCTTTCTTCTAGCTTTTTTGGAGTATACAGCACATAGCACATTATTGTTATCTGTAATGATTCTACCAAAATTCAGTTCTGCAAGGTATAGTTTAGTACCCATTGACCAATATTTCCCACTTGCTTTCTCCCTCCTATTATTCTCAGCCTCTGTTAACAACTATTCTACTCTCAACTTGTATGAAGTCAATATTTTTAGATTCCAAATATATGTGAGATTAAGTGGTCTTTGTCTTTCTGCGCCTGGATTTTTCACTTAACAGAATGTTCTCCGGTTTCATCCATGTTATAGCAAATGACAGAATTTCATCTTTTTTATGGCAGTGTGTTGCGGGGGTGGGGTGGGGGGGGGAGGTACCAGAAATTGAGCCCAAGGCCTTGCACATGCTAGGGAAATACTCTACCACTGATCTACATCCCCAGTCCTCTGTATATACGTACCACATTTTGCCCTGCATCTTGGTGCAGGTCTATAACCCCAGCATTCAGAATGATAAGGTAGGAGGATCGAAAGTTTAAGGTCAGTGTCAGCAATTTAGCAAGACTCTAAGTCTCAAAAACAAAACTTAAAAATTAAAAAAGGCTTTTTTACGTGACTCAGTAATTAACTGCCCCTAGGTTAAATCCCCTGTACGGGGAAAAAAATCGTATATACTTCATTTTACTTTATACGTTTACTGGTTAATGGACACAGGTTGATTCCATTTATTTATTTATTTGTTTGTTTGTTGTAGATGGACACAATACCTTTATTTATTTATTTTTATGTGGTACTAAGGATTGAACCTAGTGCCTCACATGTGCTAGGCAATAGCTCTACCACTGAGCCACAACCCCAGCCCCAATTCCATTTCTTTGCTATTGAAAGTCACCTCTTCTGAGACTTCTAGTTTAAAATGGAACTGTAGGGGCTGGGGTTGTGGCTCAGTGGAAGAGTGCTTGCCTAGCATGTGTGAGGCACTGGGTTTAATTCTTAGCACCACATATAAATAAAGGTCCATTGACAACTAAAAAATATATTTTAAAAAATTAATTAAAAAAATAAAATGGGGGGCTGGGAATGTGGCTCAAGCGGTAGCGCACTTGCCTGGCATGCCTCAGCACCACATACAAACAAAGATGTTGTGTCCGCTGAAAACTAAAAAATAAATATTAAAATTTTTCTCTCTGTCTCTCTCTCTCCCTCTCTCTAAAAATAAATAAATAGATATATAAATAAATAAATAAAATGGAACTGCAGGATTGAGGATGTATTTCAGTGGTAGAGCACTTGCTTGGTGTGTTTGAGGTCCTGAGTTCAGTCCCAGCACCACACACAACACACACACACACACACACACACACACACACACACACACACCTACAAATTTTTTTTCTATTTGTTATGTGTTATTCCCCCTAATAAAATATATATGTATGTATGTGTATGTATGTGTATGTATGTATGTATGTATATATATATATATATATATATATATAGAGAGAGAGAGAGAGAGAGAGAGAGAGAGGCCCTGAACCCAGGGCCTCGCATGTGCTAGGTAAGCACTCTACTTGCTGAGCCACAATCCCAGCCCCCGGATTTTACTTTTTTAAAGACAAGAATTTGTGGGCTGGGGATATAGTTCAGTTGGCAGAGTGCTTGCCTCATATGCACAAGGCCTTGGGTTCAATCCCCAGCACCTCAAAAATAAAAAAAGAATTTGTTTATTTTTCTTAAAATATGTAAGTTTTGACCAGGTGTGGTGGTTCATGCCTGTAATCCCAGTGGCTCAGGAGGCTGAGGCAGGATGATTACAAGTTCAAAGCCAGCCTCAGCAACTTAGCAAGACCCTGTCTCAAAATAAAAAAATAAAAAGGGCTGTGGCTGTGGCTCAGTGGTTGAGCATTACTGAATTCAATCCCTTGTACCAAAAAAAAGAAAAAGTGTGTTTTATAACAAAAATTAAAATACAAGTTGACATAAATCCTTCCAGAGATGCAGAGTTTTAAAATATGTCATCATTCCATTGGAGATGGAATTTAAATGAATAAGAGTGGGAAGTCTATAATACAGTGTCTAAGGGTACAGGTTCTGAAGTTGGGATTCTGACATCATTTGAAAATTATCTAGCCATGAGAACTTTGGTAGAATTTTTCCTTTGTACCTTGATTTGCTCAGAGGTGAAATGAAGATAATAATGGTACCTACCTTAGAGAATTCTTATTATCTCACTTATTCCTAGATAATCTGTAAAGAAATTAATGTCTGGTAACTTTTACGTGTGCCATAAGTATTAAGGAATACACAAATAAAAAGAGGCAATGTGTTATAATAAAACAGCTTGATTTGAATCCTGGCTTTACCACTTACTGTCTGTGTAAATTTGGGCAAGTGTTTAACTTCTTTGATCTTCAGTGTCTTTATCTGGATTGTTGTAAAGGATTATAGATAATATATATAAAGAATTGACATAAAATAAGTACCCCCAAAATTTGCTGATATCCTTCACTGCAGACATGTAGGTTTAATATGGATGAGTATTGTAGGGTCAAACCCATAGGGATATGGGATAAAATGATAAAGGTAAGAACTACTGAATCAATTATGTTCTGTAAAACCTGAAATTTGTCCTGAGAGAACTTCAGAAAGAATCAGAAGACTAGCTTTGAGTTCTGGTTTAGAAACTTTGGGTAAATCACACTTGTCATCATTTTACTCACATGCAAAACGGGCATAAGCACAAATAACTACCCTGCTTTCGCACATAGTTTTTGTTTGTTTGTGGCACTAGAGACAAACCCAAGGCTGGGCTATTTCCCTAGCCACCCTCCCTCCTTTTTTTTTTTTTTTTTTAATATTTATTTATTTTAGTTTTCGGCGGACACAACATCTTTGTTTGTATGTGGTGCTGAGGATCGAACCCGGGCCGCATGCATGCCAGGGGAGCCACATCCCCAGCCCTCCTTTTTTTTTTTTTTTAAGACAGGCTTTTGCTAAGTTACTCAGGCTCCACTTGAACTTACCATGCTCTTGCCTCAGCCTCCTGATTAGCTGGGATTACAGACATATGCCACTGCACCCAGCCTTTATTCCTTTTTTTATGGATAACAACAATATTCAATTTCAGTGCCATACTACATTTTGTCCATCTGTTTATGAATGGATTTGTTTGGATGGTTTCTGCTTTTTGGCTACTATGAATAATGTTGCTATGAATATTAGAGTACACGTTTTTGTGCTGGATTATAATTATCTTCAGTATGTAGTACCAATATATTTGCTGATTGTGTGGTGACTTTCTGAGAAACTGCAGGACTGTTCTAAAGTGGCTTCAAACCCGATGCTGTGAAGCTTGCCTATAATCCAGCGGCTCTGGAGGCTGAGACAGGAGGATTGAGAGTTCAAAACCAGCCTCAGACCTCTCTAAATAAAATACAAAATAGAGCTGGAGATGTAGCTCAGTAGTCAAGTGCCTTTGAGTTCAATCCCCAGTACCAAAACCAAAACCAAAAAAATTTAAAAGTGGCTGCATTATTTTACATTCCCACTAGCAACTTATGAAGGTTCTAAATTTTCTGCATTTTTTCCAAAACTTACTATAGCCATCCTAGTGGGTGTGGTTCACCATGTATTTTTTAATATATATATTTTAGTTAGACCTTTTAATATATATATTTTGATAGACTTTTTAAATTTATATGGTGCTGATAATCAAATTCAGTGCCTCATACATGCTAGGCAAGCGCTTAACTACACACAACTCCAGGACCTCTCGCCATGTATTGATTTGCATTTTTTTTGGAGGGCGGAGGGGTGTGCCTGGGTTTGAACCTAGAGGTATTAACCACTGAGCAGCTCCCCTAGCCCTTTTTATTTTTTTTAAAGACAGAGTCTGGCTAAATTGCTTAGGACCTCGCTAAATTGCTGAGGTTGGCCTCGAATTTGCAGTCCTCCTCCCTCAACCAACAGGAGCCGCTGGCATTAGAGACTTGTACCACCAAGTCCCCCGCTGCTAAACATTTTTTTTTTTTAAGAGAGAGAGAATTTCAATATTTATTTTTTAGTTCTCGGCGGACACAACATCTTTGTTGGTATGTGGTGCTGAGGATCAAATCCGGGCCGCACGCATGCCAGGCGAGCGCGCTACAGCTTGAGCCACATCCCCAGCCCTGCTAAACATTTTTATTTTTATTTTTATTTTATCAGCCATTTGTGTATCTTCTCGAGAAATGCCAATTCAAATCCTTTGTCCCGTTTTAGATTTTTTTTTAATTGTTGAGTTGTTAGAGTTCTTTATGTATTCTGGATACTAGTCCCTTATACACACAGATTATTTTGTATATTATTCAGTGGCTGTGAGAATGGCTTTATAAACTGTAAGAGGTGACGCAAAATGAACGAAGGCGACGACAGTGAGCAAGGACAGAGGCGCCAGCTTCCACGGCTGGAGTCCAGCCGTCCCTAAGTCGCGGGGAAAGCCGGCGCAGCATCCCGGTACCCAGGCTTTCCCCACCCCGCCGAACCGCCCTCCGCCCTTTGACCCGCGCCGTTTCCGGTTGGAGACGTGGCTCGGGGCCGCCATCTTGGTAAGAGGCGAAGCGGCAGCTGCTCCTGTCAGGGGGGCAGCAGGTCCAGAGCGGCCGGTGCTCCCCTTGCCCGGACCGGCCCTATCCTCAGTGGAGCCAGAGCGCGGGTACGCGCCACCACCGTCCTCACCATGGTAAGACGCGAGCCAGGCCCGAACTCTGGGGGGCCGGGACTCTCTCGACCCCTCGCCCTGCCGGCGGGCCTGGTGCTGGGGCCGGAGGGGCCCCGCCCCGAGGGTCTGGAGCCCGCTGCTTCTCCTGGGACTGCAGTGTGGCCGCCCGCGCCCCACGCCCAGCCTCCTCGGAGCTCCGAGTGAGCCGACTCCAGTCCCTCTCGCCGTGGCCGCGGCACCCCACCCCCAGCCGGCTGGACTGCCGCCTCTGCCGGGACCGGCCCCTGAGAACGACTACGGGAACCTGGCGGTGGTTGTCGCGTGGGCCCTGGGCGCTGATGTCCACCCGGTTCCCTGAGCGTTCAGATGGCTGGGCCTCTCGCGGGAGGTTCCCGTCATTCTATTATCAGCTGCCTTTTGTTTGTTCGAAAGGGGGAAATGGAAGCCCAGAGCGGGGAGTAACTTCTAACAGTCATTCTTAGGTCGCAAGTGTCGCAGAAACCTTCCACTTAGGTAGAGCTTGTTAGTGTGACTGTGTATAGAACACTGGGAAAACGTAAGCTATGAGGACACAGGGTTTCTGTCTTCAAGGAACACATTGTTCAGGTGAAGTAAAATGTGTATGTGGCATATAGTAATCAGATACCTCAGAGGAGGAGGAGTAAGGGGTGGGTCGTACTCTGGGACCTGTTACTTGCCTTCGGATGCATTATCTTTGTAGAGATAGGAAAAATTAATGTGGGTGAGGATGGGGGAAAACACACAACTGCTGACTCCACTAGCTTGCTTTAGCTCTGTGATTTGTGGCTATTCATGAAGTAGAAGAAATTCCTTGGTTCAGACGAGCTAGTAGAGCTAGTAATTTATTTTAGTACACCTTATGCCCTTCAGTCCTTTGAAGAAGTCCTTTTGTTGTTGTTTTGACAATAGATATTTTGATTTAAGTATCTTCCTGTATATCTAAGAGGTGACAATATAATTTGGTGCCAGTCTTTATATATATATAATTTATATATTGTTTTTATTTATTTATTTTTAGTTGTAGTTGAACACAAAACCTTTATTTTATTTATTTATTTATTTTAATGGTGCAGAGGCTCAAACTCAGGGACTTTCACGTGCTAGGCGAGCACTCTACCACTGAGCCACAACCCCAGCCCTGGTGCCAGTCTTACTAAGTTCTACTGACAGTCTTTAGGTCTGAACATGAATAGAGGGAAGATTTGTGTTTGGACTTGAAACCATTGAAAAAAAATTTTTTTTCTTCCTCAGGTATATAAATTACATGAAGCAGGTTTGCATCCTACAACTTTTGTATTAGATGTAAAATTGTCAAAACTTTTTTTTTTTTCAATTCCACTAGGAGGCTCAGTATTTGGACAGTATTTGTTTTTTTAAAAACTCCATTTTCTTTTACATTTGGGATATATTAATAGTTTATTTTAGACTGTATTGTAATTTTAATAGCAAAGTTAAAGTCTTGTATTATGTAAATGAAATACAGATCTTTACAAAAATCTTGTTTTTAAAAAATGTTCTTGAAACTTAGTTTTTTAAAAATTCATTGATAATCCAGGGATGGTAAATTTCTGAGTAATATTAATATAATATATATGAATAAATGTGTATATTTATACGTGTATATGTAAATTTTACATATTATTTTGACATGTGCACATATGCATACAATTGTGTCAGGTGTTTCTAAATTATTAGGGACTTGGCATGACCCAGAAGAGCAATTTGTATCAGTACATTCTGCTGTCTTAAGTCTTTTGGGGGCGGGGGTGGGGGGGTGGATACCAGGGATTGAACCCAGGGGCACTTCACCACTGAGACACATTCCCAGCCTTTTTTACATTTTATTTAGAGACAGGGTCTCACTGAGATGCTTAGGCCCTCGCTAAATCACTGAGGTTGACTTTGAACTCATGATCCTCCTGCCTCAGCCTCCCAAGCCACTGGGACTATAGGCATGCGCCACCAAACCCAACTTCTGTTGTCTTAATACATGGCATTGTTTCTGTGTAATGTTCTTGGATCGTACTGTATTACAAAGAGATCTCTTGTATGTTAGACATGTCCAAATAAGTTGAAATTTTTGATCTACAAATTGTATTGAAACTTCTAAAAGTTGATTTTCCTTGATATAGAATTTTCAAACATCTGGAAAAGTTGAAGAGCTTTACAGTGAACAATTTTATAACTACCAGCTAGAATCTGTAATTAACATTTCACTATACGTCCTTTGTCATCCATCTACTCATCCATCCATTCCTCTCCATCTTTATAAAAATACACTTCAAAGTAAATTATAGATATATAGAGATTATTTTTTTGGAAAATAAGTTCCTTTTGGCTTAAGTTATTGAAGTTAGTGTAAAATATCCTCGACTGTGAAGTCTTAAGAGGTACATACATGAACAAATGGAAAAAACAAATAGTTTATGGGCTGGGGATGTAGCTCAGTGTTAGAGTGCTTGCCTAGCATGCGCAAGCCCTGGGTTCAATCCCCAGTACTGCCAAAAAAGAAAAAAGTTGGGGGTGGGGGGTTATGATGATTTCATATAACATGAAATACAAAGAACTGTTGTTGTTTTTGTTTTGGATTGAACCCAGGGCACTTAATCACCGAGACTTCCCCAGCCTTTTTTTTATATTTTATTTAGAGTCAGGGTCTCCCTAAGTTACTTAGGACCTCACTAAATTGCTAAGGCTGGCTTTGAACTCTGGATCCTCCCACCTCAGCCTTCCAAGCCACTGGGATTATAGGCAGGTGGGCATCTGGCAAGCAAGTTATCTCTTAATTTGATCCTTCTAGTTTTCTGCAAAGTAATGAGAGTATGTTCTTATTTTTTTTTGGAGAGTGAGAGAGGAGAGAGAATTTTTTAATATTTATTTATTTTTTTTTTAGTTCTCGGCGGACACAACATCTTTGTTGGTATGTGGTGCTGAGGATCGAACCCGGGTCGCACGCATGCCAGGCGAGCGCGCTACCACTTGAGCCACATCCCCAGCCCTTATTTTCTTAATATTTGTCAAAATATCATTTTACTCAGTTCTTTTTCTCACTAAACTTATATTTGAATAAACTTGATGTTAAGTCTCACAGTAGCCCCCATCTTTAAAATTTTTACTTATCTAAAGAGTGCTATTCTTTACTAAGTACAGACAGCAAACCTATTGTGGTGACATTAATATAAATGATCACAGTAAGTACAGTTCCCCCAAATTATTCATTATTTAGAAAACTAGAGTTGAATTTATGTGACTAAATCTACATATAATGAAGGAGAAACTGAAATCCTATCTATTAATAACAGGTCCTAATTAAGGAATTAGTATTGCTTTTCTTTTTTCATGTACGGTACTGTAGCTGCACAACTATTGTATTCTTTATATATCTTTTTTGATTATTGTTTGAGGGTACTGCAGAGAATGAAAAGGATTTTTCATTGATTTATTGTCTACTGTGTCTTCATATAGGAAATTCACTACAGTAATAACCAGTAATGTCATTTAAAAAAAAAAATTCTCAAGGCTGGAGCTGTGGCTTAGTGATAGAGTGCTCACCTGGCATGCCTAAGGCACTGGCTTCAATCCTCAGCACCATATTAAAAACTTAAAGGTATTGTGTCCACATACAACTAAATATATGTGTACACACACACACACATACACACACACACATGCAAGTGATAGACTTAAAATCCTGAGTAAATTACTTTTCAAATTTAAGGTTTTATTTGTGGTCTAGATTTTATTGTAATCTTCACTGTGGTTTTATTTATAATTAACTTCATATAGATAGGAAAGATAAAATAGTCCTCTATGACAGTTGTAGAAAGTAGCCTTACTGTAACCATGAATTATGTATGTGTATTTAATTCTGGAATCCTGAAACATTTAGAGGTTCAAGAAAGACCTTAGCTCCATGTGGTAGCACACACTTGTAATCCCAGCAATGCTGGAAGCTAAGGCAAGAGGACTGCAAGTTTGAGACCAACCTCAGCAACTTTGCAAGATCTATCTCAAAATAAAAAGGACTGGGGAGCTACAGTTGTGGCTCAATGGTAAAGCACTTTCCTAGCATGCATGAGTTACTGGGTTTGATCTCAGCACCGCATAAAATAAATAAATAAAATAAAGTCATTATGTCCATCTATAACTAAAAACTATTAAAAAAAATTTAAAGAAAAAAAGGACTGGGCATGTGGCTCAGTGGTAAAATGCCCCTGGGTTCAGTCTGCAGTACCAAAAGAAAAAAACCCTTTTTTTAGAGAATTGTGTATATTTATGCTGAACTGCCACCTGTTATTCTTCTGTCTCTTATCACACACACAATTTATTTGGATTAGGCCATTTGCCTTCTAGCAGTATAGGGTTCCCAAGTAGTTGTTATTGGAGCAGTGGGTATAAAATAGAAGTATTGTGCATTTTCTATTACTGTGAAGTTTTCAAATGCTTAGACTTAGGGATGGTAGTGGGGATTGAACCCAGGGCCTTACACATTGAGTTACATCCTTAACCCTTTTTAATTTATTTTGAAATAGGATTTCATTAAGTTAATCAGGCAGGCCTGGAACTTTCAGTCATCCTACCTGAGCCTCCCCAATTGTAGACTTATAAATCTTATTGTTGTTATTGTTGTTACTGGGGAATGAATCCAGAGGCACTTTATCAATGAGCCTTTATCAATCTCCAGTTCTTTTTTATCTTTTATTTTTTATTTTGAGACAGAATCTTGGGGCTAGAAAGTAGCTCAGTGTTAGAGCACTTGCCTAGCAAGGCACACTGGGTTCAATCAAAAATAAAAAGGGTACTGCTAAATTAATGAGGTTGGCTTCAAACTTGTGATCCTCCTGCCTCAGGCTCCCAAGTTGCTGGAATTATGGATGTGTCCTATCCTGCTCAACAACTTTAGAATATTGTAGATTAAAAGGCACTTTGGAGCTGGGCATGGTGATGCACTCCTGTAATCCCAGCAACTCAGGAGGCTGAGGCAGGAGGATCACAAGTTCAGAGCCAGCCTCAGCAACTCAGTGAGACCCTATCTCTAAATAAAATATAAAAAAGGGATGCATCTCAGTGGTTAAGCACCCCTGTGTTTAATGCTGGTACCAAAAAAAAAAAAAAGGCACTTTGGATTTCATATAAACTTACTATTTAATTTCATATAAAATTAAATAGTAAGATTATATGAATATATATATAGGGATATATCAGTAAGCAATTGACTTACTCCCCAAGATTACATAATTAGGTGGCATAGTCAGGACAGAAACCTTATTCTCCATGTTTACTCAAGGCACTTTCTGATCCAAGTGCTAAATTTGCACAAATGATAGTGTACTCAAACCACGTAAATATGAAGAGAAATGTGTTTTTTTTTTTTTTAGAGAGAGAATTTTAATATTTATTTTATTTTTTTTTTAGAATTTTTTTTTAATATTTATTTTTTATTTTTTGGCGGACACAACATCCTTGTTTTTGTATGTGGTGCTGAGGATCGAACCCGGGCCGCACGCATGCCAGGCCAGCCTGCTACCGCTTGAGCCACATCCCCAGCCCGAGAAATGTGTTTGACTATCAAGTGTTGTTTGTTTGTTTTTTGAAAGGAGTAGGATTTATTCAAGCGAGAAGAAAAGAGAATTCGAATAAGGTGAGAAGGGACCTGATAGGGGTTGCTCCTATCAAGGGTTCTTGACATTTCTTTTTAAAAAGTCTAAAAAGTTCTTTTCTAAAAATTAAAAAAATAAATATAAAGAAAATCAATGTTATAAAAAATAAAATTCATCAAAAAAATTGCAGAAGGAAAAATTAATTTGTCTTTTAGTACATGCCATATTTAATAATTGATAGGCATTGGTAAACATTGATATGAAGAGAAGCTTTTATTTTGTCAAAGCATTTAAGAAGACACATGTTGTTGGGTACAGTGGCACCCACCTGTATTCCCGGTGGCTCAAGACGCTGAGGCAGGAGGATTGCAAGTTCAAGGTCAGGCTTCTGCAATTTAGCAAGACCCTGTCTCAAAAAATAAAAGGGCTGAGGGTGTGGCTCAGTTCAGTGCCCTTGGGTTCAATTCCCAGAACTGCTACCTTGTCCCCCCCCCCCCAAAAAAAAATGGACATATGTTAACTTACTGTAGAATAGATACCTTGTTTTAAGGTGACCATGCCATTTAGCCATTTTAGTAACTGAAACATAGTGAATACAGACTTGTGTCAACTTTGGTGGGCCCTTTGATTGTGGTGTCCTGGATGTTTGAGGTTTATGCCACACTTGGTATGGGGAATTTTGATTCTACTTTGAGAGCCTTGTTTTGCTATGTGTAGATGATGGAACAACTCAAAAAAGAATCTCAGAGTTTTCCTGCTTTCGACCCATTTCACCATACTGTTTATCTTTTTTTTTTTTTTTTTAATGAATTGGGGATTGAACCCAGGGGTACTAAACCACTGAGCCATATCCCCAGCTCTTTTTGGTTTTTATTTTATTTTGAGACAAGATATTGCTAAGTTTCTGAGACTGGCTTTAAACTTATGATGCTTCTGCCTCAGCCTCCGAAGATGCTGGGATTAAAGCATGTACTACCATGCCCAGCCCTACTGTTTTATCTTTACATGCTCAAATCCCTGAATTCATGGAAGTGTGATTCAGATGCTGTTTTTTTTTTTTTTTTTTTTTTTTTACCAGTTTCAAGATGCTGTTTCTTCCATCAGATTGATCTTACTAGCTAGAGATAATTTCCTTCTCTGAATTCCCATAGCACTTTATCAGCAACTCTCAGGTTATTTACCATAGTCTGCCTCCTATTACAGTTTTGGTTTTTTTTCCCTCTATTTTTTGTTTTTAAATGTTTTATGTTCTCTACTGAACTTCTTGTCATTAGAATGCCAGTTTGTTTTCTTCTTCATTCCTAGAGAGCATCTAGTAAGTAGAGAAGATATTCAATAAATAATTATTCATTTTTTTTCCTCCAGTACTAGGGATTGAACCCAGGAGTGCTCTGTTACTGAGCTACATCCCAGCCCTTTTTATTTTGAGGCAGGGTCTCACTAAGTTGCCTAAACTGGCCTTGAACTTGCCATCCTCCTGCCTCAGCCTACCAAGTAGCTGGAATTACATGTATACACCACCATACCCAGTTAATTCAGTTATTCTTATAATAACATGGCTAAAATAAAGATTACTAATACCTAAAATTAGCCTTTGAACATGCCCAGTCGATAAAGTGGATGGGTTGCTCCCTCCATAGCATGCATCTTTTTGTTCCTTTTTCTCTCTCATGTTGCCCTTGATGTAAATATTTAGCTAAATTCTCTCTGCATATATGGTGGCGTTTTTAACAACAGCTTGAACCCTGAGAACTACCCTTGAATTATTTATTTTATGCATTTTAGTTGTTGATGGACCTTTATTTTTTAATTATATGTGGTGCTGAGAATCAAACCCCGTGCCTCACTCATTCAAGGCAAGCACTCTACCACAACCCCAGCCCCTAGTCTCAACCTTTTGGAGTGAGAATGAAGGCTGTACAGGAATTGGATTTACAATATGCTCCCCTTTCTTAATATTTCTCACTGCTATGAGCTGATTTTCTATGGATCATAAGAGAATTATTATTCTAGAAGATCAGTACATTTCTTAAAATAATATGTAAATTTTTTCCTAAACTTTTTTATGGAAAAAAATTTCTATTATTTGAATATCAAAATATGGACAGGCCCATAAATGTACAAATCCACTACCTTGAAGTGGTATAAATCATTTAATGGGATATATGCTTATTATTAGTAATGGTACTGTTTTACAATGTGAACATGTATAATCTAAGTCTATAGTACTTTGGCTTATAATTTGTAAGCTTAGAATCTTTGCATCACTCAAAAAGAAACTCTATACCTATTAGTAATCACTCCCTATTTCCCTTATCTAATCCCTTGGCAATCACTAGTTTATTTCTTTATGACTTTGTTCTGGATATTTCATATACATGGAATCATGTAACATATATCCTATTTGGAGGTGGGGAGCACTGTGGTTGCTGGGTATCAAGCTTGCAAGACTCTGCCATTGAGTACATCACCTAGCCCAAGAGGTGGCCTTTTGCATCTGATTTCTTTTCTTTAGCATAATATTTTCAAGATTCATTTTTGTTAACATGTATTAGTACTTCATTCCTTTTATGACTAAATAACTTTTCCATTATATGGATATTCTTTATTTTATTTATCAATTCATCAGCTGATAGACATTGATTTTCACTTTTTGGGAGGATACTGGGGATTGAACTCAGGTGCACTCAACCATTCAGCCACGTCCCCCTTATTTTGTATTTTATTTAGAGACAGGGTCTCCCTGAGTTGATTAGCACCTCATTTTTGCTGTGGCTGGCTTTGAACTCACAATCCTCCAGCCTTAGCCTCCTAAGCTGCGGTATTACAAGCATGCACTACTGCACCTGGCTGATTTTCACTTTTTAGGTGTTATGAATTATGTTAAGAATGAACATTCATGTACAAGTTTTTGTGTGGTACAACTCTTTTCTGGGGGAATTTTGGGATAAATCTACCTTATATTTGGAAATATATGGCATTTAAACCCTTAGTGAACCAGCACAGTTTACTTGCTTGTCATTGGTAAGGTGAAACAACAATCACATTTTAATTTTGTTCTTTTTATTTTTGCCAGACATATGTATATGGTTGAAACATGAACCTCCTATGATAAAAATTAATGTGAAAACAAATTTCTTGAGTATGTTTAGTCTTTGACATACAAACAAAACCTGTGAGTGGTGATACTTTTAGATTAATTTCTGGTAAGGTACTAGGTTATTATCATTATTTGTGTGTCAAAATTATAAGAAACTTTTTTTTTTTTTTTTTTTTTTTTTGGTACTGGAGAGTGAATCCAGGGGCGCTTAACCACTGACACATCCTCAGCCATTTTTTGTATTTATTTAGAGACAGGGTCTCACTGAGTTACTTAGGGCCTTGCTAAATTGTTGAGGCAGGCTTTGAACTCTCAATCCTCCTGCTTTAGCCTCCCAAGCCACTGGGATTACAGGTGTGTGCCACCGCATCCAGCTCAGAAACCTTATTCTTTTTTTTTAAATATCTTTTTAGTTGTAGTTGGACACAATAACTTAATTTTATTTATTTATTTTTATGTGGTGATGAGGATTGAACCCATACCTAGCATGTGCTAGGCAAGTGCTCTACCGCTGAGCCACAATCCCATCCCAGGGTCTAAGTTGTTTAGGGCCTTGCTAGATTGCATCAGCCTCCCAAGTCACTGGGATTATAGGCATGTGCCACCATGTCCAGCTGATTTTTGTTTGTTTGTTTTGGTACTGGGAATTGAACTCAGGGGCACTTGACCACTAAGACACATTCCCAGCCCAGCTGTCTGTTTTTGAGAGGAGGTCTCACAGTGTTGCTTAGGAGGGCCTTGAACTCCTGGGCTCAAATAATTCTACCTCAGCTTTTCATGTTCCACTGTACCCATGGACTTTTTTAAGTACTGAGGAATATCTACATCCCCATTTCTTTTTACTTTTTTTTTTAAAGTTGTCAGTAGACCTTTATTTTATTTATATGCAATGCTGAGAATCAAACCCAGTGCCTCACAGGTGATAGGCAAGTGCTCTACCACTGAGTTACAACCCCAGCCCTCTTCTTTTTACTTTTTTATTTTGAGATAGGATGTTGCTAAATTGCCTAGGGTCTCCCTAAGTTACTGAGGCCAGCTTCATATTTGCAATTCTGCGTAAACCTCAGGAGTTGCTGGGATTACAGGTGTGTACCACTGTGGCCAGCTTTTAAACTGCTTAGTGATTTATGACTTAAAAAAACTAACTTTAGTTGGGATAACAGGTAAATTTCATAAACATAAACAGAACTGTATAACTCCTAGCACTACTTCTTTCTAAACTTGGGTTATTATTTGTGAAATGGAGCAGTTGATAATATTTTTTGAGATTTCACACAAGAAAACCTGGACCCATTTGAAGTAAATCAATCTGTAAAGACAAAAATCTGTTCAATAAAGGGAAATTACTTGTGCAAGGTATCAATCAAACATTTTCTAGAATGAATTGTTTTTTATCTTACTGCTTGGAAATAAGCATGCTGTTCAGTGTCTCCCAAATATCCTAATTCTTCTTTTTCTTCTTCCTTTTTTAAACTGTGCATGGATAGAATGTAGTCCTTACACATGCTAGGCAAGCATTCTACCACTGAGCTATACCCCAACCCTTTTTATTTTTTATTTTGAGCCAGCGTCTTGCTAAGTTGTCAAGGCTGGTCTTGAACTTGTCATCCTCCTGCCTTAACCCCCTGAGTACCTGGGGTTACCAATGTGAGCCACCACACCTAGTTCCTAATTATTTATCCTTGAAAGATGAGGATGGGTTCTCCTATAATTGTTCTAAAAGCATTAATATATTAAAACTATAAGAATATTTATTCAAACTGACTTTTTCCCTCAAACTGCTCATCTGTAGGGGACAGATTTCTATAAAATTGAAAATAAATAGAAGGAAAAAAATGAAAAGTCTCATCAATAGGATTTTGATATTTCAGAGGTCATATCTTAGCATTTAGGCTTCCCAAATGTGTAAAAATCTTTTTTTGTTATTTGTGCTTAGGAACTCTTGTATTCTAACACTCAAGAGACTGTTGACTCTGTACTTAATTTTCTTACTCCTCTGTATTGGCATTGAAGGTCTACCTTCTTTGTTTGGTGCTTTGTTTTGTCTAATGAAATGCTGGAAGAAGGCTGCTGGGTCTTGTTCATTGCCTAGTATTTAGGTTTTTATTATACAGATTGTTTGACTATCTGGGAATAGCATAGTGGGGGATGGGAATGCAAATGATAAATTTAGATTGGCTAGATTGGTTTCATATTCTAGGTAAAAAGTAAAGGTCAGGGGCTTCTTAAAAGGCTGCTTACTTATATACCTTTAATCTGCTTTTAGTTTTAGGTATACACAGTATCTTTATTTTATTTCAATGTGGTGCTGAGGATCGAACCCAATACCCCACGCATACTAGGTGAGCACTCTACCACTGAGCTACAACCCCAATCCTAATTTTACTTTTTTTAATTAAAAAAATTTTTTTTGGTACTGGAGACTAGACTTCTGTTTTGACTGGAAATTTTCTGTATTTTTTTTAGAAAAAAAACTAAAGTTACCAAGGCTAGAGTTGTGGCTTAGTGGTGGAGCGCTCGCATAGCATGTATGAAGCCCTGGGTTTGATCCTCAGCACCATATAAAAGTAAATAAATAAAATAGAGGTATTGTGTCCAATTACAACTAAAAAAATATTTTTTAAAAAGTTATTCTTCGTGGGTGTGCCAAATTGGAGAATAACCCAATTCTGGGACACAACCAACCTATTACTAATATATATGTGGAATTAGAAAAGGTTATTTATTTAATTAATAAATAATAATTTTAAAGTAATTAAAATAAATATTATTTAAAATAATTTCTTTATGTATATTATTGAGAAATGGAATAATACTTTCATTTTCCTCTACTTTACATTAATCTTAAAAATTACATACTATAATTAAAGAAGCAGTGGAATGTGAAAACATTGTAATAGTAATCATGTTACTAAATAACCTGAATGTGTCAAATCTGTATAATATCCCCTGAGACATTGAGAAAACAGAGATGAAGAAATATTAATTAGTACTTATAATGTGTGTTCCCTGCAGGTGCTGTTGGCAGCAGCAGTCTGCACGAAAGCAGGAAAGGCTATTGTTTCTCGACAGTTTGTGGAAATGACCCGAACTCGGATTGAAGGCTTATTAGCAGCTTTCCCAAAGCTCATGAACACTGGAAAACAGCATACATTCGTTGAAACGGAGAGTGTAAGATATGTCTACCAGCCTATGGAGAAACTGTACATGGTACTTATCACTACCAAAAACAGCAACATTTTAGAAGATTTGGAGACCCTAAGGCTCTTCTCAAGAGTGGTAAGAGTCTTTCTGTAATAATTCTGGGTTCCACTTTTTTTTTTTTTTTTTTTTTTTTTTTTTTTTTGATACTGGAGATTGAACCCAGAGGCACTTTACTACTGAGCTTCTTATTTTTAATTTTGAGACAGGATCTCACTAAGTTGCTTAGGACCTTGCTAAATTACTGAGACTTGCCTTGAACTTTCGATCCTGCCTCAGCCTCCGAAGTTGCTAGGATTACAGGCATGACCCGACAACTGGCTTGGTTCCACATTTTTGTGTGAAGCTAGTTTTTCCTCCAAGACAGCTTATGCTTATCAGTTTGTAGGTTCTGCTTCTCCCATTTCAGCAGTTTATTGCTACAACTCCTTATTCATTCAGCAGACATTTATTAAGTCCTCTCCTGAACTCTAAGTATCCCAGAAGAGAATACAGAAATTCATTCCTTCCTTCTTTATTTATTTATTTATTTGTTTTTTAAAGGTACATTTTTTTTTTTTTAAGAAAGAGTGAGAGAGGGGAGAGAGAGAGAGAATTTTTAATATTTATTTTTTAGTTCTCGGCGGACACAACATCTTTGTTGGTATGTGGTGCTGAGGATCGAACCCGGGCCGCACGCATACCAGGCAAGCGCGCTACCACTTGAGCCACATCCCCAGCCCTATTTATTTTTTATTTATTTATTTTTATGTGGTGCTGAGGATTGAACCCAGCCCTTGCATGTGCTAGGTGAGTGCTCTGCCACTGAGCCACAACCCCAGGCTGTAACAGTCTCACTAAATTATCAAGCAGCTGATCTCAGACTTTTTCCCTGCTTCAGTCTTCCATGTATCTGGGATTACAGGTATGTGTCATCATGCATGGCTAGTGCCTTTATATTTAGGAAATTTATTTGGCCATGTATTTTAGATAAGGCTAAATGATGCAGACACAGAAACAAAGACTTTATGCCAAAGTCTTGCTTAAAACAAAAACTGGAAGGAGCTAAGAAAGGTATTCAGGTTTAATAAAATTTCTGTACTTGAAAGAATAAGACCTAGCCAGGCTTGGTGGCACATGCCTGTAATCCCAGCGGCTTGCCTCCCAAGTTCAAAACGAACCTTAGCAAAAAAGCAAGGCATTGAGCAACTCAGTGAGACCCTGTCTCTAAATATAATAGAAAATTGGGCTGTGGATATGGCTCAGTGGTCGAGTGCCCCTGAGTCTAATCCATGCTCCCACCCCACCCCCCACACACACACACATAAAACAAAGAATAAGAATTAGGCTGGGGTTGTGGCTTAATGGTATTGCGCTTGTTTAGCATGTGTGACGCACTAGGTTCGAGTCTCAGCACCTCATACAAATAAATAAAGGTCTATGAACAACTCAAAAATATTTAAAAAAAAAAAAAAAAGAATAAGACTTGGAAAAAACTACTAGTAAATGCAAAATCTTTCTTTTCCATTGCTGTCCATGATTAGATTCCTGAGTATTGCCGAGCCTTAGAGGAGAATGAAATATCTGAGCACTGTTTTGATTTGATTTTTGCTTTTGATGAGATTGTTGCCCTGGGATACCGGGAGAATGTTAACCTGGCACAGATCAGAACCTTCACAGAAATGGATTCTCATGAGGAGAAAGTGTTCAGAGCAGTCAGAGAGGTGAGTGGGGTCTTCTTTGGGACTGCTGGTTTTAATGTCTTTTAGCTTTCACTAATCTGATTTTCCTGTTTTTACTTGATAATGTAGTTTGTACACAAAGTTATATTCACATGTCTCTTTTTGTAGACTCAAGAACGTGAAGCTAAGGCTGAGATGCGGCGTAAAGCAAAAGAATTACAACAGGCACGGAGAGATGCGGAGAGACAAGGGAAAAAAGCACCAGGATTTGGGGGATTTGGTAGCTCTGCAGTATCTGGAGGCAGCACAGCTGCCATGATCACAGAAACCATCATTGAAACTGATAAACCAAAAGTGGCACCTGCACCAGCCAGGTATAACCCAGTGTATTACCAGCCAGAGGAAGGCTATATTTTTATACTTGGGAGTGATTAGTGAATGTGGTATTACTACTTTTATGTAAAAGAGAGTTCTTTTACAGATCATGCTATGACCTCAGTTTCCTACTAGAATTGCCTTATGTAGGGAAGGGAGGGGGTGTTTAACTGTTTATGGAACATGGATATTTAATCTTAATGTTTAAGGGGAATCTCTGAACTACGAAGTTATATGCAGAATTTTGTTTGTGTAGTTATTTTATCTGAATGGAAGCTACAGAGTTTTCATCTGATCATATGTGATTAAAAAAATGCATATTTGGGACAGGTGCCTTGGTGCATACCTATAATCCCAGCAACTTGGGAGGCTGAGACAGGAGGATCTTGAGTTCAAAACCAGGTTCAGCAACTAACAAGGCTTGATCAACTTAGTGAGGTCCTGACTCTAAATAAAATATAAAAAGGACTGAGGATGTGGTTTAGTGGCGAAGCATCCCTGGGTTTAATCCTTGGTACCAAAAAAACCCCCAAACCCACATTTGGTCTGGGTACTGTAAGCTTACATATTAATAATGACTATCAAGTTTTGGTGGATTCGTATTAGACTATCATAGTCTACTTGTCCACCAACAGTAGGAAGTTTGGATTTTCCATTTGAGGTCTTCACATTCCTCCTAAGAATAGCTCAGGGGCTGAGGTTGTAGCTCAGTGGTAGAGTGCTTGCCTCACATGTGTGAGGCACTGCTTTCAAACTTCAGCACCATATTAAAAAAAAATAAAGGTATCGTGTTCATCTACAACTTAAAAAAAAAAGAATAGCTTCAGGGGGGGCTGAAGCTGGAGCTCAGTGGTAGAGTGTTTGCTTCATACATGTGAGGCAGTGGGTTTGAGCCTCAGCATCACATAAAAATAAATAAAGAATAGCTTCAGGGAAAGCTTCTTTGATGTGGGGTCATTAATGTTTTGGGCTTCTGCATATATGTGTGTGTGTTCTTATTTTGTATTCTTCAACCTAGGCCTTCAGGCCCCAGCAAGGCTTTGAAACTTGGAGCCAAAGGAAAGGAAGTAGATAACTTTGTGGACAAATTGAAATCTGAAGGTGAAACTATCATGTCCTCTAATATGGGCAAACGTACCTCTGAAGCAACCAAAGTGCATGCTCCACCTATTAATATGGAAAGGTAAGAATTAATTCTTTCAGTAAGTAGAGTGTTACCATTTTTTAAAAAATCCTCTTTCGATGTGCTATAAATTCTTTTTGGGGGGGGTGGTATACTGGGGATTGAACCCGAGGACCTCACACATGCTAAGCAAGTACTCTACCACTGAGCTATATACCCTCAGTCCAATTTTTTGTGCTTTTTAATATTTCCTGATTATTATTATTATTATTATTGTTGTTGTTGTTTTTTTGTGTGTGTGTGCTGGGGATTGAACTTAGGGCCTTATGCATATGAAGCAAGGACTCTACCAACTGATCCTAGCCCCTAATTTTTCCTGATTTGAAAGATACATACAGAACATATTCTAGATATTAACTTAAGGTATTTTTAAAATGTTTTTCAGTCACCGGTTTTTGCCTTTTATTGGGTAAGTTAAGCAAAAGTGATTTGTCTAGCGTGGAGCAAGTCTCTTAAAATAAAGTTTGAATTAGCTGGGCATGGTGGCACACTCCAGTAATCCCAGAGACTCAGGAGGCTAAGACAGGAGGATTCCAAGTTTGAGGCCAACCTTAGCAACTTTGCAGAACTTGTCTCAAAATAGAAAATTAAAAAGAATCGGGGCAGGCTGGGGTTGTTGCTCAGTGGTAGAGCACTTGCCTAGCATATGTGAGGCAGTGGGTTTGATTCTCAGCACTACAATAAATAAATGTATAAAATAATGGTCCATTGACAACTAAAAAAAAAGAAAGAAAACAAGGATACAGCTTAGTAGCTGAGTTCAATCCTTAGTACCAAAAAAGTTTTAAAAATGGATTTGAATGAGAGGTCTGCACTATATTTTGGCATATTTTTCTAATTAAATTGTAAAGAAAAACCATTCTTTAATCCAAAATTTGTAAGTAACTTTAACAGCAGGTTAACATATTTTGCCTTTTAAGTATTTGAACCCGGTGTAGAATATTTTGGTTTGTCTTTTATTCCAGGGTTGAGACAGTGGTTTATAACATTTTTAAGTGGTGGTTGATCAAGTTCACATTTTCATGACTCAGATTTCTTCTCTTGAGTCCAGACCTTCTACTGTTGCTGATGGTATTGAGGTCAAGTGAAAGATGAGTCTGGGAGGATACCTCAATTAGGTCTACATAAAAGTAGAGTATTTACTGTTTAGGTGTTCTATTCTGTGTGAAAATGAATAGAGTTACATCCAGATAATTCTCTTGACTCACTGAAGTGCCTGTCCTATTCCTGTTGGCTGTTTTAAGTGAGACAAAGGCATCACACTTTTTAACACAGGTTGGAGACCATCACATTAAAGATTAAGGTTCTTTTTAATCATGAAGAACCTCTTGAGTGCAGAAAAACTCTTGTGAAGGTAAAATGGGACCCTGCATTATCTTAAGATATACAGTCCTTTGTGATCTTGAGTCTGAAAACCTTTGTTTTGAGGAAAATCAGAGGTTGGAATAGAGAATGAACTGAAGTTCACCCAATTAAAAATAGTTTTATTATTGAATTTGGATAGATTGTATTTAATAATCACCCATAGTAGCAGCACTTTTTAATTTTACTTACTTTGTTATTAAGTTATATATTCCTATAGCACAAAATTCAAAAGGTTTCAAAAGACATTAATATAAAAAGTATTCCTCCCACCTAGACATGCAAGTTTTTCATTGTGGAACCAACTGACATCAACTAGCTTTTTGTGTATCCTTCTGAAGAGATAGTCTATAATGTATAGAAGAATAAAAATGTATCTTTTTTTATTCCTTTATTTTTGTGGTATTGGGGATTGAAATCAAGGACATTCAACCATTGAGCCACATCCCCAGCCTTTTTAATTTTTTTTTTTTTTTTTTAGAAAGAGAGAGAGAGAGAATTTTTAATATTTATTTATTTTTTTAGTTCTCGGCGGACACAACATCTTTGTTGGTATGTGGTGCTGAGGATCGAACCCGGGCCGCACGCATGCCAGGCGAGCGCGCTACCGCTTGAGCCATATCCCCAGCCCCTTTTTAATTTTTAGTTTGAGACAATCTTGCTAATTTGCTCAAGCAGGCTTTAAATATAAGATCCTCCTACCTGAGCCTCCTGAGTAGCTAGGGTTACAGGCTATGCCTGGCTTCTTTTTCATTTTTATACAAAGCAGCAGCATTCTAGCCAGGTGCCATGGTGCAAAGATATAATCCTAGCATCTGGGGAGGTTGAGGCAGAGGATCAGGAGTTCAAAACCAGTCTCAGCAATTTAGCAAAGAACGCCCTAGGTAACTTATTGATGCCCTGTCTCAAAAATTAAAGGTAAAAAAGGGCTGGGGATATGGCTCAGTGGTTGAGCACCCCTGGGTTCAATCCCCAGTACTAAACAAAACAAAGCATAGCAGTAGCATTCTAAACACATTGTCTAATTGCTTTTTTGCATTTAATTATTTATAGATAAGAATTTCCTCATTTGAGGGATTTATTATTATTATTATTATTATCATCATTATTGGAATTGGGGCACCCATGGGTGCTCTACCACTGTTTTACATCCTCAGGCCTTTTCAGTGTTTGTTTTGAGATAAGGTCTCCCTAAATTAAAAAACAGGCTTGCCTGGAACTTGCTATCTTCCTGCCTCAGCCTCCCACGTAACTGGGATTACAGGAGTGTACCACCATGCCCTGCAGTAGTAGTAGTAGTAGTAGTAGTAGTAGTAGTAGTAGTAGTAGTAGTAGTAGTATTTACCAGGGATTCAAACCAGGAGGCTCAACCATTGAGGGTGTTGCTAAGTTGGTCAAGGCCTCGCTAAGTTGCTGAGGCTGGCTTTGAACCTGCAATCCTCCTGTCCCAGCCTCCCAAGACACTTGGATTATAGGCATACACCTATAATTTCTTAAAGTTTAAAAATTGTTTTTAAATAAAAAGATTTTTCATTTTTTTCTCCTCATCCCCCCACAGCTGCCTTGTACTCATTCATATTGATATACCTTTATATATTTTTTAAAATGTTTATTTAGTTGTAGATGAACACACAGTATCTATATTTATTTTTATGTGTCTGAACCCAGTGCCTCACACATATGAGGCAAGTACTTTACCACTGAGCTACAATCTCAGCCCCTACCTTTATGTATGTATTTATGTATCTATGTATGTATGCATGCATTTATTTATTTTGTGGTGAATACGTACGTACATACATACATACATACAGGTAGGGGCTGAGGTTGTGGTGCTAGGGATTGAACCCAGGGCCTTGTGCATATGAGGCAGGCACTCTACCAACTGAGCTATATCCCCAGCCTCCTTTATGTATTTAAACAGTTCCCCACAGATGGACATTGAAACTTTTTTTACTACAAATAATTCTTTTTAAAAAAATTTTTATAAAAAAATTAAATACATTGATTTTAATTATGTATTTAATACATTAATTGTTTAAAAAGTAAAATATTAAATTTTTATTATTTAAAAAAATTTTTATATATGACAGTGGAATGTATTACAATTCTTATTACACATATAGAGCACAATTTTTCATATCTCTGGTTTTATATAAAGTGTATTCACACCAATGTGTGTCTTCATATATGCACTATGTATAATAATGATCATCACATTCCACCATCATTTCTAACCCCATGCCTCTTCCCCTCCCCTCCAGCCCCTCCCCTATCTAGAGTTTATCTATTCCTCCCATGCTCCCTCTCTCTATCCCACTATGAATCAGCCTCCTTGTGTCAGGGAAAACATTTGGCATTTGGTTTTTTGGAATTGGCTATCTTCACTTAGCATTATCTTCTCTAACTCCATCCATTTACCTGCAAATGCCATGATTTTATTCTCTTTTATTGCTGAGTAATATTCCATTGTGTATATATACCACATTTTCTTTATCCATTCATCTACTGAAGGGCATCTAGGTTGGTTCCACAGTTTAGCTGTTGTGAATTGTGCTGTAATTTTAATTATATAGATCTTTCACCTCTTTTGTTGATTCCTAAGTTTGTTTGTTTTTTTTTTTGTTGTTGTTGTTTTGTTTTTGTTTTGAGGCTATTGTAAATGGGTAGTTTTCCTCGTTTCCCTTTCTGAGGATTTCTTCTTTTCCTATGTGTTTCCCTTTAATTTCTTTCATGTAATTGCTCTGGCCAGTGTTTCAAGAACTATGTTTAAATAGAAGTGGTGAAAGATGCCATCCCTGTTTTGTTCTAGTTTTTAGAGGGAATGCCTTCAATTTTTCTCCACAAATGATTCTTTTTGTTGTTAATAATATTTTTGGTTGTTTATTTTGTGGTACTAGATACTCTACCATTGAACCACATCTCCAACCCTTTTTATTTTTACTTTTATTTTGAGACAAGGTTTCACTAAGTTGCCCAGGCTGGCCTCACACTTGCAGTCCTCCTGTCTCTGTTTCCAGAGTTGCTGGGGTTATAAGTGTATAGTGCCATACCCAGTCTACAAACAATTTTTTGTTGAATAATAATGCATTGTTTTGCACAGGTGACAATTTAGTTACAGAACAAATTATAGAGAGTTGCTGAATCAAAGAGAATAATGCTTTAGATTTTGATAAAGCAGCAGCATCTTAAATATTTTTTGATGGCTAATCACCTGGAGAAAGAGAGTTTTGGTTTCTACCTTTCTCAACAAATTAACTACTTTTTCTTTATAGTGTGCATATGAAGATTGAAGAAAAGATTACGCTAACCTGTGGACGGGATGGCGGATTACAGAATATGGAATTGCATGGCATGATCATGCTTAGGATCTCAGATGACAAATTTGGCCGAATTCGTCTTCATGTGGAAAATGAAGATAAGAAAGGGGTACAGCTACAGGTACATATTTAGACTTTGGTCTACCCAGCACAGTTGTCATCTTCTTACTCTTTTTTTAAAAAATTTTTTTATAATGCTAGAGATTGAGCCATGGGCTTATACATAGTAGACAAGTGCCCCATCACTAAGCTACATTCCTAACCCAAAGCACAGTGTTTCTCAACTAGAAGTCCTCATGAACCACAGAATACAGAAAATTATTTAAGTAATAGAGCTAGTGCCATTGTAGATGCATAGGAAAGAAGTTAATATATTACATACAGTGGTTCCTGAGTGATAGACTGTAGCAGTATTAGAATGACTTTCAAATATTGGGATTGAATGAAAGATCCTTTTGAAATTTAGTAGGTGATTTCTTCATATCACTAACAATAGCGCCAAAGAGATGTTTAACTATTATGAAAAAAGTAAAATAATTTAGTTTCTTACTGAAATATGGTTTTCTTACCAGGCATAGTGGCACATGCCTGTAATCCCAGTGACTCCGATGGCTAAAACAGGAGGATCATAAGCAACTTAGCAAAAAACTTTATTAGGAGATATTTTATTAAAACAGGTATGACAATCAGTTTAGTCATTCTGTCCTTTATAAACTGCCAGAGTTTGTTTTATTAGATGAATGGCAGTATCTAGTAATGGTATATTTGAAAAGTTCAGGGCTGGGGCTGGGGCTGGGGCTCAGCAGTAGTGCACTTGCCTACCATGTGTGAGGCACTGGGTTCGATTCTCAGCACCACATATAAATAAAATAAAGATCTATCAAAAACTAAATAAATAAATAAATAAACAGTGCATAAAATACTTACCAGAATAAATATGTGTGGACAAATGTTAAATGTATTTGAGCCTTGTATCTTCTTATTATGGTGGTTCTTTTCACATTTTATTTAGGTGGTTGATTTTACATCTTGTTCAACAACAAAGCCTTTTCAGGGAAAAGTGTATTTTTGTCTATTTTCCCCATAATCAGCAGAATTCTCTTTTGGAAGTAGTGCTTTTATAATTTGACAACATCTTTGCTGGCTATCTTTGCTACACAAAAGTGACTTATTTTTTCTTTATTCTAATACAATTTATTTTAAAAAGATGAGACTTTTTCCCCAAAACCAGGGATTGAACCCAGGTGCACTTAACCACTGAGCCACATCCCCAACTCTTTTTTTTTTTTTTTTTTTAATTTTTAATATTTATTTCTTAGTTCTCGGCAGACACAACATCTTTGTTAGTATGTGGTGCTGAGGATCGAACCCGGGCCGCACGCATGCCAGGCGAGCACGCTACCGCCTGAGCCACATTCCCAGCCCCCTCTTTTTGTTTTGAAATAGGGTCTCACTAAGTTGCTTACGGCTTGGCGAAATTGCTGAAGCTGGCTTTGAATAACTTATGTTCTCTAAGACAAAATTACAGCTAGACTCTACAGATAGCTTTTTCCTTTCTTCTTTTTTTTTTTTTTTAAAGAGAGAGGGAGAGAGAATTTTAATATTTATTTTTTAGTTATCAGCGGACACAACATCTTTGTTTTGTATGTGGTGCTAAGGATCGAACCCCAGCCGCATGCATGCCAGGCGAGCGCGCTACAGCTTGAGCCACATCCCCAGCCCCAGCTTTTTCCTTTCTTATCTGTTTTTATATAAGGCCAAGACTGCTGTCTGACCCTGGCAGCTGATTATCATCTGACTCCAGTCATCGTGTGCATACGCGCAAGCACTTGTTTTGTGTTACACTCTACCACTGATCCTCACTCCTATTCCCTGATTTAGTCTTCTGCAAGAAATAGCTCCCTGTTGAAGAAGTATTTTTGGAAAGGACCTGGTTATTATTCTTTGACTTTTTCAATTATAAGTTGTTTCTTTGTTTTGGTACTGGAGATTGAACCCAAGGACACTTAACACTTGATCCACATCTCCAGTCCTTTTAAATATTCTGTTTAGAGATAAGGTCTTATTAAGTTGCTTAGGGCCTTGCTAAGTGTTTGAGGCTGGCATCAAACTTGGAATTCTCCTGCCTCAGCTTCCTGAGCTACAGGGATTATAGGTATGCACCAGTGTACTCAGCTTTGACACTTTATCTTAGATGTTTAGATTATGGGCCATGTAAGCCCAGAGGGAGTTTATTTCTTGTCTTATCCTTTCTGAACCTAAGTTTTCCTTCCTGACTCATTCCAGACCCATCCAAATGTGGATAAAAAACTTTTCACCTCAGAGTCTCTAATTGGCTTAAAGAATCCAGAGAAGTCGTTTCCAGTCAATAGTGATGTAGGAGTGCTAAAGTGGAGACTACAGACCACAGAGGAATCTTTTATTCCACTGACAAGTAAGTGCCTCTAACCATTTCCACTAAGCTAGTCTACATTGAAAACTTGAAATAATCCTAGCTTGTACACTTTCATTTTCTTTGCCATAGCAAAGTTATTAGTTATTTATTTATTTTTATTGATTGTTCCAAACATTACAGAGCTCTTGATAAATCATCTTTCATACATTTGACTCTATTGGGTTTTGAACTCCCATCTGCTATCTGTATTTGGGGCAAAGTTATTTTTGACAAAATGATCTTTCAAAATTGCTTTTAATCATTTGCTTTACTTTTTTTTTGTTTTTGTTTTTTGAGGTACTGGATATTGAAGCCAGAGGCACTGATCTTATATTCCCAGCCCTTACTCCCCACCCGACCCTTTTTTTCCCTCCATTTTAGATAGGGTCTCACTAAGTTTTCCAGGCTGGCCTTGAAATTTCCATCCTCTTTCCTTCTGAGTAGCTGGGATTACAGGTGTGCACAACAGTGTCTGACTTCACTTAAATTTTTCATATATATAGTTTATATTAGAATGTTTTAAGCCTGCACATGTTAATTAGCTTGGATTTGCCATCTTACCTTTTTTTTAATATTTATTTTTTAGTTTTAGGTGGACACAATATCTTTATTTTATATTTATGTAGTGCTGAGGTTGAACCCAGTGCCTCATGCATGCTAGGTGAGCACTCTACCACTGAGCCACAATCCCAGCCCCATTTTTTTAAAATATTTTATTTTTTAGTTATAGTTGGACACAACACCCCCATTTTATTTATTTATTTTTATGTGGTATTGAGGACCAAACCCAGGGCCTCACATGTACCAGGTGAGCGCTCTACTGCTCAGCCCCAGCCCCAGCCCCTGCCATCTTAACTTTTATCTACTCTTTTTCCGTACTTGATTTTAGTCAAAATGTTGAGGCAATTTTACTTTTTTCTGATGTTCTAGTATGACTGCTTTGCTTTACTCCTCAGTTAATTGCTGGCCCTCGGAGAGTGGAAATGGCTGTGATGTCAACATAGAATACGAACTACAAGAAGATAACTTAGAACTGAATGATGTAGTTATCACCATCCCACTTCCGTAAGTGGTGTCCCCCACATAATCATGTCCCCTATGTTAGCTTATAGAACTGGTCTTTTTGGAGGAAGCATCTTGCTGCAGTGCATTCTAAGGTATTTGCTTTTTAAAAAGACCAATTGTAAAAGAAGCAAGACACCAAAGGCTACTTACTATATGATTCTACTTCCAAGACTTTTTGGAAAAGGTAATACTCTTAGAACAACATCAGGAAGTAGAAGGGAAAGTATTTGGCTACGAAAGGACAGAAGGGAACTTCAGGGGATCATGGAAATGTTCTATGACTTGATTTTGATGATGCTTACAAGACTGCATACATTTGTTAAAATACATTGAGTGTATAAGCTTTGGCTTTCAGTCCAAACCAGTCAAACAAAAAAGCCAGTTGTAGTTCTGGGGCTAGGTATTAGTTCTTAGCGTCTTCATGTAATAATGAAGATTTCCAAAAGGAGGAGCCACTTTTCAGTCACGTTTTCTTTGTTTTGTTTCACAAAGAAATTGAGTCTGTCAGACTGAATTTTTATTTTTCACTGACTGTCTTAACTATCACTAAAGATGAGAATATATTCAGTGGAACTATTGATTCTTGCTGAAACAAGATATCTACATCAGTTTCAGTAAATTTTCTCATAGTTTTATTAAGTATAATTAACATAAACTACACATATTTAAGTTGTGCAAAGTGGTTAAGTTTTGACATGTGTACCTATGCAACTGTCAATACAATCAAGAAAATGAAAATGCCCATTACCCCTTCAAAATTAGTTCTAGTAATCCCCCCCCCCCCCGCAGACACAACATCTTTATTTTATTTTTATGTGTTGCTGAGGATCAAACCCAGCGCCCTGCACATGCCAGGCGAGTGCATTACCACTTGAGCCACATCTCCAGCCCCTCTAGTAATTTTTTGCCATGCACTTAAATGACCTACTCTCCAGGATCATCTGGAAATACTCTCCACCTTAAATTTATTTCCTCATTTACATTTTCAATGATTGTACATTTGTACTTCCCCAGTGAATCTCAGCTGCACTCCTTTAACCCTGAATAAGTACCAGGTTTAATTTTGAAAAATAGTATATTTTTAGAGGATCTTTACTATTGTTGTGGAGAAAATGGTACTAACTTAATTTATATTTTTGTTCCCTTTTGATTAACTCAGTCCTTTACATTGTCAAGTCTGGTTTGTCATTTGTCATTCTTAGTTCCTTTTTTTTTTTTTTGTACTGGGGATTGAACCCAGGGGCTTAACCACTGAGCCACATCCCCATCCATTTTTTAAAAAATATTTATTATTTAGTTGTAGTTTGACACAATACCATCATTGTATTTATTTATTTTTATGTGGTACTGAGGATCAAACCCAGGGCCGCACACGTGTAGGTGAGAGGCGAGTGCTCTACTGCTGAGCCACAACCCCAGCCCCCAACCCCAGCCATTTTTTATATTTATTTAGACTTTATTTAGAGATAGGGTCTCATTAAGTTGCTGAGGTTGGCTTTGAACTCTAGATCCTCCTGCCACAGCTTTCTGAGATGCCAAAAGATTTATCTGATTTATAATCAAGTGGATTTTCATTTGATAAATGCACCTGGCTCTTATTTCCATTTTTAAAGATATACTTTATAACCAATATCATATATATATGTTAAATAGACATATATACAGATATAAGTATTGACATATATATCACACGCGCACATATAAATCCTGTTATTCACAATTTGATTATTCTTGTGGAACAATAGATGGCTGCCTTGAAACGTTGTAGGATTTGGGCATTGGTAATAGGTGGGGTTTTGTTTGTCAAGATTTATTTTACTAGACTATTTTTAGGATGCCACAATTTTTAGGCCCTTCTGTCCACCCTATAATTGTGGTTTCAGTGGTTTCCTATGTCTTAGTTCAATAGTCTCTAGAAGAGACCCTTAAGACAGCACTTTACTCCATTGTCTATAACTGATCAAATTATAAGAGATCAGATTGGAATAAGGGGCACAGAGAAGGAATATAAAAGAACTAGGACCATAAAATTGATAGAGAAGAGTTAATAAATGTCTTTTGCCACCCTTAAAGTTTTCTCTGTCTCCCATATTTACCTTGCCCCTGATACAAGCATTGAATGTCACTAGTGAATTAAAAGATGGTAAATTTAGAATGTGTAGGAGTTGGTGACACTGCCTGTCAGCCATGTGTGAGGGTATACAGTATATTCAAACTAGCCCTGATTCTTTTGTAGAATAAAGATAACCATATATCTCTTTCTCCCGTCATGTTTCCACTTTGCCCAGGGATAATTGTGCTTCCATTTATCAAATGAGAGTCCACTTGATTATAAGTCAGATAAATCTTTTGGCATCAGCGTCAGGCAGTTTTGAATCTTTCTCAGTTTTCTGAAAACAAATTCTCTCACAGGACAAATTAATCTCCATTATGTATTTAAACTACTGCCTCTCCCCAATACTGTTATTAACCTGCTTTATTCTCCATTGTTACCTATAAAGAGAGTTGAATTGTATTAAAATTATAACAGATCATTAGTGTAGAATTTTTGGAAACATGTCCTGCTTCACTCATTTGCAGTATTAGTCCCCTATTAGCTCCCAGGTCTATCTGCCAAGTATCTATCATTGTATATACCCATATCTACAGAGAATTGAGTAAGATCCTTAGCCAGGGTGCTGGGACTTTGACCATTGAACTTATTACTAGGGAGTCTTAATTTTTCCAGGACTGCATAAATATTGCAGTTCTAGAAAACTTGAAGCTGAATTTGAGAAGCATAATCAAATTTGGGGTTGGTTTTCCTTGTAGTTCTTCAATCTCTGGACATCTAACTTGACCAGATATTTCTCATGACAGATCCGGTGTTGGTGCACCAGTTATTGGTGAGATCGATGGGGAATATCGACATGACAGTCGACGAAATACCTTGGAGTGGTGCCTGCCAGTGATTGATGCCAAAAATAAGAGTGGCAGCCTGGAGTTTAGCATTGCTGGGCAGCCCAATGACTTCTTCCCGGTTCAAGTTTCTTTCATCTCCAAAAAAAATTACTGTAACATACAGGTACTCCATTTTAATAGAGTGCATGTATGAGAAGAAAAGTGGGATAGATGGCTTTGGGGCAGCATGGTTTCATGTTAGAGCAAAAATCATAAAAGCTAATGTCCCCCTCAGATTCCATTTCTGACCAATTGATTATGGTCAAATTTCTCGCCTGCCTCACCTAAGATTTTCTATGTAGGTCAGACAAAAAAATTGAATATGGAATGTGCATAAAAGTACTTATAGGGTATATACTTAGTTGTGTCCATTTTAAAATCCATTTATCCAAATACTCTGCATGATTTTATAATGTCTTGTTCTCAGTTCTATCCAAGAAATGAAAGAAAGGGCTGGGATTTTATCTCAGTGATAGAGCACTTGTCTCGCATGCATGAGGCACTGGGTTCAATCCTCAGCGCCACATAGAAATAGAAATAAGAATATTGTGTCAATCTAAAAAAGAAAAAGTTTTTTTTTAAGTATTTCTTTTATATATTTATTTATTTGGTTTTAGGTGGTGCTGAGGATCAAACCCAGTGCCTCACATGTTCAAGCGCTCTACCACTGAGCCATAACCCCAGTCCATAGAAAAAGAAAGTTTTAAGAGTGGGGCTATGGCTCCCTGGTGGAGCATTTGCCTAATATGCCTGAAGCCCTGTCATTAGCACCACCACCATCACCAAAGGAAAAAAAAGTGGTTCTAACAAATGGAAATGATTTGGGGATTTTTTTTTTTTTTTCCCCAGTGTTAGGGATTGAATCCAGGACTTTCACATATGCTAGGCAAGTCTTCTACCACTGAGCCACATCCAAAGCTCTGGATTTTTGTTAGTGTATATTATATAGAACAGTGAGCTTCATTATGTCATATTTATACATGCCAATTTTCAGATTATTTATGGCATGGCTCCCTAAATTACTGCAAACAATCATGAACCATTTCTGTTGCAAACTTTGTCTTTTAGGTAGACAAAGCAATGGAAATGTGTAAACTGTTCCTTTAGCATTTTAAATTCACCTCTAGTGTTTCGATTTGCATTAATAGGACCCAGTTTATAGTGTCTTCTATTTGACTTCTTTGTTATTCTGCAACTACCTTATTTTCCCATATGGCTTCTGTTTATCTGGGAGGTTCTTGGGAAGTTACAGCTTCCTCTGTAGATTCTGAAGAGTAGTACTCACTCTCAGTTAGTAGCATAACCCCATCAGTATTGGGTTAAAACCCAAAATGGGTTTTCCTATTTGGTCCTATTATTAGAAAAAGAATCTCATTGAAAGAAACCAGCCATGCCTTAGAAAATCAGTATTGTGGAATAGCTTAATAGAACATTGAACACAAGAGATTTTTTTGAACAGATGAAATGAATAATATTAAAGAGTTAAAATGTTGCATTTTGGGTTAACATGTTAATTGATCATTTTGATAGAATGTTGATGAGTTTCATAGGTTCTGTAGGGTAGAGCTGGGCTGTGGTCGCTCATTCTGGAGCTTTTACTTAATATTATTAATTCTGCTCTACATCTCATGACAAATTACCCTTTCTCTTTCTCTGGAGAGCAGATGAGTCATGGGTATGTTGATGGGTAAGCGTTAGGCAGTGAACTGCAGTTATGATTTGAAGAGTTTTTAGTATTTCTAAGCTACTTTTAATACTATGTTTAGGGGACTTGATCTGTTCTGTAATGAGGATTTAGTTAGCTTCTTAGAGACTAGAATCATCCTCCTTTTGCTTTACAATATTCTTTGTTTATTTTCCTAGGTTACCAAAGTGACCCAGGTAGATGGAAACAGCCCTGTCAGGTTTTCCACAGAGACCACTTTCCTAGTGGATAAGTATGAAATCCTGTAATACCAAGAAGAAAGAACCAGAAAGGAAAATTTTCAAATTTATAAAGAAGAAGCCAAAAGTGGCTGAAGAATTTTTCCAAATTTACAAGCCATTGGAGACCCTTTTTTCTGATACAGTGCACGTTCTCTGCGCTCAAGGACCCTCAACTCACCCCCAGTGTTTCAGTGTCATGGAGACATTCTTTGACAAAGACTGACACAGACATAAAGGGAAAGGCTGCTGATTTCTTTGGCAGATTTTACTGGCCAGCAGGAAAGCAAGCTCTCCAGAGAATGCCCCCTGTAAACACCTACTCTGCCTTCACCTAAGTTGCTCCTTTCTTTTAATCCCTAAATATAGTTATATTTCATATTTCATTTGTTTTTAGAAAGTTTTCTCTGTAGAAGATTTTAATCTTTCATACTCCTTTCCTTTATCATTAGTTTTTCTTTCTGTACAGCCAATCAAGCACGGGGATCATCTGTACATAGGCATTATATATGGCACTCCTGGAACAAAGGTTATCTAACCCACTGATTTTTGGACAATACAGGTGAACTATTTAAGGGGTATGGAGTCTAGAAGTTAAAGGAAAAGGTTGTTTTCTGTCCATCTATCCCTCTATCATTTGCTAAGTTGTTTTCCTTTTAAGGCCTGTCTTTCCTACTTGTGTCAATATTAAATATAGCTGAGAAGCAGCTTTCAGATGGTGCAGTCCCCTCTCCAGGATGTCTAGGAGAAGAATAGTTGTGTTCAGTAAGGAATTTCACATCTACATGTAATCATGTCTGCTGCTAGTGCAACCCAAGCTTCCAGTTCTCTATATTTTGGGTACTTGAGCCAAAACAGTCTTTGGAATCCATTCACATTCCTCAACTTTACCACCTCCCTCTTCCTGATCACTCTTTCATCAGTCCTCTCCTTTCTAGCAGAAAAGAGGTTATGATTTTGGAGGCTGTGGGTTCAGTGAGTCTTTGCCAGTCTGTTTAGCCCTGAACTATCAGAGAAACTCCATCTCTAACACTGAAGTTGTAGTGTTTCAAGAGGCAGTTGATTATATTGGTTGTGGAGGGATTATTCTTGTGTACTATGTTTCCTTGCAGCCGACCCACCATTTTCCACCAGCCTGTCTCTTGAAATTTTTTTCCTCCCCCTAAATATTTTGAGTGTCATCATGTAATGATTGTTTCTCAGCTCCATTTCATCCATTACTTTTTCAATGGAGAACAACATCAGCCAGCATAGCTTTGGTCTTTAACCCAGTATTGCACTTGTTAGGGTGAGGGTTGAGTGGCTGCAGGCCCATAGATGACCTCTTTGAGCTGTTTGGAGACCACTGCTCCCTCTGAACATCCGGCCCTCCCTGCAAAGAGTGTACTGTACTTGAAGCAAAGCAATCACAAATGGCCATGGCTGGAATTGCTTGCCAAAGAAATTTCTGGCCTTTCCCTTTCCCCTAACTGCATCAGGGAAGAATCCTTATCTCTAGCTTGGTTTCCACATGAGGTTTTTCTGAGGAAGGGGACTGGGACAAGAAGTCTGTCATGTAGTTAAGTAGGCAAGAAATCTTATTAATCCATTTTTTGTTTGAGAGTTGCTTGTCTATATGATTTTTAAAAAGTCAAGTTTAATTTCACAAATTTTTTTTCTGAAATTACTTTTGGGGTAATATTTAAAATGAAAGACATTTTGTAACCCTGTAAAATACATAGGGAATATAACATTCCAGTGTACACAAAGAAAGTAAATTCTTTAATCAAATAAAGAGTATTATAAAATGAGATGTTTAGTAGGCTCTTGACTTACACTTAGGTGTCTGCTTGCTGATTCAGGATGCTGTAATAGGATCTAAGATTAAAGATTGATGATAAATTTTTTTTAAGAGAAAATAATCTCTAAGCAAGAGTATTCATTGCCTTTTCCTCCATTTTACAGGTATTGCGCCTCATGTATTTTCTACATTTGAGCATGTACATGCACACATATGTTCCTAACAACGTAGTTTTTGAATTGTTACTATTTATGGCTTTGGGGAGGAGGCTGTGGGTTCAGCGAGTCTTAATTTGAAGTCTTAATTTTATCAGGGGCAATTGTACAATCCGAAAAATGAAGTATCATCTTCAAAGAATAATGTTATGCAGCATATTATTCTCCCTGTTAGGCAGCGGTAAGATGTGAATCAGGAGCTGGCCATAGTGGGACACCCCTATAATCCTAACTACTTGAGGCTAAGGAAGGAGGATCAAAGTTCTAGGTCAACCTGAGAAACTTAGCAAGACTGTGTCTCAAAATAGAAAAAGGCTGGGAATGTAGCTCAATGGTAGAGTACTTGGCTAGCATGCATGATGTCCTGGGCGGATTCCTATATTATTAGTTATTAATTTTTTTTTTGAGTGAACCAAGAAGAGGCAGTGAATACCTTGGGAATTGTTAATTCCCTCAGAGAAGGTGTCTTACTTTTTTTATTCCTCTTTTATTCAACTTGGGAAAAATATTGAATGTAAACAAATTGTTAGGAAAGCAGATAGAGAACTCTGAATAATAAATATCTAAAATGAAAGCATTGTAATGGTAAAGGCCAAGATTATGAATTTTTTTCTTAATGAAATAGTATATGATTTAATGACGCTAAAATATGGCTTGCCTTGCTGCGATTGTAACCTTAATCTAGTGAAGAATACCAAAATCATGCCACAAGTGTCATAATTAGGGTTGCTAATTCCTCTGTGATATCACATGGATTTTTTTGTTGGCCTCTTGTGAGGGAGTCTAGCAAAATAGATCTAGTCAAGCATTCTGTTTAATGTAGGAGGCTTGTGGTTCATGCTCTGAATTGATTAATCCCATGTAGAGAAGATTGGGAACATACCTCTCTGGACAGGAGTTCCATGTTAAAAAAATCACTCTTGGTAGCAACAAATCTCAAAACTCAACCTGTGGGGGCTGGGGACGTGGCTCAAGCGGTAACGCGCTCGCCTGGCATGCGTGCAGCCCGGGTTCGATCCTCAGCACCACATACCAACAAAGATGTTGTGTCCGCCGAGAACTAAAAAATAAATACTAAAAATTCTCTCTCTCTCTCTCCTCTCTCACTCTCTCTTAAAAAAAAAAAAAACACTTAAAAAAAAAAAACTCAACCTGTGCCATCTCTGATGATGGAAATTTTTGCCTTTAAATTGATTTTAAAATTGTTCATACTTGGTAGGATCTGAGAGATTTCCAGGGTGGATGTAGAATAGCCTTTTGTTAAAGTTCACCTCTGGCAGGGTTTATTTTAAGGAGATAGGAGAGAAACAGTCCTCATCTTCAAAAAAAAAAAAAATCCAACTGGAAGCAGTGATTACCTGGTTATGAAATCTTTTTCTAAGCTAGACCAATGTTAACTACAACTAGTGATAACATGGGTCTAAATGAGAGTATGTTTTTGTTAATTTTTTTTGTAGTTGTAGATGGACAGAATCCCTTTATTTGCTTTTTTTTTCTTTCTTTTTTTTTTTTTTTTTAAATGTGGGCTGAGGATAGAACCCAGTGCCTCACGCATGCTAGGCAAGTGCTCTGCTACTAAGCTATAGTTCCAGCCCAAGAGTATGGCTTCTTGTCAGGTAGGCTTCAGGGGAATCAAATGAAACATAAGGCTTGGGATGTAGCTCAGTGGTAGAACACTTGCCTAGCATGTGTGAAACCCTGGGTTCAATCCCTAGTGCTGGGGTCAGGGAGGCAAAAACTCAGAATGACTATACTATGCACATTTATCTTATAGTAACACCACATACACATACATGTCCATTCCCTCTTCTTACCTCATTTGGCAAGTATATTTACAACTCTAGAGCTTTGAAATTCCTATTATACCTACAAGTAGGTTGGTTACTGTGCATTCCCCGTTACCCAAGGGCAGACCCCATCTCTATAAATGTCTTCTATCTTACCCTGGGGAGTTAGTGATAAATACAAGCCAGGCCTTTAGGGAAATTAGACTAACTTTCCCATTCCAGGCTGTTTTCCCTCTCACAAACAAAAGAAGCCAAACTACCAGGCACTTTCTCCCATTCTTCACCAAAAAAGGTTTTTGCCCTGCTAACTACTTAACCCCTAAGTGGTTTAATCCAGTTCTGGAAACATCAGGTTGGTTACCAAACCAGGACAGGAGTTATTTGAAAGAAAGGCATTACAACTCCAAGGCAAAGAGAAATGGAAACAGGTCTTGTTTCCCATTCTTTTGTCCAAATAAGTGTGATGATGGAAATTGAAGGCAGGCCCTAGAGCTAATGCAACAGGCTTTCTACCACTATCTGTACCCCAAGCCTTCAATGCTTGTTCTTTACAGCCCACAGGAAGATCCTAAGCTCCAGACACAGAACCAGTCATCTGTCCTGTCCAAATTTCCCAGTCAGTTTGGATCTATTAGGTTTGTGTAATTTTTCTAGGACAAGCTGAGAAAAGAGCTTCTGCTGCTTTGCAGCCACTGAAACAAAGTTTGAACATTTTCCCAAGTTGAATGCAGTGAGGAGTTGTTTGGCATCTTTGCTGCTACCACACCTAACACTAATGATGCCTGAGTACAGAATCCAAAGAAGTCAGAAAGGGATAGCTTTCTGGGAGAGGGTGTGTATCTACAGGGACTGCTGGTTGTGTGAGCAACAATCACCTCTTTTTGGGGTAGAGGGAGTGCAGTTTGAGAAGAGGGACAGAGTGAGAAATATGCCAAAGCAAAGGCAGGAGGAGTGTGGAATCCACTCCTGACATTCATAGCCAAGTGCAGAGGCCTTGAAAAAAATCCACTCTTCCTTCCACACCCAGTCTTTGCCCTCTCCCCCTGCTTCCATTTCGGAAAGTCTGAAGCATGCCTGGAAAGCTGTTTTCTGCTTTCTTCTCCTCTCTTCCTCCCCCTTTCCTGAGCTCCCAGCTGCTCGACCTCTTGCGTAACTGTGAGAGAGCACTGAGTTATTTGATGGGCTCCAGATGTGGAGTGGGAAGAGGGTGGAGGGATGGGGGCGGTAGGTCTTCAGTCCCCTGAGTGCTCTTACTGTGGGAACATAGAGACCCAACACAGCAGGAGAGGGGACACATTGCACAGAGCCTTCATCAAGGGGTCAGCTGGTCCCTGGATTGGGAGGACAGTGAGGACAGTTGGGTGCTGTTTCAACCCCCTGCCTCAGCAGCAGCTGCCTCTATGATCAGCTCAATTATTCCTTGAAATTCTTTACCGAGACAGTAAAGAGGAGCTAGGGTTGGAAATGAAAAATTCTGAGGTACCCCAATCTGAGCCCCTCCACAAATGCTGGGTGTTAGTATATGGGATACAACAATTTTGTTTCTTTCTCTTTTTTTTAAACACACCAGAATAGCTTGAAAATTACTGTTGTGATCTGCTTCATGAAGGCTGGCCAGAGTTAAAGTCCTTTCATGAACCTCAAACTGTATGAACAGAGGAAGAATGAGGCTTGCCTCCCAACTCCTGAGGTTTCCTGATACCCACAGTGTGTGCTGGAAACTGACTGTCCCACCTCCACTGCCTAGAACAGGTAGCAACAAAGAGCACCCTCCCCCCTCCCCCTTTTTGTCCACTGCTTGGCTGGTCAGTCTCTGGTGGTGAAGGGCCCCCTGCTAATGCTAGCCCTGTCAATGAGTGACCAGGGATTCCTGCTGTTCAGACTCCTGCTGTTTCTGGTTTAGGGAGAGAGGGCAGAAACTAAAACCACCAGATCAGAACAAGGCTTTTCCATCTCAAAGACAATTTATTTTTTGCTATCCACTCAGTTGGAATTTAGGCCAGACTTGGGGTTTCCTGCTCCTTCCTTCAGCCAGGAAGAGTCTCTGGGGTCCCTCTATAGCATTCAGGTTAAAGAGATCCACTCTAGCTGAGTTCAGCTCCCTAGGGCCTCCCAGCCAGTCTCCTGAGGCAAGAGTTGGCTTTGCAAGTTAAGGATCCACTGTCAGTGTTCAATTTCTAGGTGGGGGTTGAGATGGAGAATGACTGACCAGGCTCAGTTTCTAGGCTGCTCTTAAGTGTTTACTGCTCCTCTTTTTTTCTCTTGTTAACCCCCATTCTTCAAAGACTCAATCTACTATAGGCTTGTGTGTGTCTCTAGCCTGCCTCCCCATTGCCCAACCTTAATCCAGTAGATCTGTGGTGGGGTGGAACTAATCGGGGAGCTGGTGGTAGTAACTCCACTCGGCTTTCCTCTGCTTTTCAGATTGCGTGGCACTTTAACATGCCTTCTTTACCTATTCTTAGGAAACTGTGAAGCCTCATATGCAGGGTTCTCAACCTCATTTGTGGCTTTTCGTGGTGGGCCTAGGAATGGAGTGAGGAGAGGTGGTAAGGAGGGAAGACCTAGGTGTCCCCAGTAGATGTTCTGGAGGAAATGTTGAATTGAGAGTATGTTGGGGCTGTGCCGACTAGGAGGTTCAGTGGGAACCAGTGAATGTTTTAGGCATGTAAGATGAGAGAGAAGAGAATAGGAGAGAAGAGGGAGCGCAAGCTGTCAAAAACACCCTCTCAAAACAGCGTTAAAACAGCGGTCCAGGGTGGTCTAGGAGAGTCCAGAGGGGAGGGCGGAAGGAAAGGCTGTGTGCGCGTGTGCTGTGCTGGTGGTGATGGTGGTGGTGGCAGTGGCGGTGGAGAGCCAGCTGTACAGATGAACAAAGCGGGCGCTGTGCAGGCGGGGGGAGGTGCTGCTGTGGGAAAGGGTGGGTGGGGGACCTTGGGCTCCAGCCCCACAAGGGCGTCTTCTCTGGCTGGCCAGGCTGACAGGACGGGGGTGGGGGCGGGGACGCGCGGGGGTGGGGGGCGGGACAGGCTCACTCTCCTCCTACTCAGAGGACTCCCAAGGAAAAGTAACTGTGTTCTCCCCAGTTTGAGGCCGCAGCGGCGGAGCCGGGCCAAGGGACCGGTGTCCCCCTCACCCCTCGAGGTAAGCGCACCTCCTCTCACTACTCTCACGGCAGGTTCACTGCACGGCTGGGACCGCATAAGGGAAAGTCCCCAGGTACTGGCGAGATCAGCTCTAGAGTAGGGAGCTCGGAAGAAACCCGTAGGGAAGGAGGGGACCTCTCAGGTGAGTGCGTGGAGATGAAAAGGGCTTTGTGGGAGTCAGCTTCGCTGCTTTCCCGTGAGCAGCTTGATTTTGCCCTTCCAAGCCGCTGCCAACGTTGCCGCCAGAGGGGGCCCTTGTGGACTCCCCCCGGAAAGGACTCTGAGACTTGCGGATCCAAACTCTCCTTTAGGCACCACCACGACTAGACCGACATTTGCGGTGGCGTGTGTGCGTGCGTGCCCTTGTCTCCAAAGCCCACACCAACCTCTCCGCCAAAAGCAGGAACACAGGAAGGGGGATCCCCAGTGGCGTATCCGCTCTTGTCCCTGGGTCAGCCGCCTTGATAGATTTCGAAGGGATAAGGAGTCCTGCTGGAAGGAACGGGAGTCCAGGAGGGATCCTTGGGGTTGTCCAGGAGATGGGAAGCGCGTTTGAGGTTTCCCAGGCACTCTTCAAGACCCCATGTCTTTTGGGGTCCCGGAGGCCACATGGGGCACCTTGAAAGAGTAAGTCGCAGGTTTTCGCCACGCCTTCGCGGTCTGGATTCGAATGCCTAGCGGAGTTCCCCCAAGCCGACGCTGAGACAAGTCATCGGGCTCCCCCGGGATGGGGAAGTGCAGGCGGACGACTGACTGGGTGGGGCCGCCGGGCGCAGGGTTGCCGAGGCGCCCCAGACGCTTCCGCGGAGGTGGGCGCGTTAGCGGGGACTTGGCTCGCTACCGCACCGCCCGGCGGGGGACCCCGGGCGCCGGGGCGGGGCTGCATTCTGGGCCCGTTAGCTCAGCGGTCCCGGAGGCTCCCGGGGGCTGACTCATCCGACGGCGGGTTCATCCACAGCTGTCACACCAGCGCAAGCTCTCACGTCGGGCATCCTCACAGCACACACGCAGAGCTCCCCACCCTCCACTCCCACGCGTTACATACACACAGCCCCTGTGCTACGTTCGCCATTGGGACACACGCAGAAACCCCAACACGCCTAGACCCCACCACACGTTTCACACTGCACGACTCACGTATAGGAAACCGTACCCCGTGCTCACGCAGCCCCATTCACAAGCTGCTCCGCTTACACACCTAGTCCCCAGCGACACAGTCAGCCTCACTCACACATGCAGTCCCTCACACATGCCAGTCCCCTTCCTGCAGCTGCCCAGCTGCAAGCTGCTGTGTGTAGGGGCCATTCCTTTTCCCCGCCGCGCAAACAAGCGGTTCCTTCTCCCTACCCAACCAAAGAAAGGCCTCTTGTCCCGAAGTCAGGGCGGGCGGGGCAGCTGCGGCAGGCAGCCCAACACTGCGCGGCCTTGTCCCACCCGGCGGCCTGGGGAAGGGCAACCAAGGGGGTGACAGGGGCCTCTAGCTTACGGAAATCCCACGCGACCTGCCGGTTTCAGAGAGGTGAACGAGATGAACCTTTCCGGCATCCCCCAACTAAAAATCACACCCCCAAACTACACTCACATCTCTTACTGGGGCTGTCTCCTCTGTCATCTGGCTGCATCTCCTCTCCCCGACTTGTGCGGCCGCTGGTGTGCCCCTAATCTCCCTCTTTTCCTCCACCTCGCCTACCTACCGCTCTACGGTCACCCCCTCCACTGCCCCTCCACCTCCTGGGACCTTCCCAATTTTCCCCATCGTCTATCCTCAGTCTCTCCCCCGCCATCCTCTGCACTTAATCTTCTCCTCTGATTTCATTTTTTTCTTATCCCCAGGCTCACTCTTAAACGTCCCCCTCCAACCCCCCGCGTGTCGCTTTCCCCTCCCAGTCCCTTCGCAGACGCCTTTATTTAAGTTTTCTCCTTTCTGGGGGCCTTTGGACACCCCCGCCCCGCTCGGGCATCCCGCCCTCTGGGCTCCTAGCCTCAGTTTCCTTCCCGTCCTCAGTTTCCTTCCCGTCCTGACTCCTTCCTCTGACTGTGGCCCTTCCCGGAGGGCGGATGTGTGCCGGGAAGGCGAAAGCCGCAGCGGGCCGAGAGGACCCGCCGCAGCCCAACGGCCACAGCCATGCGACACTGGGGGCGAGGCCTCGGCTGGCCTCCCGGGACCAAGGTGAGCGCTTGGGGGTCGCAAGCAGTGGTCCCACGGGGGCCAGGCCTTTCCCTCGGGGGCTGGCTATAGAGCTCGCATCTCGGGCGTCACTGGGAGCCCCTGGAGGCCTCCTTCAGTGCTTGCCGGTGCCAGAGCTGGTTGGCCCGGGCCTCACCTCACCCATTCGGGTACCGAGGTCCCGAGGGGAGTCTCTGAGCGCCCCACTCGGCAGACAAGGCTGGGACCGGTGTCCCGTGTTGCCCAGCTGCTCGCGCGTTCCCGCTAGGCGAGGAGGCCAAAGGGGCCAGTCCGGGGTGACCTTCTCTACGCAGTCGGGGACCTTCCCTGTAGCTCTCCAAATCTGGCCAGTTAGGCGTCCACACCTTGCTCCGGAGGAGGCATTTGGGCATCTATGTGAGGGTGTGGGAGCCGGCTTCCTTGCCCCAGAGTGGGACTCACACCGCAGCGGCCTTTTTTTGGCGGCGGGGCGGGGCAGGGTTTCCCAGAAAGGCAGCAGAGGCCAGGGCGGGTGAGTAATTACAGCCGAGGGTGGTGGGTAGCAGCCGGGTGGGACGGAAGCGGGCCAGCCAGTGGGGGGCGCCCGGGCGCAGAGCCGCTTCGCCGTCCCGGCTGGGGTTGGGGTCTGAGGAAGGGACGCCCCCAGGTGGCCCCTCTCCCTGGCGCTGCGAGACCCCTGTGTCAATGCAGCTCTGGTGCTGGGGCAGGTTGGTTTGGATGTCTTACACTTGACTTGGGTTAGGTTTCTGAGCTGGAGCCACAGCCTTGCACCTCTACATATTCTCTTATCTTCTTCCTACAACTCTCTCCTTATCTCTCCCTCTGCTTTCACCTCCTTGTTCCATTCTGGCCTCTCATCTAATCACTCTTATTCCCCATCAACATAATTCTTTATCTCCACTTGAATTTCTTTGGTGTAAATAAATGATCACAGGAAAGGCTTCAGAGTGACAAACACTCCAGGGTGGCAGATGAAGAAACAGGCCCAGAAAGGTGAAGTGCCTTGCTCAAGGTCACACAACTCATAATAAGAGCTGGCATTTTTATAGTGCTTTGCACTTTGTAGAGTGTCATTTAGTAAAATACTGAATCTCCAATCTTTTTTTTTAACGAACAGTTTAATTTATGTGTGATTTATATACCATAAAATCCACCCAATTTAAGTGTGCAATGATTTTTAGTATATTTACAGAGCTGTGCAACCATCATCACAATTTAATTTTAAAACATTTCTATCAACCCTCTCAAAATCTTTGTGCCCATTTATTCACTCTCTATTCTACCTTTAGCCTCAGGCAAACACTAATCCAATCTTTTAAAATTATTATTATTATAGTTTTATAGAAGATTGACTTGACAATCAGGTTAAATAACTTGTCCAAGATTTTATAGCTAATAAATAATAAAGTCAGCAGAGAATTTAAGGCTATTGTATCCCAGTTTAAAATTTTTTCCACATGACTATAATCCCAGCCACTCAGAAGGCTGAGGCAGAAGGATTACAAATTCAAGGCCAGGGCTGGGGATGTGGCTCAAGCGGTAGCGCGCTTGCTTGGCGTGCGTGCGGCCCGGGTTCGATCCTCAGCACCACATACCAACAAAGATGTTGTGTCTGCCGAGAACTAAAAAATAAATATTAAAAAAAAAACTCTCTCTCTCTCTCTCTCTCTCTCTCTCTCTCTCTCTCTCTCCTCTCTCACTCTCTCTTTAAAAAAAAAAAAAAACAAATTCAAGGCCAACCTCATCAATTTAATGAGACCCTCTCTCAAAATAAAAAATAAAATGGGCTGGCAGTGTAGGCTGGCAGTGTAGCTCAGTGATAGAATGCCCCTAGGTTCAATCTTCAGTACCACATAAAAATAAAAATAAAACTCTTCACTGAAGGATGATGCCTTTTCTTCACCATTGTGTACTTTTTAATTTTTCTTACCCATTCTTTTACATAAACTCCCCATTCCCAATCCACTCTCTTGTCTCTACACCCTCAGAAAATGCTGAGGGATTTTCCCGAGTCTAAGGAAGCAGGACAGCAATCTGTCCCTGGAAACTTCCCTGTGGCCAGGATGCCTGGGCAGGTGCCAAGCCAGCTTGGGGCTTGGTGTGTTAATGGCCTTTGCCTTCCCTCTTCCCAGGCAGGCTTGGGGTGGGCCCCAGGCACTATTCCGGCCTCTTTTCCGCCAGCTTGGTTGGAAATGGTGACGGAGATGATGTAGTCCTGGCCCGGAAGGGTGGAACCTGGGAGGATAAATTTAGTTGCTCCATGACTGAGGCCCTTGGGACCCTTTGCCAGGGTCAGACACTCCCTGGAACGCTGGCTCCTGCCCCTACTTCCTCTGTAAGTCACCTGGTAGATGGCAGCAAGAAACAGCATAAGGACACCCTGCTTTCCTTATCTACCTCCCTAAGCCCTTAGCTTTCCTGGGCAATATTTCAGTAGCCAATGAATGTTTCTCACTTTGACACTTTGGCCAGATGATGGACGTGTAGACACACAGTAACACACAAAGGTTCTTCCTCTCATTTCTCAGGTACTAGAATCATAAACCAGGGAAAGAGGGATGGGTGGTAGTGGTAGGTGGGTGGGGATTCAAGTTCTGGTTCTGGAATCTAAGCTTCCTATAGCACCAAGCTAGGTAAGAACACGATAGTCCTACATTCCCAGTAATAGTCACCATTGAGACTTAGCTGATTAGAGTGAGGTGAGGTTGCTTTCTGGGGAAGAGAAGGCGTAAGAGTTGAGATAAACAGAGATGGCAAGAATAGCTGTGTTTTTCCTGTGTCTCTTTTAAGAAAACATCCTGCTAGCTGGGGCAATGGTTCACGCCTATAATCTCAGCAACTTAAGAGGGCACACTGAGGCAGGAGGATCACAAGTTTCAAGGCTAGCCTGGGCAATTTAGCAAGACTCTGTCTCAAAAAATAAAAAGGGTTGGCTGGGCTTGCTCAGTGGTAGAGAGCTCGCCTAGCATGCATGAGGCACTGGGTTCAATCTTCAGCCACATTAAAAAAAAAAAAAAGGTATTGTGTCCACTTACAACTAAAAAAATATAAAAAGGGCTGGGAATAGAGCCTAGTAGTAAAGTCCCCTGGGTTCAATCCCTGGTACCCCCTCCCAAAAGGAAGGAGGAAAGAAAAAACATCCTACTGAGACCCCTGGGAAAGAGGCAGAGGAAGAAAAGGAAAGGATGGGGGATGGAGCCCTTTTCAGTTAAGTTACCCACCTGGAGACCCTTTGTCTACTGGTGCCCCTGGAGGGGCTTCCCTAGATTTTGCTCTTCCACCCACCCATTAGTGGGATTTCTCCCAACCTACTTAAGGCTCCAGATGGCTGGGGGTCTTCAGCTGCTAAGATTTGAGTTCTAGGTTGCATAGAGCAAGAAAGCACAGAAATACAGGCCAGGCCCTATTAGGCTATTTGTGTTTACCCTGGCAAGGGCCAGGACTGGTAAGGTGTGGTGGCTGTGTTGTGGCTGGTGAGGAGGGGGTAGCTGCTGCTACCTGCCTGTTTCTTTCCCTCTTCTACCCTGAGCTCCCCATCTCACCTTTATCCTGTGTCCCCAGGAACTCTGGAGTCCTAGGACCATGGATACTCTCAATAGGAGCCAGGTAGGCCCTGGATGCAAGACCCAGGTTGTGGTGCAGGTGAGTGGGTTTGGGGCCATGGCGTAAGAGGGTTATTGATGGGGATGTTTTCAGCTCTTCTACCCATCTGTGGCCCTAGCCTAAGGATGAGAGCAGCAGTTCTGGGCTGGGGATGTGGCTCAATCGGTAGCGCGCTCGCCTGGCATGCGTGCGGCCCGGGTTCGATCCTCAGCACCACATACCAACAAAGATGTTGTGTCCGCCAAGAACTAAAAAAAAATAAATAAATATTGAAATTCTCTCTCTCTCTCTCCTCTCTCACTCTCTCTTTAAAAAAAAAAAAAAAAGAGAGAGCAGCAGTTCTGTTCCTCTCTGTCCTTCCCCAGTTACCAAGCCTATTAACAGCTGAGTCTTTATCTGAATCAGGTTAATTGGTTCACCTAGAAACTCCCCTTTGAAAGTCAGAAGCGGTTTACAGGTTGTCCCTGGACTGTATCACTGGGCTGGATCCTGGATCGATGCCTCCGCCCTTCCTTGTAGCTTAGTTTAGTAGGGGCAAGCAGCAGCCAGGTGGATAGCCAGGGACAAAACTGAAAGGAGCTGGGCTGGCCCTCCTCTACAGTGCCCCCTCCTCCTTACCTAGAGCTCTGCCCCCACCCTTCTCTCCTTGTTTCTGTTTTAATAGACAAAAGGGGCAGTTGAGCCAAGACTTGAGATAAATCCAGTGGGGCGAGTTAGTGGCCTAGATTCAGATCTAATTACAATTTAGTGGAATAATGCTTTGTGTAAGATTTTGTGCTAAGCCTTTCAGCACCTCAGAGCCCTTTGGAGAGAGAGGGACAAGGGCTGGAGAGAATGCTGGTGCGACTGGGACTAGGGTGTTAAGGTGCTGGCCCAATGTCTATAATGATGCTCATCTCCTACCCCCACTACCTGCAGAAAGGACCCTTGGACCTGATCGAGACAGGCAAAGGGCTGAAAGTGCAAACGGACAAACCGCATCTGGTGAGCTTGGGCAGCGGGCGGCTCAGCACAGCCATCACCCTTCTGCCACTGGAGGAAGGTAAGCGTGGACAGGGACTCCCCACCCTCATCATTACAGGCATTCTGTTCTGGAGGCCATTCCCAAGCATATGTTGGGGGCCCTTCTGCCTCTGCCAGCAATGCTGGCCTTGTCTCAGCAATGCTTCCCCAGACCGCTTGCCTTCTTTGGTAGATAATCTGGCTCCTTTCTAGGATTAAAGATCAGTTTAGAAACAAGAAGGAGAGCACATTGCTCTTAGCAACCAGTATGTCCCAGGGAAAAAGGGGTCCCACTCCAGGATGATGCCTGCGTGAGAGGCAGGACCAGTGGAGAATGACGAGATGGAAGAGGGGGCTCCATCTCCCAAGAGGAGGCCCTGGCGTGGCTCCTTATAATTCTCAGCTTCTGCCCTCCCCTCTTCTCTCCTGGCTGCACCTGTTGCCTGGGTGATACTACATTCCCCACATTCTCCAAATACCAGTCCCAGGGACTCTGCCAAGGAGGGGCTGGGGGAGAGGCTGTACTGGGTGAGAGGAAGGAAGGGAAGGGACGAGTTGCAGGTGGCAGAAGGAAAAGGGGAGAGCAAGATTTAGAAGAAAAGCTGGGAACAGCCAGAAGGGGGAAAAGAAAAAGGAACTTAGTGGGTGGGTAGAGAAACTAAAGGTGGTATCCTCCTTTTCTACTCTCTCAGTCTGGCTCCTGTGCCCTTTGTGCCTTCCCATTCCAAGGCAGAGTTTTCTGTTTGAGAAGAGCTTTTGTCACTTACAGTCTCAACCAGACTCAGGGGCCCAGGAGGGGTGAGCTGTGGTGGGCAGAAATTCTCCCTGGAGCAGCAGGTGAAATGGATTCCCACAGTGACTCTTCTTGCTCTCTCTGCCTGGACAGTCCCCTGATTTAGTTTTCCTCCTGTCTTCAGGGAGAACAGTGATTGGCTCCGCAGCCAGAGACATCTCACTTCAGGGTCCAGGCTTGGCTCCAGAGCACTGCTACATCGAGAACCTTCGGGGTACCCTCACCCTCTATCCTTGTGGCAATGCCTGCACTATTGATGGGCTCCCCATCCGGCAGCCTACCCGACTCACTCAGGGTAAGATTGACGCCCCTAAACTGAGGAAGGAGCCTCTTGGTCACAGCTTGTGCATGCTGGGTATAGGGGAAACCTAACATGGTGGTTACCATGGTAACTGCCTGAATGGTCATAGTCAGGTGCCTCTGGACTTACAAAACCCCTCCAGCAGCCAGACTTGTCTTCAACCTGCTTTTCATTTCTGGGTATCCTTACCTTGCTTCCCCACACCATGGGGAGAGAAGAGACTCTAATTCCTGCTGTCAGAGGGCCTGGGAGCGAGTGTGTGTGGCTGTTAATGGTTGTTGGGACAGAGCAAGTGGAACAGCAGTCTTTTTTTTTTTTAATATATATATATATATATATTTAGTTGTAGTTGAACACAATACATTTATTCCAAACATTTAGTTTTATGAGGTGCTGAGGATCGAACCCAGGGCCCTGCGTGTGCTAGGCGAGCGCTCTACCGCTGAGCCTCAACCCCAGCTCCCCCGGAACAGCAGTCTTAAGGGGATCAATGGTGCTGTTCCTCGATGCCAAGAGGGAATTTAGAGAAGCCGTTGAGGAAGATGAAACCCCTGTGGAAATGGGGCAAGTTAGCTGAGTTTGATGGCAAAATCTGAGGACGTGCCTGTTCCTGCTACAAGACTGTCATGAATATGGTCACCGCCCTGTTTCCCAAAGCATCAGCCATTCTCTTATGCAAGGGAGACCCTGTGTTGTAAGGACCCCTAATTATGATGGTTATTAGGCTGGTAAAGGGCTGGCCAGGTGGCACTTTGACAGGCCAGGTGTGGAAGTTCCTCTGGAAACTAGGTTCTGAGCATCATTTCATACAGTGAGTTGTTCCATCAGAGGAATAAGAAAAGCAGATGTGGGCGGGGCCAGAGGTGAGATTATAATGAAGACCAGAGCTTTGGACTACGCCTGGCTCTGCACAGAGGGACTCTCACTGGTCAGAAGCCCTTTGTCAGGGGAAATCCCACTCATTCCATTGTCTCCCAAGCTCCTTCTATTCACATGCCTGGGGCCTTTAAGTGCCAATTTCTTCAAAATTGGCCTAGGAATGACCATGCCCCACTCCTTCCTCCTGCCCCTGAGGTGAGCACAGGGTAGGGAAACAGACTGCAGAGAGACAGGTCCCCAGCAGCAGTAGGGCAAGTCCTTGCCTTCTCTAGGGCTTCAGGGTTCCTGACTCTGGTTGAGAAAGAGAAACCCAGGAAATGGGGCTTTGGTCATGATGCCATCTGGTTCCTGATGGTCCGGTTCAGTCTCAGAGGGAGCATCTGCTCCAGGATTTGGGTGCGTGCAGGTGAGACAGCAGAGAAACAAGGAGAAGCAGGGCAAAGTTCAAAGGTGGCCCAGCCCTTACTCCCCAGCCCCCAATCCCATTGCTTCCATGGTTAAGAACACCTTTGCCCCTCGTGCTGTGAGCAGGGTAGTTGTGAGCCGTGCTCCCTATGCCTCTGTTGGATCTTCCCAGAGCATCTTCAGTTCCCTGAGAAGAGGGCGGGCCTGAGGCCATGATGGAATTTTTAAGCATTTCCTGTGGCCCCAGTGACCCCCCTTCCTCAGCCAGAAGCCCACCCTGCCAAGTATGTACCCTCCCACTCTCTTTTGACCCTAAACTCCCTTTACCCCCCACCCCCCAGTAGCCTTCTTGTCTGGGCTCGCCTGTCTTAGAAGCTTGGCAGCCTGTGGAGGGGTAGGCGGAAGCACAAAGGAATGGGTGTTCTTCTCTGAAGCCCTCCCCCTCCCTGGGCTCCAGGAGCTAAGGGTTTCCTTGTCTCATCTCTGGAGCAAGGCACCAAGCCCAGCCTTGCCTGGCCCCACTCCGGACATTCTTGGGAGTGCGTTTCCTTGGGAACTGGGTGGCTCGGGGTGCATGTGTTATCTGTGTGTCTGTGTAACAGGAGTGTGTTTATGTATCTCCGGATATGTTTGTGACTCTAGGCTTGTGTATTTCTGCATTTGTTTGTGTCTTTCCTTGTGTTTATGGATCAGTGTGTTCAAGTGGGTGTGGGGGTGAATCCAGGACTGATGGTACCAAAATGCCCATGAGTGTACTTAAGTGTTTATATGAGAACTCACTGGCCATATGCCTTCGGGTGGGCAGATGCTTGTGAGGACTATTTAGGGCTGGGTTTTGTGGCTCAGTGGTGGAGCCTTTGCTCAGCATGTGTGAAGCCCTGGATTCCATCCTTAGCACAGGGTGGCGGGAAGGGGGGATTTTCCCTGTCTTATTTCTCTTATATGGCCTTATAGAGTGGACCCTCCTCTTTAAAAAACAGAGGGGGTCTTGGGAATAACAAGGAGTCTGCTCTGGCTGGGCCAGGCCTTAGAAACATCATTCTGGGCACTGTGCCCAGCCATGGGCAACTTGGAGAGACACACTTCATGACAGGCAGAGATGGCAGTGACAGGCTCTTGCAGCAGGAGTATGCTTGGGCCAGGGGAGGGGGGAGGCGGGCAGAGAGCAGATGCCAACCTTTATCCTAGAGCTATGAACATGGGAGCATGAAGTGAGGGACCCAGGGGGACCTTGATTCCTCCCAGTACGGGAGCATCTTGGCACATCCCGTACTGCCCTCTCCTCTACAGAGCAAGAGGTGGAGCTGGGAATAGGACCAAGGAAATAAGGCAGAATCTCAATCTGGGTCTAGGCTGCCCCACCCTGGGATCACAGAGCCAGACCACATGAAAGATCAGGGAGCGGACTAGGAAGGGGAGGGTCCAGAAAGCCACACAGCTCAGGGCGCTGGCTGTCTAGACAGGAGGTCCCCTTCTGCTCCTGATGCACACTGCCAGCCTTTGCCTCCGAGCATCCTTTACTTTCAAAACCCCACATTGGTGGGTAGGGGCTTGTGTGGGGCCAGCAGAGGAGTGTGCTCTCTGGGGTCCAGGACATTGGGCCTCTTCTTCCACCCAGTTATCAATTATTCCTTCTGTAAGTTGGGAGGGAAGACTCCAAGCTTTCTGATAGGAGATTGATGAAGATCTTGACTAATACGGCTCAAAGGAAAGAGCACAAGCGACGCCTCGGAGCTTTCCCACTTCCTTGCGTCTGTCTCCTGCCCTGGTTTTCACTGGCGGGCATCGCTGCCTGCCTGGGTCTGTCCAGCTGGCCATCACAGTTTCCAGATCTATGAATCACTCTTCCTTGAGGAGGTTTTGTTTTCTGAAACCTCCCCTCAGTTTGCATTTGACCCTATATGGTTTTTCCTTTTTCCCTCAGAAGGGGAATAAGTTTCATGTGTGTGTGTGTGTGTGTGCGTGTGTGTGTAGCATGGCAGTGTCTGCGTGTGGTGATCGGCTATTCAGCAATGGTGGAAAATTTCCCTCATTATTTCTCTAAGGAGGCTGGTATGTGTGTATGTGTATATATACACACACTTTATTATTTAAAAATTTTTTTTGTAGTTGTAGATGGACAGAATGCTTTTATTTTATTTGTTTATTTTTATGTGGTGCTGAGGATTGAACCCAGTGCCTCACTCATGTTAGGCAAGTGCTCTGCCCCTGAGCTACAGCCCCAGCCCATACACACACTTTTTTATATACTAAGGATTGAACCCAGGGGCACTTTACCAGTGAGCTACAGTGGTATGTATGTGTATATATATATATATATATTTTTTTTTTTGAGACAGAATCTCTCTAAGCTGAGGCTGCCTTGAACTTGTGATCCTCCTGCCTCAGCCTCCTGAGTTGTTGGGGTTACAGGTGTACACCACCACAACTGGCTATATTTATTTATTTATTTTGTTTTGAAATGGGGGTCTTACTATGTTGCCCAGACTGGCCTTAAACTTGAGATCCTCCTGCTCAGCTTCCCGAGTAGGTAGGATCACAGGCAAGCACCACTGGAGATTAACTGTATTTAAGAGTCTCTCCAGGGTCTGAGCAAAAGGATAGCTGTTCCCTAGTAAGAGTGAAACTAAGACAGGGAGTGGGGCCTGGGAGAATGTGTGCATGAGAATAAACCTGTGTGAGACATAAGAGTGGTCTATGTGGAATGAAGTGTTTGTGAGACCCTGTGCCCAGCTGATGTGGTGTCAGTGTGACTGAACAGTGTTGGTATGTCTTTGAGAGTTGGTGTGGGGATGTGTGAGCTGCCTAACATGTATTGTGTCCCAGGGTGAATGTGGTGTGTCCCCTAAGATTCTAGTGTCCAGGGTCAGTTCCTTGGGACAAGAACAACTCTCTGGGGATCCAGTTGGGTGGTAGGTACCAGCCTGGCTCAGAATCTTCAGCCTGTCCCTGGAGGCACCAGAGACAGATGGCCCTGTTTTCCAGATAGAAAGGGTATCTTATTGGGAGAGAGAGCACTTGGGAGCCCCAGGAAGTGGGCTGGTTTGGAAGGGGCAATGCTTTGGTCCAGCCTGGGTAAATGGGGGTGAGCTCTGGGGAGTAGGGAATGGAAGAGTAGATATTTAGGATGGAGACAGGATCTGGACTGTGCTGCCTGTATTGCACAGAGCACTGCTTGACCTGAGTCCCCAGCTTGGGTGACCTTGTCACAGTAGAGACTGAGGTCCAGAGCTGAACCTAGTGACCTACCTGGAACCCACTGGGCCCCCACTCTTCTACTCTTCCTCAGTAGAACCACGGAATGTCCTCTATGGTCACTAAGGGCATCCTCCTCATTCTCTGGATAAGTCATCCCAAGCCAGAGGGTGTGACTGGCCCAAGGTGACACTGGCCTGAACCCCAGACCTCCCCCACAGACTTACCCCAGAGAGTCCTGGGCGAAACCTGCACTTGACCTCACTCCAGCTTCCTGGCTCTTCAACCTCTGGTCTCTATATTTACCACCACTTTTCCTTCAGGAGTCACCTCCCCCGAACCTCTCCTCCCTCTCCGCCCCACTTTTCCTCCTGTCCCTGGCGCGGGATCCCCAGCTTGCTGCCTGTCTGCATCCTCCCGCCCCGCCCCGCCTCTCCATCCAGCTCCACACTCGTCTCCTCCATCACTTCCTCTTCCCCTCCTCCTCGCCTTTGTCCCTCCCTCCCTGGCTCCCTTCCCCCGCCGCTGGTGGCCGGCCCGCCCCTCCCTGGGCATTGGCGGCTGCTCGCTGCCTGGCTGCTCGCTCGGAGCCTGGAGCTGGCGGCGCGGGAGGTCGGCCCGCCCCCTCAAAGGCCCCGGGCGGGCCGGGGACCTGCAGGGCCCGCGCTGGCCGGGGCCCACCGTCTGGAGGTCCGGGTCCAGCGGTGAGTGCTCAGCCCGGTCAGCCACAGCCCCTGGCCGCTGGGGCGTCCTGGGAGGGTGGGTGCAAGGAGGGGGATGGGGTGTTCGACCTCTGTTTGGGAGCTTGAGGCTGTGAGACTCCAAGGTTGTGAGTCCCTGAACATTTCTGAGTGGGGTTCTGGGCTTGGGGCCACTTCTCAGCTGTGCAGACCTCATCTCTCCTAGCGCTGGGCAGTCCCCTCCTGGGATCCGCCTCCCAAGGGGTCGAGGGATCACGGTTAGGATGAGGGGAGCCTTGTTGTGGCCGAGAGGGGTCTCTGATGGGAAAAACCAAGGCTCTTGTTCCTATTCTCCCTTCGTCCACCCTCCCTTTGGCCAGTTCATTCTATGTGTGACCAGCAGGGCAGTGAGTGTCGCTCTGTGTGTGCGAGTGAGCATGGCTGCCTATGATTCTGTGTGTGTTCCTATGAGTGTGTCTGTGTGAGGTGTTTCCCCTGTGCATCTCTTGGAGGCAGGATCCACCCTCTCCTTTGCCCAGTGTTTTCCCTCCAGATGTGCAGATTCTCTACCCACCTGCAGCAGCTGGACCTTAGGTGCTCTGTGCATGGGGGTCAGGGACCATGACTTTGGTTGGGTTCCTGGGCTTCCAGACAGGGCTAGCCTTGTGGGTGTGGAGAAGGAGTGGACAGAGAGGCCACTTCTTCCCCTGGGGGCGGTAGGTGCCAGAGTTGGGGCTATGCCTGAGGCCCCTGAGTGCAAATAGAAAGTTAATTTGGGCAGGAGCTGGGCTGCTCTCAGTCCTGCTGCCCTCCTGCCCGCTCTATTAATACAGCTCTAGCTCTGCTGCCTGGCATCACTATTTATAGCCCAGAGGGAGCGAGGCCACACCCCCGTGTGGGGTAGGGGGAGGGGCAGGTGCCTCCAGTCCTATACTGGCCAGGGTAAGAGGGTCCATAGATACTCACAGCCTTCTTGGGTGGGCCTGGCACTGCTGGGATGGGATCCACCCAGAAACCCCCTCCTTCCCAGTTTGGACTGTGTGTTCAGGCTCTTCCTAACCTCTATCCCCCTCCCTCCATCAACCTCGAGTTGAGTGGGTCTGTCTAGACCCTGCAAACTCATCATTAATTAGTTTGTTAAATGGCTGAAAGGAAGGAGAGGGGCCAGGCAGGGCCGTTCCTGAAACAGCTGTGGTTGTAATTAGGTGGACGGTGTGGCTGACTGGCATTTATTTCAGTTATGATTACTCTGGGATCAGCTTCTCTGATTGGTGACTTGGCAGAGAAGTCGATCCCCTTTCCTAACCACCCATCACCCTGGGCGGGCCTTTGGGTGTGCCAAGGGAGTGAGCGGCTTTGTCTGATATGGGCTTCTTGTCCTGCTAGTCCTCCGCCCCATGGCAATGCCAGGGGTCTTAAGAATGGACTCCTGAGCTTCTCAGTAGGGGGCCTGCCAAAATACCCACGTGGCCTGGGATGCCCTTTGCCCTTGCTGCCTCCCTGAGCTGCACTGTCTCAGCGTCCAGGAATGTAGACTTCCCTGCCAGTCTTAGCTCAGACTGGCATGAAGTTTGGGGTGCCAAGTGGCATTGGGTTGGGTAGACAGGAGGCTGAGACCAGGGGTGTAGACAAATGGAATGGTGGGTGGTAGAGAGCAGGGGCTCTGGCCTCTCCTAGCATAGCATCTTCTGTAGGAGTCCTTTAGCACCTGGCATGGCAAGGAGGTGGAATTCTGCCAGCCAGGCTTAGGCGCCTGAGGGGACACCTGCCACTGTGCACACTCCTGAGCCCCTGGCTACATTTTCTGGCTCCCACATAATAATCTCCCCCTTCTATGCACTCACACTTCCTGGGCAGGACTAGGCTTGTGTCTTCCGCCTGGGAATGGGCTTTACTGAGCCCAGTGGTCTGGGTCTGACTAGATTCCAGGTGAGACTAGAGGAATAGCCAGAGGATGCCATGTCAAAAAGAAACAGGGTTAAAAAAAAAAGAAAGAAAGAAAGAAAGAAACAAAGAAAAAAAGAAACAGGGTGGCCAGGCACAGTGGGGCACCTCTGTAATCCCAGTGACTCGGGAGGCTGAGGAAGGAGGATCACAAGTTCAAGACTAGCCTCAGCAACTTAGTAAGGCCCTAAGCAACTTAGTGAGACCCTGTCTCGAAATAAAAAATAAAAAAGGGGCTGAGGATGTGACTCAGTGTAAAGTATCCCTGGGTTTAATCCCAGTGCTGAAAAAGAAAGAAAGAAAGGAAGGAAGGAAGGAAGGAAGGAAGGAAGGAAGGAAGGAAGGAAGGAAGGGCTGGGGATGTGGCTCAAGCGGTAGTGCGCTCGCCTGGCATGCATGCGGCCCGGGTTCGAGGCTCAACACCACATACCAACAAAGATGTTGTGTCTGCCGAGAACTAAAAAATAAATATTAAAATTCTCTCTCAAAAAAAAAAAAAAAAAAAGGAAGGAAGAAGAAAGAAAGAAGAAACAGGTGGTGGTTACTCCTTAGATACTCAGAGAGGGTGGCAGTAATCCTGAGGCCACACAGCAAGAAGGAATCTGACCAAACCATGGCTTTTCCCTTGTCCACTATCTCAGAGTTTTGTTTGTGACTCTGGTAGTTGCTGCCTTTTAAATTAACCCTTCTAGCTGGGCATGGTGATGCATACCTGTAATCCCAGTGATTTGGGAGGCTGAGGCAGAAGGATCAAGGCCAGCCTGGGCAATTTAGTGAGACTCTTTCTTGAAATTAAAAATAAAAAGGGCTGGAGGGCTGGGGACGTGGCTCAGGGATCGAGTTCTTGCCTAGCATGCATGAAGGCCTGGATTCAATACCCAGCACTGCAACAACAAAAAAATAAAAAAGAAAAAAAGAAAAGAAAGAAAAGAAAACCAAACTGCTGGAGATGTGGGGATGTAGCTTATTGGTAAGGCACCCTGGGTTCAATCCCTAGTACTGGAAAAACAGTAAAAAACAGACTGACCGTTCTATTCAGAAGATGATTGGATGTATCATGAATCTGGGTTGGGGGTAGGAGGATGTGGTGTTCATGTTCTCTGAAGAACTTTCTCCACTGATGGTTTTTTTCACACATGGTCTTTTTAGCCCGGTAAGCTCAGTGGTATGGTCCCATTTTTCTGAGGAGAGAACTAGAGTTGGAGGTGAAGTAACTTCACTGAAAGATCTCACAGGTGGTAGTGAGAAGAGGAATTAAGAGGATGTAGTTTGGGGACTTGCCTGCCAGTGTTCTTTCTACTCTGCTCTGTGCTGTGGAGCCCCACACAGGCCCAGCTCAGGGACAGGCAGGGTCAGGTGTGCATTGTGGGGACACTGTAAGTATAGGTGGGAACTGCTTTTTGGAGCTGGGGGTGAACCTACTAGTGCTGCAGGTTGGGATGGCTTTGGCCCTGCTGGTCCCTTGCAAGCATTTGCTTTCTCTGCAGGCTGCATGTTGTGCCTGGGTCAGTCCACCTTCCTCCGCTTTAACCACCCTGCTGAAGCCAAGTGGATGAAGAGCATGATTCCAGCAGGGGGCCGGGCTCCTGGGCCCCCCTACAACCCTGGCTCTGGTAGGTGTCTAGCCTGGGCAGGGAGATGCTGGGTTGGTGGTGCCCCTTTGACCTCTTCTCGCCCACTTCAACCATTCTTACAGTGTTAGGGTGGGACAATATACAGGGTCTGGTCTCGCTGCCACCTACCATAGTCTGCTGGAGAAGGCCAGGCAGAGGGGCTACTGGGAGAGAGCCGAGGCAGTGCTGCTTGGCTGAAATTGGGAATTGATGTACCTTGAGGGATAGAGGGGTCTGCCTGTCTTTATCCTACTGACCTAGAAGAGGCCACTCAGTGTCTGGGACCCTGCCTTCTTGTGATACCACCAGGAACCTCACCTTCAAGAATGGCCTGAGCATTAGGTTGAACCCCCAGTAAGCCCTGGTGGGGCCCACCTGCTGGTGATCATGTTCTTGGGCCCTACCCAACCCTCAGGCCTTGCCATGCTCGAGGATGACTCAGAGGAGCAGCTGCAGTTTGTGTGTGAATTATTGATCCCCAGAGGAGAATCGGTGATTGTTCTAGGAACCAACACAGGCCTCCTCAGTCAGCTGCCTGGGGTGGGGGGCAGTGAGTCTGCCCCTCTAGACTTTGCAGTGGCATTCAATGGCTGCAGGGCTACAGGTGCCAATGTAGCTATGGGGCAGATGGACATATGTGTCTGGGACATCTGGTGGAGTAGTTATCAGCGACCTAAATGTATAGTCCGGGAACTTGAAGAAAATTGAGTGGTCATTGGGATCAACACTATCCATGACAACCCCATCTGACTGTGTTGCACACAGTCCCAGAATTTTGGACCCATGCTCTGTCTTGCATAGGAGTTCCCTTCTCCTCTTTCTCAACCCCAGTCTCTTCTAGTCCCCTGGGAGCACAGAAGCCTAGATTTCTAGTCCACTCCCTGGTTAATTTTACCCTGCCTCCACCCCAGCCTTGTTATGCCACTTCTCAGAGCTGTTTGAGGCAATGGTTCCAGGGACTGCAGTCCCCTGGTTGGTTGACAAGGGGCCAGGCAAAGGCAGGCTCTTGCTGGTGTGGCTTAATGGGATAATTGGAGGCATTGAGCTGCACCTCGTGGCTGGCCAGCAGGGCTTCCAGGAACCAGCCATTAGCACTGGATCCCTCCCCTGCCTCTGATTGGACAGAGCGCTCCAGCGCACAGCCCTTGCCCAGCCCTGAGGCTTTGTTTTTTTCCCTGGGTCTCTGGCTGCTGTGTTGGGAGGAAATGATGTCCTATTAGAGTAGGAGGCCCTGGAACTTCTGGCCCACTCCACAGTAGGTCCCATCTCCTTTGCAGAATGTCCCCTTACCCTTCCTGAAGAGAGATGTAAGGACGATGAGAAAACCAAGGCAGGAAGGAGTCTAGTCCAGGGGCAAGTTGGCAAAAACTAGGCTTAGATGTATCCTGGCGTTTTGCTAACTTTGTCCTATGTCATAAAATGTTAGAGCCAGGAGGGTCCTGCCCATCTTCTTCCTTTACAAAAAGGAGACACTGAGGGCAAGTAACTTGGCTAAGGATACAGAGCACAGCAGTGGCAGAGCTGGCTGGTGCCAGCACCTGGTAAAGAACCCAGATATCCTGGCTTCTTCAGATCTGGGCTAGGAAGAGGTGGGGTGGTGTCCTTGCTCTTGTGCATATGTAGCTTCCAAAGCCCAAGGCCAGAGCCTGAGACCTCTTTGCTTTTTCCCTCAGCTGAATCAGAAAGTCTGGTGAATGGGAACCACACCCCACAGCCTGCAACCCGGGGACCCCCAGCTTGTGCCAGCCACAGTTCTTTAGTGAGCTCCATTGAGAAGGACCTGCAGGAAATCATGGACTCACTGGTGCTAGAGGAACCTGGAGCTGCTGGCAAGAAGCCTGCTGCAACCTCCCCACTGTCACCAATGGCTAATGGTGGCCGTTACCTGCTGTCCCCTCCAACCAGCCCTGGGGCCATGTCTGTGGGCTCTAGCTATGAGAACACCTCTCCAGCCTTCTCACCACTCTCTTCACCAGCCAGCAGTGGGAGCTGTGCCAGCCATTCACCCAGTGGGCAGGAGCCAGGACTGTCTTCTGTCCCCCCACTGGTGCCTGCTCGCTCATCCAGCTACCATTTGGCCCTGCAGCCCCCACAGTCCCGCCCAAGTGGTGCCCGCTCCTCTGAGAGTCCCCGGCTGGGTAGAAAAGGAGGTCATGAGAGGCCTCCCAGCCCTGGCCTCCGTGGGCTATTGACTGATAGCCCTTCAGCCACGGTCTTGGCAGAAGCCCGCAAAGCCACTGAGAGCCCCCGACTGGGAGGGCAGCTGCCTGTGGTAGCTATCAGCCTGAGTGAATACCCAGCTGCCAGTGCCCGCAGCCAACCCACCAGCATTCCTGGCAGCCCCAAGTTCCAGTCTCCAGTTCCTGCTCCTCGCAACAAGATCAGCACACTCCAGGACCGCCCTCCAAGCCCTTTCCGTGACCCTCCCAGCACGGAGAGGGTGTTGACAACGAGTCCCTCTCGCCAACTGGTGGGCCGAACATTTTCAGATGGGTCAGCCACCCGCACCCTGCAGCCTCCTGAGAGTCCCCGCCTGGGTCGGCGGGGCCTGGACAGTATGCGAGAACTCCCTCCCTTGAGCCCGTCTCTGTCCCGACGAGCTCTCTCCCCACTGCCTGCTCGGACCACCCCAGATCCCAAGCTCACCAGGGAGGTAGCAGACAGTCCACTGCCCCGGCGGTGGGCAGCCCATGGAGCTTCACCGGAGGACTTCTCCCTGACTTTGGGGACACGAGGCCGCAGAACACGGAGTCCCTCACCCACCCTGGGGGAGTCCTTGGCACCTCGCAAGGGCAGCTTCAGTGGCAGGCTGAGCCCAGCCTATAGTCTGGGTTCTCTTACTGGGGCTTCGCCACGCCAGAGTCCTCATGCCCAGAGGAAGCTCTCCAGTGGGGACTTGCGGGTGCCTGTCACTCGGGAAAGGAAAAATAGCATCACAGAGATCAGTGACAATGAAGATGACCTCCTGGAGTACCACCGGCGGCAGCGCCAAGAGCGGCTCCGGGAGCAGGAGATGGAGAGGCTGGTGAGCAGATGCCAGGGAGACTGCCACCATCCAAGGCAGGGTCTCTGCCAGGGTGTGGGCAGGCCAGCTGGCAGAGCAAGGGGGCCCTTGGATAGGGCCTGGGCTTATGCATCCCCAACTTCAGGATACACCTTAATGACTAGTATCTCATAGTTCTGGTGCCCTGAAGAGTAACTTTGAAACCTCTAAGGCTTTATTTTAAATTCTTTCTAATTTTGCATATATTCTACAACAGAGCATTTGTTTTAATGTATAAACTAAGTTTTAATTATTTACCCGAGTACAATGAATCTCTAGGAAAGCATACCACTTTTTTTTTTAATATTTATTTTTTAGTTTTAGTTATGGTGAGGCCTTGTATCTCTCAGTTTGAGAAGCAAGTTGTGGGGATGAAAAGGCTGAGGCCTAGAGAGGGAATTGGATTTTCTGAAGTAATACAACAAGTTTTGGCAAAGTTGGAATTGGAACCCAAATCTGCTGTCTTTCCATCTCTGTCTGGGGCTTTTTCCCCCCGTTTTGGTACTGGGGATTGAACTCATGGACACTCCGCTACTGCCTGCCCCATTCCTATTTATTTATTTAATTATTTTGTTTTGAGAGAGGGTCTTGTTAAGTTTACCAGGCTGACCTTGAACTTGTGATCCCCCTGTCTCAGCCACCTCAGTAGCTGAGATACAGGTGTGCGCCACAATGTCCAGCTTGAGGCTTGTTCTTTTTTTGGTACTGGGGATTGAACCCAGAGGTGCTGAACCACTGAGCCACATCCCCAGCCCTTTATTGTATTTTGAGACAGGATCTTATTAAGTCGCTAAATTGCTGAGGCTGACTTTGAACTTGTGATCTCTTGCCTCATCCTCTGAGCTTCTGCGATAGTAGGCATACACCACAGTGCTTGGCCACCCTGGGATCTCTTCCTTTGAGGGGCAGTGAGCTTGGCTCCAGACACAGGCAGAGTTCCCCAACTCTTCCGGCATTGAGGCTTGTTCTTTAGAATAGCTCCTGGTCCTTCTTTCTTGCTTCTTTTTGACCTCTACAAATGGAAGGCAGCTGCTCATCTCAGCCCCAGCAGGATAACTGGGAGTATGGTAGCAGGGAATAGGGAAAGAACAGGGTGGGCAGCCCCTGGCTGGCATGTGTGATTGTGACCTATGCGTCTGCATGTGTGCATGTGGGTGCATGCAGGGCTGGGTGTGGCTCTGGGCAGCTGTGCTGGAGTTGGCATCTGAGCTGGGTTGGGGCCGGGGATTCTCCAGATGGTACAAGGAGCTCCAGAGGCTCTGGCCAATGTATACATACTTGAGCCCACATACAGGAAAATGGATTCTGCTCACTTTCCCTTGAGAGTGGAAGCATGGGGTTCCTGAGGGCCCAGGAACTATGGGATTGGTTTAAGGAGAGGAACTGGAACTGGAGACCCTTTGGGAAGAAGCTGGACAGTTTGGGGTGAGGGTGTGCAACAGTGTGCTTCTGCTGGGTGGGAAGTGGGCTCCCGGTCTTTCCCAATGCTCCATCTTCAGTCACTGTTTGGCCCTGGCCTACACCACAGTGCTTGGCCACCCTGGGATCTCTTCCTTCTTGGGGCAGTGAGCTTGGCCCCAGACAGGCAGAGTGCCTCAACTCTTCCACTGAGCCTCCCCACCCCCATCCCGTCACACAGGCACACCTTACCACCAGCCCTGACCTGCCCCACCTGCCACTTTAAGTCTTGGAGGCTGCCCGCCCTGCCCCTCCCACCCCAACCAGGCTGCTTATCTGGGTCCTAGGGCGGAGGCAGGGCATGGGCCCAGCCTTCTGGGTGCTGGGATTCTGTTCCTGCATTTTTTGCCATGGAACCGGGCAAGCAGCAGGAGGAAAACCGGGTAAGTGTGGAAGGGTGAGGAGTCATGGCTGAACTGTGTGTAGTCAGAAACCTTTGAAGAGGTTAACAGACCCCAGAGGGCCATGGGAGGCTCAGGACCAGGAGTCAGAGCTGGAGTACTGTGAATGGAGACTGGGATGCTGATCAGGAGCATGGTTGCACTATTTGTCCTCACATCTCCATCTTCTGAGAGGTGACTGCTTCTTGATGTGTGTAGGGAAGGCTGTAAGTGTCAGGGCCACAGAGCACTTATATCTGGGTCTGCACATTCAACAGCTAGCAGCAGCCCTCCCTGCTGGTAAGGAGTCTGAGGGTGGCTTGGAGCTGGGATGGGGATAGAGAGGACTGGGTCTCAGCTGTACCTCTTTTTCATGTGTGTCTGGGCTGAGTGTCAGGTCCTGTGGGCCCCTGGGTCTGCTTCCCAGCCTGTCTGTCTGCTGGTGCCCACCCAGCTGTATGTGGACTGTGTTTATCTGTGTGAGTATGTATTTGTGCATGTCAGGGCTGGTGTCTGTGTGTGTATCTACCTGTTAACGTAGGGCTAGTGCACACGTTGCATCTGCACCTGCCTGTGTGCATATCTGTGTGTCATTGTGCCCTTGTGCGTAAGATCTGTGTGTACCTGTGTCAGCGTGAGCACCTGAGTTGACATGTGTCTCATTGTGGTCTTCAGTCTGACTACCCATATGTCTCTGTGTGTGTTCATGTGTGTCCTTGTGACCACGTGGAAGCCCCATCCTGGGATAGAATGAGAAGGGAGAGGAAACAGGAAGATAGGAGGGGCGGGCCACATGGACAGGTGGCACACAGGCTGGTTCCTTATGTCCACTTCTGGGGCACTCACCTTGCCTTGGTTTCCCATAGTTCTTGGGGCTGGTGCTCTCCTGACTTGATGTTGGGCCCCATGCATTTAGTGTTCCAGCTCTCCCTCCCCGCAGGGCTCGGCCTCTCCCTCATGCCCTGTTCTGTCTACCCTTCCCAGGAGCGCCAGCGCTTGGAGACCATCCTGAACCTGTGTGCTGAGTACAGCCGGGCTGATGGGGGACCAGAGGCCGGGGAGCTGCCCAGCATTGGGGAGGCCACTGCAGCTTTGGCACTGGCAGGTCGGAGGCCCTCACGAGGCTTTGCCGGGGCCATTGTGGCCTCTGGACGGAGCAGTGAGGAGCCTGGGAGTGCTGCCCAACGCCTGTGGGAGAGCGTGGAGCGCTCAGATGAAGAAAATCTCAAGGAGGAGTGCAGTAGCACAGAGAGCACCCAGCAGGAGGTGGGGTGGGCTGAGGGACTCCACTGGATGAGGGGCAGGGCCAGGGCACCAGAGGGAGGCTGGTGTGGTGAATGCCAGGACCCAGTGGGAGGGAAGTAATGAAGGCATTGTTTGGGAAGAGACCAGAGACCAGAGGTGTAGAAATGAGGAGGCAAGGAAAAGAACAGAGGTGGTGTTGACTTTCCCGAGTTATTAATAGGCTTTTCACCTGCCTTTCCTTGGGGCCCCACCCAGGCCTGGCACTCTGGTAAATCTTTATTCCCTGAGGCTGAGCTTTTATGGCTTCCCTGGCAGGCAGGTGGGTAGCCTCCTGTCTCAGTTCAACCACTCTAAGTGCCCTGAAGAATATGTGGTTTGGTCTCTTAATCTGTTATCTTGGAAGGCACTGGGCATCCTTGGCTGATGGCTGCCCTCCCCTCCAGCATGAAGATGCACCTAGCACCAAGCTCCAAGGAGAGCTGCTAGCCCTAGAAGAGGAGCGGGCTCAGGTGTTGGGGCGTGTGGAGCAGCTCAAGGTCCGCGTGAAGGAGCTAGAGCAGCAGCTACAAGAAGCGGCCAGAGAGGTGAGCTGGCTGGTAGGGTACAGACCCCTATAGGGTCCCGAGTTCACTGTTTCAATAGGGATCTTGGTATCTACCTCCAGGCCGAAATGGAGAGGGCGCTGCTGCAGGGGGAGAGGGAAGCAGAGCGGGCACTGCTGCAGAAGGAGCAAAAGGCAGTGGACCAACTACAGGAGAAGCTGGTGGCCTTGGAGACTGGCATCCAGAAGGAGAGAGACAAGGTAATCCACACCTGGTCCAGCTTGGTGCTGGGAACCAGTGACCCAGGAGAGAAGGAGAAATGCCTTCCCTGGGGCCCTAAACCCCTCACCTTATGATCCACCCTGTATACCAGGTGGTTTCTGTGGTCCTCGAGGGCCAGGGGCCTAGTCCTCTCTGGAAGGTACCAGCTTGAAGGGTGCTGCCTGGGGCTGGGCTGGTGTTTGTGGTCTTCTCTGTCTGGGTCTCTGTGCTACCTCTGGGTGCCTGGGTTCCTGCCATTCTGGGCCCTTCATGGCCCTTTTAGGAAGTGCCAGGGCCCCTTCTTGGGCAGTGAGTACAGCTGGAGGGACTTGTGCTGGGAGGTGATTCAAGTTTGGGTCCCGCCATCTGGAGGACACTTTCCTCCAGCATGCCTCAGATGCTTAGGTTGTGGTCTTTGGGAGATGGTCCACAGGCCTCTGCTTCCCAAGTCTTCAGAATCTGCACCCTCCCATCTCAGATGGTCCCAGCTCCTGCCCCTGCCCCTTTCAGATTTCGTGCCAGCCTGCAGGGGCCGCTCCATCCCACAGGGGCCATTCCAGCATGTCCAAGATGCCCAACAACGTGCCAAAAGCTCTGAAGTGGAGAGGGGTCATCTATTTCTGGATTTGACAGTATTTTTCCAAGAATTAAATTTTCCCTTTGGATTTTTTGAGAGTATCTTCCTCTTGCCCTCAATTTTGAAAGTCTTAAAAATTCTTTTTTTTTTTTTTTTTTTTTTTTGAGCTTTGGCTCTGGCCCCCAAAACCACACTCCCAAATTCTGTGCCAAATTAACTCCATGCTTGTCAACCAGGCCTGCACTAACGCCCTGTCTAATCACTGTCCTGGGCTCTCCGCATGCCCCTAACTGCCAGGCCACCCAGGCAGGGCTGAGCCACGCCTGCTTTTGCACTAACTCCACAGGTGCCTTCGTGCCCTGACCTCTCCCTTCTAATATTGTCTCCTTCTTGATGTGGGATCTTATGGTTTTGATCAGAAAGGAAGTCGCAGGAGGGCACAGCAGCTAAACTTTTCTCTATGGGGCATTGGCAGAAGGGCTATAAAGGTGGTGGTGGTGGGGGGATGGTTGGCTCAAGAACTGCTCAGCCTGAACAGCCCCTCCCACTGGACAGTTAGCAGCTTCCTGCAGAGCAGGGGGAGGCAGGCTGTACTCCTTCAACCACCTGCCCTCTGGAGATGAGGGATAAGGAGGTCCAGTTGTGGGCATGGCCTTGGAGGGATTGGACAGGACCTCTGTGTCAACTCAGTGGCTCCCCACTTAATTTTCCCAAATCCACATACTCCAATCAGAAGAAGGGGTAGCCTCTCCCATCCTTCCCCCACCCCCTAGAGGCCATCTAGAACACAGGTTATTTTAAAGGCAGGGTCCAAGAATGTGGAAGTGCCTGGACCCCAGGAGCTTCTGATCAGGGCCTTCTTTTGGAGATGGGTAGGTGGGTGGGTGGTGTGGAGGGAAGAGGCAGGGTGAGTGGTGGAGTGCAGTGTAGGGGCTTACTCTCAGGGATGAAGCTCAACATTTCATGAGGAACCTGCCTGTCCTCACTTCTCATTGACTTGAGATTGCTTGGAGGCCTGGGCTTTGCCTTCTCTCTGGGCCCAGCTGTTTGAGGTTGTGGCAGTGAAGGAAGGTGCTGTTGGTGATGGTGGTAGTGATGGTGGTGGTGGAAAAGGTTCATTTGTTTTCCCTTTACAGCCCTCAGCCCATGGCCCCACTTTGGCTTTGGTATCAGTAATCACAGTTTCTCCTTTGCCTGTCCTTTAGAGGGGTGACTCACCAACTCCTCCCCTCGTCCCCCTTGCCGCCCTCAGAGTGTCATCTCGCCCAGACAGAGCCATCCACCTCCTCTCTGTACCCACTCCCGGGGCTCCTATTACCATGGCAACGGCCGAACTAATTGTAACCCTCATCCCTGCTGAAATTCAGCCTGCAGAGCTGGCACCCCACCCCCACCCCGAGCAGGAGGGGAGGGCAGCCAGGGTGTTGGGCTGGGGTCCCCTTGCTGCATTGCTGTAGCTCTAACATCCTCCCCAGCCCCTGGATTTAACTCATCACTCCTCTTTCTCCCTGGGTTAAATTTTGGTCTCTGGGCAGCGCGTGGAGCTTGAGGCTCTGCTTCACCAGGTAGAATCAACTTTGACCTTGACTGGTTTGGAGAGGCAACAGAAGGCCTTACTTTAATGCCTACCCAGACATTCCTAGTTCAAGGAACTCCAAGAGACCAAAATTTCCACCCTGCCCTACACCTGTGCCTGTCTTACACTGTCCCCTGCGCCACTGAGCCCTGTTTTACACCTTTGCTTCTGGCCTGCCTCCCTCTACCTCCACCCTGTTCACTTTCCCTTTCTGCCCTCTTCTTCCTTCTCTTTGATTTCTTGCCCCGCTCGCGGTCTCGCGCTGCGCCCGCGCCCCTCCCCCGCCGGGCCGGAGTTGAGGAGTGTGTGTTCTCTCTCCCCTGTGCCCCGCCTCCCTCCCCTCCCGCCGACCAGGAGAGGGCGGAGCTGGCCGCGGGACGGAGGCACCTGGAGGCCCGCCAGGCGCTCTACGCCGAGCTCCAGACGCAGCTCGATAACTGCCCCGAGTCAGTGCGGGAACAGTTACAGGAGCAGCTGAGAAGGGTCAGTTCCACCAGCCCCCTCCCCCGGCCCCCGCGGGCCACCGCCCAGACAGAAGAGAGGAGAGCAGTGGGACGGGACCGCCTGGCCCCTGCAGTACCTGCCGGACACCAGGGTCGGTGCTGTGGCTTGGAGGGGACCGGCAAGGTTGGGGGGGATCAGCGCTCCAGGCTGTGATGCCCGCTAAAGGCGCACAGCCGAACAGAGCAGAGGGAGTTGGGTGGGGGCAGGTGCCTTCCCTAGTTTTCCCGGGTGCAGCCCCCCAAACCCACACCTCTGTGGCCTGGCCTTCCTGGCCCAGAGTGGCGTTGTGAGCACCACCCAATTCCCAATGTCGCTGTCGTTGAAGGAGGCAGAGGCCCTGGAGACGGAGACAAAGCTCTTTGAAGACTTGGAGTTCCAGCAGCTGGAGCGCGAGAGCCGCGTGGAGGAGGAGCGCGAGTTGGCGGGCCAGGGGCTGCTGCGGAGCAAGGCCGAGCTGCTGCGCAGTGTCGCCCAGAGGAAGGTGTGTCCCGTCCACTGCTGCTGAGGGCGGCCCGTGGGGAAGGGGGCTGGAGGCCAGTAACCTGCGTTGAAATCGAAGTTGGTGATGTAATGAGAGTTAACTTCACTTTTGAGGCCTCATTTCCCTGTCTGTAGTATTAGAAGTATAACAAGATTCTATGAGAATTAGTATGTAGAAGCAGAACAGGACATGATGGTAGAAAGTGCTCAACAAAGGATGGCTAAAATTAAGCTCTGACTCCCCTCAGTCTTCCAGTAGAAAGTGGAGTGGGCTCACCTTGAGAGTTGGGCACTGATTGGTCAGAGAAGTAAAAGATGGAGGTGGAGAGCTGGGCATGGTGGCCCAAGCCTGTAATCCCAGCCACTTAGAGGCCAGGCCGAGGCAGGAGGATCAAAAATCCAAGACCTGCCTTGGAAACTTGGTGAGACCCTGTCTCAAAATTAAAAAAAAAAAAAAAAATAGAAAGGGCTGGAATGTAGCTCAGTGGCGGAGTGCCCCTGGGCTCAATCCCTAGTACCTCCCCCCCACAAAAAGAGGAAGAAGAAGAAGAAGAAGAAGAAGAAGAAGAAAAGAAAGATGAAGTGGAAGAGGAAGAGGCTTGCTCCTGTCATTATTTATTTATTTTAGTTTTGGGCATTGAACCCAGGGCCCCTCCTTCATGCATGCTAAGCACATACTCTACCACTATCCCCAGTCCTGCCCTTGCCCATGTAAGGCTGGGACACATATAGAGACCTATGATCTGAATATTAGAGCTAGCTGGGGCCCCAGGATAGGCATCTTCTAGATTCCATCTCTGGTTCAGTCTCCACATGGCTGAGGTATAAATCAAGGGGATTGAGTATTGTGTTCTGGTGGGTTCTACTGCACTAGTGCTCTGATAATCTGCTTTTGATCTCAGCCAGACTAGGCACAAATGGTGACAGGATGATGGGCAGGTGTGTGTTAGTCTGAGGCAGGGGAGGGAATGTAGAAGATAGACCAGGTGGTTCACATGCTCTTGGCTGAGCCTCAAGCTCGTGCATCCATATACAAGCATTGCAGTTTCCCTGGCTGGAATGAGTGTGGAAGGTAAGGATGCAGATCTAGGGAACAGTGTCCAAAAGTGGTAAGTTGGGGGACTGGTTTGGTGGCAAAAGTGGAGCTGCTGGACCTCCCAAGTCTAGAGAGTCCATGCTTTCTTCCCAGAGCTGCATCCACTTTCCAATGTAAGGCTGATGCAAGGAAAGAAGAAAACTGGCATTTCCCAAGCCCATGGGTATGTGCCAGGGACCCTGCCAGGAGGCCTCCTTGCTGTCCTTAGGTCATCTCACAGGTGCTCTTATTGTCTTTTAATAGACAAGGAAACTAGAACCTGCAGAAGCCAAGTTTGTCCAAAGCCTCCCATCTATGGATTTCAGAGTTAGAGTTGGAACCCAGGCCAGCTTGGTCCACAATATATGTTTCTTGTACTGTGGCCCACAGGGTCTAAGGGCTGGCACTTCTTCAGCCTCTTTTTCTTTCCTCCTAGAGGAGGTGCAGCAAAGAGCCTTAGATCAACTGATCTTGTGCCTTTGAAGCCCTAGTGGATGTGAGCTCAGGAAGTCTGGGAGGGGTCAGTGGTAGTGGGCTCTACTTCATTCCTCTCTACGCCCACCATGGCCTCTGGGTGCCCTCAACCATTGAGACCCTGGGGATCACATTCTTCCCCATGCTCCTCCTGGTGAGCCTTGCCTAATCTTCATCCTGGGCTCCCAGTGTCTCACCCCAGGCTGTGTCTGCCCTGGAGCTCTGTGCTTCTCTGTCCACTCTGGTTCAGAGCGGTTGAAAGCACTGGCCTTGGAATCCAACAGATCTGGTTCTAGCTATACCACTTACTAACTAAACGATGTTTGCTCCTAAATATGTCTGTTTTCACTTATGAAATGGGCATAAGAACACTTGCCTCATAAGATTAAAATGAGGTAACAAATGCAAAACATTTAGCAGAGTTCCTGGCTCCTACTAGATTTTTGGTAAATGGCACTCCTGCTGAGGGTCTGCCTGGCCTGCTGCAGCACTGACTTGAGATGACTCCAGGTTAGGGAGTCATGCCTTCCTCTCCCATGTGTTGCTCTGAAGATGCTTTAAGACCTTCTCTTCCAGAAAACCTTCCTGGGAATAACCCAGCCCATTGTCCCTAGCCCTCATGCTTCCCCCTCACTAGTGTCTTTTCATTTCCTTTCAGCACAAGATTGTTGAGTGAGGCACTGTGCTAAGCCCTGTTGGGGTTATAGAGATGGAAAAGACACTGGTCCTGCCCTTGGATCTTATAGTTAGCCAGGGCTGGTGGTGGAGACAGATGTATTCACAAATAGCAATAGGATAAGAAGGGCAGTGAGGTGGAATATGAGCACAGAGAAGGGAGCAAAGAAATTGGTGATCAAGGAAGGCTTGTGGTGGGGTAGCATTTGTTCTGGGAGGATGAGGAGACTCAGGATGAGTGGACAAACCCCAGATAGCCCTTTTGGACTGAGGAAGGCCTGAGTCCAGAGGCGCAGAGCTGGGTATATAGCATGCTGAGCTAGGGGTACAGAGGGCCAAGCAGGCAGGAAACTGCAAAGGGTGGGACTGGTTGCCAGGTAAGGAGTTTGTGCTGTAGCCTATGGGTAATGAGAAACCACTGTAAGATTTTGAGGAAAGAGGTAGTATGACCTTAGTTGTGGATTTAAAAAAAAAAAAAAAGAATTCAAGTAATATATATTCTTTTTAGAAAGATTAGAAAACTCAGATAAAGCCAGAGACCTTTTAGGAAGACATTTTGTGACAATGTAGAGTATATCAGAAATTTGAGAGTGGAAGCAGGAGGTTAGTGAGAGGACCCAGCTGGGTGGTGGCTGTGGGTGCATGAGGCAGGGAGCTATTCAGTGTCTCTAGGCTTCAGGAGCCATTGGCTATGGGGTGAGGGAAGAGAGATTTGGGGATCTGGGTTCTGGTGGTAATGCCTGGTGGCAAAGTGTCACTGGTTGAGGGAGGGAGGAGCAGAGATGGAGCTGACCATGGCAGCCAGGTCTTCCTGGGTTGAGTCAAGGCCAAGGCGAAGAGGTGGTTGATTCCCTTCATTGGAGCCTGGGGTCTCTGGGCAGGAGAGAGTCAGCCATTCCTCACCTTGGGCTCAGCCCCATCTCCCCAGGGCCTGACTAATCACCCCATCTCCTTAGGAGCGCCTGGCCGTCCTGGACAGTCAAGCTGGGCAGATCCGGGCCCAGGCTGTGCAGGAGTCGGAGCGTCTGGCCCGGGACAAGAATGCATCCCTGCAGCTGCTGCAGAAGGTAGCTCCTTGGGTTGGGTGGGGCTTGGGAGTAGGGTGAGTGCAGGGAGCACAGAGGGCTGGGGTGGACCTTTGCCAGCATGGAGCCCCGGTCACAGAGTCCCCCCCTCTATCACCCTTGCCCCCTCTTTCCTCTGACTCTGCCACTTGGGGCTCACAGGAAAAGGAGAAACTGACTGTGCTGGAAAGAAGGTACCACTCACTCACGGGGGGCAGGCCTTTCCCGAAGACCACCTCGACCCTCAAAGAGGTAACATTGTTGGGTCAGCTCCTAGCTTCTGGTCAAGGGAGGGGTCCTGGGAGGCCTGGAGCAACATGTGCCACCTTCACCCCAATGATATCTTCCTGAATGGAGAGATTTGAGGAGTTCCCTGAGGTCTGGGATTGGCTCTCTGTGGCCACCAACTTGCTTCCTGTTAGTTGCTTTCGGGAGTCATCAATCTCATCATTTTGGGGGCTGAATTTTTGTGAGGGGCCTGGTGGACAGCTCAGAGGTTTGGTGGGGTATGGGACTGTGTGGACTTATCTCAAGGGGCAGGGTAGGGATCAAGGGGTCCTGATGCTGGGGTTCCCTAGGCTATAGTCTGGAGACAGGCTTTCATCTCAGAAGTGGGCATTGAGGCCCCTCAAGCAGTTCTTTCCCCATCTGTACATGCTGTGTGTGAAGTACACCTAGGATAGGTTTCCCGACCTCTTTCCAGCCTTCCTATCTCTTTCATCGCACAAGCAGTTTAGGCCTGAGTGGGCTGACTGGGCTGAGCCCCTCACTATGTACCCTCCCTGTAGGCTCAGCTGCTCATCTCCGAATCCTCAGAGATGGGGCTGGGGACCAAGGCTCTGGGCCCATTCTCGGGGTCTTCTCAGGCTGGGGTCTCCTCTGTCTCCTTCACCCCGTCTGCTTCCACTCTACTCTGCCCCAAAGCACAAGAGGTAATTGCAGCTAACTGCCTGCTCTTCTTTGCCCGCTGCCTTGTCTGCGTGCCCACTGAGCTCCTGCCTACAGCTCCTCCCTAGGGCCCAGCTGAAGGGCGTGTGATGACTATCCTTTCGCTGGGCAGAGTGTGGGAGTTTGTGTGAGTGTGCCATTTTGTCGTCACAGAGTGCCTGATCAGCCTTTGCAAAATGAGAACATTGATTTGCATATTAAATTTGCATATATTCTGCATGCCACTCATCAATTTTCACAATACACTGGACACTCTGGCCCATTTTCCCTTTAAGTTACCCCAGAGGACAGTCTGGCTGTGGAGCTCATCCTGCATGGGTGCCCTGCATAGGGCAGGCCAAGGAATCTATGCTTTGATCCAGCATATATTGTGGGTGCCTGCTGTACCTCCAGCACATATATAAGCTCAGGTTCTAAGTTCTAAGTATGACTGTCCTTGTCCCCCAACTCAGTCAAGTGTGCCGACATCTTTGCAAGTACTTACCCTAGGCAGTGGGCCCATATTCCTGCCAGGGCTTTTAGTTGCTCTTTCTCAGAGGTTGCCTTCTGAGACCCTAGTGGGGTCTCCACTTATTCGCTCTTTTCCAATTCTGCCCTGGTGAATGGGGTGTGAGGGGCCCTGGGGAACAGTGTGCCTTGTGTTCGATGCTGCATGTGTGTGCCCCACTGGGGATGCTCAGCGGTTAAGATGGGTAGGGTTTCTAGGTACTGGGTGCTGCTCCTTGTGGGCTTTTGGAAGATCTTTTCTGAGCTTATTCACCTGCCTTAGCCAGGACTCGGGGATGGGCCTTTAGGATATTCTGGAGACAGTGACTAAATGCCAGTTTGGTCCCCAAAGTGGAGGTCAGGAGGAGCCTTCAGCAGTCAGGCCTCTCCAAGTTTCTTCACTTTCAAAGCCCTCGGTGGCTACCGTGAGCATCCTACTCCTGCTCTGGGCTCTGTTTTGACATGGAGTGATGGCTCTGTGCCTGGCATGGAACGTGGGATGCTAGAGACCTGGTTCAACCCTGTTAACCTTTTTTCTGCCCCCCCCCCATCGCCCCCTTGGGCATCCTAGGAGTATGTGAGCCTGGCAGAGGTTTTCCAGCTGTGCTTCCGCTTGGACCCTTATGCTTCTGCCACCTCCCCCAGCGTGCTCACACAGCCCCTGCCTGACAGTGAGGTACCAGCCACCGAGTGTGCCCATCTGTGCCTAAGGGCCTCCTTGTGGATGCCCTCCATTTCCCCTTGGGCCTGGGTGGGGGTGGAGGAACTGCAGGGTCTGTCTTCAGCAATAAGGGAGAAGGACGTTGGCACAGTAGGGTCAAGACTGGTTCCCTTTCTCCCTTGAGCCTAGGGAGCTGTCCTCAGCTCCTGATGGCCCCAAGAGGAGCGGGCCTTCTGCTCTGGGAAGGCATCCTGCCCAGGGACTCTGGCCATCCTGGGCTGGACTCTGCTCTGTGCTTCCTCCCTTTCCCTCCCCTGTGGGAAGGGCGTCTCTTGGGTTCCAGTCCCATTAACCTCTTATGTTCCCTTCTGCATCTGGCCTTCCCCCAAGTACGTGATGCTTGAGCAGCTAAAGGTGCTGTGGGGCACCTCACCCACACCCCCAGCCCCCGCGCCGGGCCTGCCTCCCTGGGCCTCTGCCTCTCGGGACCTGGTTCCCACCACCTGCCTTCCTCCCGCGCTGCCTTCCTCCTTCGCTTCCATCACGCCTTCACCCAAGGTCGGTGGTCTGTGTGTTCTTGCTGCCCCACCATGGCTGGCTGGCTGTTTGTGTGTGTGCCACCCTTGTTTGCCGGCCTTGGCCCTGGGCTGGCCCTAGGGGAGTGCTTGCACAGTGCCTGAGGGCTGGCTGGCTAGCTGGCTGGCAGGTGAGGGTCTGTGCTCTGGGAGCTGTCCCCTGTTTCTCTTTGCCCTTTTAAAGCCAACTGTCATCTCACTGTTTTTCTCTTCCTTTTCTTTATGCTCTCCTTTCTCCCTCCCTCCCTTCCTTTCTTCCCTCACCTCCCTGTCCATCTCTCCCTCCTGACCCTCCTTTATCCTCCCTCCCATCCTCTCCTCCCTGCACCCTCTTCCTCCCATCACCTTTCCCCTCCTGTCCGGGCCCTTCCTCTTCATCCCCACCCTCCACTTGCCCCTTCAGATGGAGAAGCTGCTGCTCCCTGCTGTAGACTTAGAGCAGTGGTACCAGGAGCTGATGGCCGGGTTGGGGACTGGTCCCACTGCAGCCTCCCCTCGCTCCTCCCCCCCGCCTCTGCCTGCCAAAGCTTCCCGTCAACTGCAGGTAACCTCCTCACCATCTAGCCTTCCAAGTCTTGCTCCTGTCTACACTGAGTCCTCCTGCTAATCCCTCAGCCACACAGTGCATTCTGGGTAGTGGGTCATCCCAGCATGGCAAGGAGGGCCTCTGGGCCCTGAGAGAGCAATGAGGGACTCTCTGTGGGCAGCTATCTTGTTGTTTAGGACAGCTGGAGGATGAGCCTCCTAAGTCCTAAGGTGACATGATGGAAGGGGGTGGAAGGGGCTTCTCCCCAGAGCTTTCCTCCCAGGATGGGGGCCTGACACACTCTTGGGCCTATTGCAGCTAGAACCAGTGTGTCCTTGGAGAACAGTCAGTATTTTGTTCTCCTGATTTCTCAGGAGTGACACTTGGGGACAGAAAAGAAGGGGACATCCCCTTCTGAAGTTGCATCCCCAGACACATGCCCCAGCCTCCTTAGAGTTGCCACAGAGGGCAGGGCCTTCCTGAGCCTGCAGCAAGCTGCAGGGTGACCATGGGGCAGGGTGATAGGCAGTCTCCTCCCTAAGCTTTGCTGCCCTGCTGCCCTGCCTGAGATTCCACCATTCAGTATTCATTCTTGAGTGAAGGCACTGTACCTCTAAGGCTATGACCTGGGGATTGAACACAGGGACACTTAACCACTGAGCCACATTCCCAACCCTTTTTTTATGTTTTAAGACAGGGTCTCACTAAATCCTTAGGGCCTCACTGAGTTACTGAGGCTGGCCTTGAACTTGCAAACCTCCTGCCTCAGCCCCCTGAGTTGCTAGGATTACATGTGTTGGCATATGTAATCCATATTTGGCTCCGTGTTCCTTTTGAGAGGTTGGTTCATAGAATATCTGTGGTACCTCTCCTGTGTCCAGCTGCCTTGAGAATCTGACATGGTCTCATTCATTTAATTACCCCCACAGGCCTTTGAGGTGTTGTTAACTCTCACTTCTCACCTTTGAGATGATGTTAACTCTCATTTTACGGATCAAACACTGGGGCGTGGAGAAGATGAGTGTTCTTGCCAAGGTGACACAGCTGGAAAGTTGCAGAGAGTCAGGTCTCTTGACTCCAAAGATCATATTCTCTGTGTTAGTGTTGCAAGAGAGCTTGGCAGTTATTTAGTCTAGAGCTGCCCCTTCCTTTTGCAGATAAGGAAGCCAAGGCCCGGAGTCCAGAGGTGCATGGCCTGAGGTCACACAGCCTGTTAGTGCAGAGCTAGGACTGGAAGGACACTGGTCTCCAGTTGGTGTCCTATGCAGATCTGCCTGACTGACATGGACTCCTTGCATGGGTCAATTTACAGTTCCTTTCTCAGACCCAGGGTTGAGCCAAGGATCGGCCTTGGAAGAAATGGTGTGTGAAGGAGGCCTGGCAGCTGCAGAGAGCCTCTCCCTCCTGGCCTGGCTGAGGAAGCTCAAGCTCTTGTTAGCTGGAGCCAGAAGGTCTCAGAGGCCCGGTGCAAGGCAATACCTGAGATCACAGCCTGCCTAGGTTACAAGGGGGTGTGACCAGTGGGGGACCCCGAGGTCACAGAGCAGTGTCTTTTCCCTCCAGGTTTACCGTTCCAAGATGGATGGTGAGGCCACCAGTCCCCTGCCCCGGACTCGCAGTGGCCCCCTCCCCTCCTCTTCTGGCTCTTCCTCCTCGTCCTCACAGCTCAGCGTGGCTACCCTGGGCCGTAGCCCTTCTCCAAAGGTCTGAGGACAGGGCGATGGGAAAATGGAGACTGCCATGTTGGGAAGAGGCCAAAACCACCCATGCAGGCCTTGGGGGTGAGGTGGGGTGCTGAGCCCCCGTGACAGCCCTCTCTTCCCTCTGTAGAGTGCTCTGCTCACCCAGAATGGCACTGGCAGCCTTCCCCGCAACCTGGCAGCCACATTGCAGGACATTGAGACCAAGCGCCAACTGGCTCTGCAGCAGAAGGGTGAGTGGCCATGGTGCCAGCCCCACTGCTCCCTGGGGGACCCCCCTCCCCACCTTTCACAGGCTGTGTTTCCTTCACTGGGTTCTGGGCAATAGCAGAAAGGATTTTGATTAGGTGCCTAAGGAAGAGCATCACTGGATATTAAGAAGACTCCAGAACAGGGAACAAAGGGTCTAGGGGGTTGTGACATGTTCTCTCCTAGAGAGTCCAGCCAATAAGGGAAGTGTTTGTTGACCTAAGTAGGTCTAGACATTGCCCTGTCTGGAGGCAGGGGGATGGATTGGATGACCTCCAGAATGGTTCCCTGAGACATTGGCTCCGGGGACCCAGAGTCCCTGTTGCTCGTTTGCATTTTGGTTGTTTTGAAAAGCCCATGTCTGTGCCTCTCTCTCCTCTCACCCCCTGTGTCTCTCTTCCGTACCCTCTGCCTGGGGTTCCCCACATCAGTCGAGTTGCTTCCTGCCGAGCCCCTCCCAACTGACGACCCAGCAGGTAGAGCGTTGGTCACTGAGGGCATTGCTTTGGCCAGGCAGCCCCCGCCCCAGCATCAGCATGATGTGTCCTGCCCAGGGCCCTGCTGCCTGCAGGCAGGCTCCCAGGCCGAGCTGGTCTGGGTGCCCGCTGGCCTTGCCCCTCCAGCTCACCCAAGCTGCCCTCAGCTCTGCTCCTTGTCTCTGGTGCCTTCTGTCCTGCTCTTGTTGCTCTTGCTTCTGCGTTGCAGGGGGCTGCATTGGCAACCCGATGCTCCTATGGCTTCCGCATCTCCTTCCTCCCCTAGCAGGCAGTGGGTGCATGTGTCCTGCTCCCCTGTTCAGGCCTTGGTTGTAAGCTGCAGCCAGCTGGCCGTCATGCTGCCAGGGTACCCCTGGACAAGTTTCATGCCCTGTGTGGGCTTGGGATGCTGAAAGGATGCTGAAACCAGACTGTGCGCTGTGGCCAGTTGTGCGGGCAGCGAAGCCTGGGCAGGGTTGCTAGTCTGGAGCTGTTGGGGCTTCAGGGAAGCTGGTGCTGGGAGAGGGCTGCCCTGTGTTAACCTGTCCCTGCTCGCCTCCTCCCTCTGTCTGTGATGATTTGTGATTATGCTAGTATCTCCTCTCCTGGTTGGGTGGGGAGCCCACTGTGACTCCCACCTGTCTCTCCTGCAGGGCAGCAGGTGATCGAGGAGCAGCGGCGGCGGCTGGCTGAGCTGAAGCAGAAAGCGGCGGCGGAGGCGCAGTGCCAGTGGAATGCCCTGCATGGGGCAGTGCCCTTCCAGGCAGGCCCCTCGGGCTACCCCCCACTCATGCACCACTCCATCCTGCACCACCTGCCAGCTGGGCGGGAGCGTGGGGACGAGGGTGAGCACGCCTATGACACGCTGAGCCTGGAGAGCTCAGACAGCATGGAGACCAGCATCTCCACTGGAGGCAACTCAGCCTGCTCTCCTGACAACATGTCCAGGTACCTCCGCGCCAGGCCCACCACCTCTGCGCCAGGTCCACCTCCTCCACCATGTCCCCTTGGCTCATTGATGCAGCCTTTCTTCCTCTCCCTCCCAGTGCCAGTGGTCTGGACGTGGGCAAGATTGAAGAGATGGAGAAGATGCTAAAAGAAGCTCATGCAGAGAAGAGCCGGCTCATGGAGTCCAGGGTGAGGCTAACTTGGGCCAAGAGGCAGAAGGCAGTGGGGCCCAGAGCTGCCCTCCGCCTGCCAAGGGCCTGTGCTCTGTCCCAAGCCCTTTCACCCCATTAACTGCCCATTGTTCCCTTGGGAATAGAGTATTTAAAAAGTCTGTGTTCCTCGAATGGGCACAGGAGGTTTGTCCAGGGTGTAGCCTCACAGCTCTTCAGCACGGGGAAGGCAGCACAGCGACCCCGTCCAGCAGGCATTTCTTGAATGGGAACTTCCAGTCTGATTGCTTCCTTCTGTGGAGTTTTGGGAACCATGGGAAGTTTGATTTCTGTCTAGAAGGTCATTTCTCTTGGGGGTGCTTAGGAAATCAGGAACTGGGGGTTGAGGCCCAGGATGGGAGAGGAGGCAGTTGTCCAAGCCAGAGCAGAGGTGTTGGCTGGGGAGCTCTGGAAAAGTCCGATCTTCTTCATGTGTGCTTGGAGCTGGGACTCAGAAAAGAGGGACTAGTGGTGTATCCTGGGCAACTAAAAGGCAGAGGGAAGCTGTGCCTGGGAGAGAAGTTCAGCAGAATGTCTGCAGAGGCTGACCAGGCACTCTGCATCTTTATTTTTATTTATTTATTTATTTTAATGGATCATGCTATGTTGCCCAGGTGATCTCATTGAACTTGTGGGCTCAAGCCACCACTCTTGGCTTACTTTAAAAAAATATTTTGTTTTCTTTTGCTCTGCATCTTTTGAGATGAGAGTGAGAGTCAGCAGCTAGAGATTTTCGTTTGTTGGTTTTAAAAGACTCTAAACATTTAGATGGCAGACCAGAATAGAGTGCCTCTCAGTCTTATTCACATCAAAGTAGTACAAAGCATCTCTTGGTGAATGGAGAGGGAAAGATGTTCTGCTGAGTTTCAAGCTGGGAAGAAATTGCAAATGGCAAAGTTTTTAGCATTGGTTAAGACATATAAAGTATTGAGACATGCTCCGTATTTAGGAATTTTTTTTTTTTTGTGAGAGAGGAGAGAAAGAGAGAGATAATTTTTAATATTTATTTTTTAGTTCTCGGCGGACACAACATCTTTGTTGGTATGTGGTGCTGAGGATCGAACCCGGGCCGCACCCATGCCAGGCGAGCGCGCTACCGCTTGAGCCACATCCCCAGCCCTAGGAATTGTTTTATTGACCCTGATACCTTTTGGGATGGTTTATATAAGTTCTTTGTGAACTTGGTGTCCTATCATATTTTTTCCCCATAAAGTTTAGGGTTCAACAACAAATATTAACTACACAAAAAACTAATTTGAAGTTTCCAAGGGCCTTAAATCAGTGATAAGGGAAGGACTACTGAATATACTAGCTGTCAAAAAAAGTTGTCAAATAATTCATGTTCTAGGAATTCAGATAAAGTATTAAGAGCTCCATTTATTTATTGAGTGCTACTTTACTTCTTGGATCAGTGATGGGCATTTATATACATGATCTCATTTATTTTTTATTACAATTCTAGGAGTAGGCATTCTTTAATCCACCCCATGCCCCCTTTTTTGATACCAGGGATTGAACCAGGGGTGCTTAACCACTGAGCCATATCCCCAACCCTTTTTATTTTTTGAGACAGGGTCTCGCTAAGTTGCTTAGGGCCTTGCTAAGTTGCTGAGGCTGGCTTTGAATTTGGAGTCCTCCTGCCTCAGCCTCCTGAACTGCTGGGATTTGAGGTGTGTGCCTCTGAGCTTGACAGGTATAGGTATTCTTAAACCCATTTTCCAGATGAGGCAATTGAGGCTTAGAGAGTTTAATGATTCTGTGAGGGTAATAATGGTGGCAGAACCAGCATTGGAAGCCGGGACAGTCATACTTTAAAGGGCTTATCCTTAGCCAGCAGGGCTTTCAGAGAAGGTGAACTTTGAGGACGGTGCCTCCTCTGCCCTGGCCACTGTCCCAGGCCTCCTGTAGCCCTGTGCAGGCCTGAGGAGGACCAGCAGGGGGCACAGAGGGCTTCCTTGGGAACTGACCCCTGACCTTGGGGACAGGAGAGGGAGATGGAGCTGCGCAGGCAGGCCCTGGAGGAGGAGCGGCGGAGGCGGGAACAGGTGGAACGGAGGCTGCAGAGTGAGAGCGCTCGGAGGCAGCAGCTGGTGGAGAAGGAGGTCAAGATGCGGGAGAAACAGTTTTCTCAGGTGAGTGGGTGCTGGGGTAGGGCCATGGTCGGATAGATGGTGCAGGCTGAAGAGGAGGATGGATGTCCTCTGGTGGGCTGTCAAACTTGTTCTCCCGAAAGATTGCCATTGGTCCCCCAAAACAGACCCACTGGAGCTTGTTCAAGTCCGTGTGTGTGTGTGTGTGTGTGTGTGTGTGTTTGTTGGTGGTGGGTGAGTTGTGAGGTTGTGGCAGGCCACCTACAGAGCCTTGGGGTCAGAGAAGAGGGTCTGGACAGGCCTCTCAGACATGGGAGCTGAGAGTCAAGAGTCAGTGTGACGTCGTTGGCTTCTCTCTGGCCCCCCATCCACTCTGTGAATTTGTGCTGCCCGCTCTCGCCCACTTGCCCTGTTGCCTGTCCTGCCTATGGCACCCCACCGTGTCCTGACCCTAGCCGCATGGGATCTTTCCACTCCATCCCTTGTTGGTAGATGACCTCACTCTGACTTTGGGTTCACAACTCCAAGAGCCTGGCCATAGCTTCTCCTCGGACAGAGATTCCCTCCTTGCCCCGAGCCAGCCCTTCCACAGGAAATGCGGGCCAGGAGAAGGAGAAATGGGGCTGAGAAAAGGCATCTCCCTGTGTCCCTGCTCCCAACCCCTGGCCCTGTGAGGACCTGTAGGATCCAGATGAGCCGTCCCTTCTGATGGGTTCTCTGCAGGCTTCCCCAGGTGGGGGTTCTCTGGGATCTCCCCACAGTGGTGACAAGCAGTCACCTGTTTTCTGCAGTGCAACAACATAAGTGCTAAAGGGCAAATCACCTGGGTGGGTTTGGGAATTAAGAAACAATCAGGGACTCGGTCAGTTCACCTCTGTTGTCAGAATCTTTTTTCTTTCTTTCTTTTTGGTACTGGGGATTGAATCCTGGGGTGCTTTGCCACTCAGCCACAACCCCAGCTCCTTTTTTATTTTATTTTTTTTGTTTTGAGACAGGATCTTGCTAAATTGCTGAGGCTGGCCTTGAACTTGTGATCCTCCTGTCTCAGCCTCCCGAGTCGCTGGGATTACCACTGTGCTCAGCTCAGAATCTTTGTCAAATGCCTAATTCTCTTTTCCTGCCTCAGTTGGTGACGGTCTCTTCCAGTCCCTGTCCTGTGGCTCAGTCATGCTGGAGGGGATGCCAGTGTCTGGTATCAGAGGGGGGCTAGAGTCAGTCCATCTTTGGGGGTTCCTTCTAGAAGTTGTATGTTCTGTGTTTCTTTAACTAATTTGTGATTTTCCTTTTCCTGCTGTTTTAAGATTCCACTTGACTGAGGATTCTAGTTAGTGTGGGAAGTGGAGGAGGCCTTAGTGATCATCTAGTCCTTTTACATGTAAGGATAGTAAGGCCCAGATGGGAATAAGACTTGAATTTGGAGAGCAGATTTATTTTATCTATTTATTTACTTTTAGGGGTTCTAGGGATTGAATCCAGGGGCTTTACCACATCGCCAACCCTTTTCATTTTTTGAGACAGGGCCTCACTAAGTTGCTTAGGCTGGCTTTGAACTTGCAATCCTCCTGTCTCAGCCTCTCGAGTCAATGGCATTACGGGTGTGTGCCATCATGCCCAGCTTTATTGTGTTTTACATTTCTGGGGATTAGGCCATGGCCTTGCACATACCACCACCAAGTTACACCCCGGCTCTAGAGAGCAGATTTCTTATTGGACTTCTTTTCTTGGAGGATGTTCACATCAGGTCTTTGGTTCAGCCCAGGAGGGAGGAGGAAGGAGGGGCAGGAGCCAGGTGAGGATGACTGTCTTGGTCCCAAGTGGGGAAACTGAGGCAAGGATTCATTTGGCATTTTGCTCAGGCCTAAGTGGAGTTAGCGTGTAAGTCTTCACTTTTGCCATCAGGCCTGTGAAACCTGAGGGACAGAGTGAGGGTTGGGAGAGAGTGCCAGGTTGTAGGGGATGCAGGAGAAGCCATGGGACCAGGACAAGGGAGTGATGGGGAAAGAGAAGAGAATGCTGACCCTGCCCCCTGCTCCAGGCACGGCCCCTGACCCGCTACCTGCCTATCCGGAAGGAGGACTTTGACCTGAAGACCCACATCGAGTCATCAGGCCATGGTGTGGATACCTGCTTGCATGTGGTGCTCAGCAGTAAGGTACTAGGCTGATGTGGCCCCAGAATGCTGGGGACAGGGTCCTGTGATCAGAGGCATTCCTGGGGCCTTGGGATAGTGGCCTCTGTTCCTTTCCCAGCCTGACGAGGTCTGTGTCCCAGACCTAATGAGAGGTTGGGGCCTGAAGAAATACTGGGAACAGCCCCTGGGGATACAGGCGCAGGGGACAGCACATACTTATGGAGGCTGCTCCGGGAGAAGGATTTAGGGGCTGCGCTTTGGGTTCTTTCTTACTCCTGCTTCCCACCAGGTCTGCCGTGGCTACTTGGTCAAGATGGGAGGAAAGATTAAATCCTGGAAGAAGCGCTGGTTTGTCTTTGACCGGCTCAAGCGCACCCTTTCCTACTATGTGGGTGAGTACCACCTGGGGCCCCCCAGAACTGGTACCCCTGGGATTTAACACCCAGGACAACTGACCTCCCCTTCCTGAAAGTGTATGGAGTCTACGTGGTTCACCTCCATTTAGTTATTCGTTCATTCATTCATTTGCTCAGTGTTACTGAGCATCTGACAAATTCTAGGTACCACTGTAAGTTCTGATGATAAGCAAAGTGGCCACAGCTCTGTCCCTTGGAAACTCACTATCATGAAGGCAAACACTGAACAAAGATTAAAAGAAAACACAGTGGGTTTGCTGATAGGGGACATCCCACACAATGCAGGTGCACAGGGTGGGCTGAGGATGCCCTTTTGGATAAGTTCCCTTAGAAATTATCCAAGATAAGCAGTTAAGCAGTGCCAAGGGGCACTCAGGATAGTCCAGGGACAAGGGATAAACAACTGGCCCCCACTGCTCCCTCAACTCCCTTTCTTCTGTCTCTGGTGTAGTTTCTATCCCTGGAACTCCTTTTGGACTTTTACCTCTTGGAGTATATCCTAGTCAGGTTAAGCAAGGATAAGCTGTAGTAACAACCAGTTCTCAAATTCTGGTAGCTCAGAATTTCAGTCTTCCTTTTTATTCCCAGTATGTATGTGGTGTACATTGTGGGTTGTCTTTGCTTTAGAATATGTCTTTCTAGACCATTGCTGGCCACGGTGACAGAGGGAAAAGAGATACTTAAATGGGCCTTGCATTGGCATTAAATACCCCAGCTTAGAAGTGACACACATCCTAACTGTTCAAAAGCCATGGATGGGTCCTTTCACTGAGTCACACAATCCCACTGCCACAAATCCAGGAAGAGCAATCCCACTAGAAACCTGGAAGTGGGGAAAGGCTGCAGGATTTGGTATCATGGAAGCCCAGACATGGAGTGTCCTACTTCTTCCTCTAACCTGGTCCCTTATCAAGTATCACCCCCCCACACACATACCCCAGGAAGCCTTCCCTGACCTCCCTGGGCTCTAGGTGTAGAGACGAAGAGGCACAGGTGTCCCCACCTTTCTACCTGGGCTGAGAAGGAAGAGGGTCTTTTTTGGGAGAGAGAAACACAGCTGGGGAGATGAGCTCCAGGTTTGGCCTATTGATGTTGTGGTCCTCCGAGACTTCTAGGTGTGGAAAAAGTAATAGAGGCAGAGTGATAGCCGAATTTGTTGGACTGATAATAATAAGACCTACAATATAACAGATCCTGTTTATCAGGTACTTGTATGAGCCAGGAGCTGGGCTAAGCGCTCTCTATGCATTGATTTAGTGATTTAATTTTTGTAACAAGCCTAGAAGAAAAGCATAGGTTTGCACCCATTTTACAAAGAAGAAAATTGAGGCCCAAAGAAGTTAGGTAGATTTCCCTGGGTCTCACAGCTGCTGCGAGGTAGAGCAGAGGAGAGAGAGAGAGCTATATCCAGGGCAGGCCTCCCGCTTGGGAAAGGGGGAGAGACCAGCAGAGACAGGAGAGGCAGGCAGCAGGAAACCAGTGCCACCATATGTCAGGTGCCACAGGGCTGGCTCTTGGCATATGTGACCTTCCTTACTGTTTTTGAAATAAAAGGGGACCGAGTTCAGGCAGGCAGTGAATACAGGGAAGGAAGCCAGCCAAAGGGGCAGGCATTTGGAAGCCGGGGGTGTCACCAGCATTACTGAATGCTGCATGAAAGGCCAAGAATGATGTGGCCCGAAGGCCATTAGACTCAGGGACTGGAGCTTGTGGAGAGAAACGTTTCTGCTGTGCTTGGGGCAGGAGCCAGATTGCACAAGATCAAGGATAGGTGGGTGGTAAGGAAGTGGAGGCAGAGCGTGTTACTATTTCCAGTGAAGGAAGGAATAGGAGATAATGGGAACCTAGCTATTGGCCAGGCCTGGAGCCAGGGTCCTTGTCCTGAGGAAGAGATGGAGATGGGCGTGGGGCTGGATCCGGACTGGAGGGGCCTGGCCTGTTCAGCCTATACCACCTCCTGCCTCCTGCTGGAAGCCCCTGGACTAGATCAGGTCAGACACTGCTTCTGCAAAGCCTCCGTGGCTCTACCTTACTGCAGAGGTTCCCACCCTCCTCTGAGCTCCTGCCATGATCCAGGGTCTGTCTGCCGTGTGACATCAGTCCAGGGTATAATGATGCAGTGACAGATGTGCAATATGTGCCAGACACCACGCCGCATACTTTGTGTGTGTTCTCACGTTAATACTCTTGGCAACCCAGGATGCGTAGGTGCACGTGGACTCCCCAGCTACGCCTGCCAATGAACAGGCTGTCTGTGCCTTCTCCCCATTGTGCCGCAGTTTCCTAGGAGAGGAATTTCTGAATTCCCTCCGGACACCAGGGCATAGGGCTCATTCACTCCACAATGATTGAGTGCCTGCTGTGGGCCTGGAACCTATTGGTGTTAGCGAGGCGGATTCACGAATGGAGGAAGGTCCAATTCAGCTTAGTAGATTCTATGTGGAGAGTGCATCATAGTGGTCACACATGCAATGGGTCTTGAAGATCACGTAGGAGTTTGCCAAGGGAATGGGCAGGAGGCCATCTCCGTGTGCTGTTAAGGGAACAGTGAGAAGCTGGGCCAGCTCCACAGAACTTGGCCTTGCAGGGGAGGTTGTGAGACAAGCTGGCGGGTCGCGTTGGCACCGGTCTGTGAGAGGGTTTTGCCAAGCCGAGGAGGCGGCTGGCTGAAGCTGCAGGCTTAGATTTTCTTGGAAGAAGAGTGGTGGAGGATGGGCAGGCACATTAGGAGGCTGGAGCAAGAAGGCAGTGCGGCCATGACACGGGTGCAGGTGAGCCACGACTCGGGCTTAAAGTTACCCAAGGAGCCCACGGGGAGGGGCTTACTGCGGCTCTCACCTTTGAGTTAGAGATTGGCGCGACCTCTCCTGCAGGACACAGGCTCGTGGTTGAGGGCATCGGTTGTAGCGATGGCGCAGTGTTTGCCACACAAAGACGGCCCAGGCCCTGAGTTCTCCCTTCCTGTTGCTCTTGCGTCTAATGGCCATGCTCCCACTTCCTGCCACCCCTGACCTCTGGATGCTGTGTGCTATGGAGCACTTCAGGGATCTGTGTTGTGCCTTCTTTCTGTTTTCAAATGAAGTAAATGTATCTATATGGTTCAAGAATCAAAATATAGGCCAGGTGCCGTGGTACATGCCTGTAATCCCAGCAACTTGGGAAGTTGAGGCAGAAGGACTGCAAATATGGGGCCAGCCTCAGCAACTTAGCACTGCCCTAAGCAACTTATTGAAAACCTTTCTCAAAATAAAAAATAAAAAGGGCTGGAGATGGTGTTCAGTGGTTAAGCATCCCTAGGAGCACTTGCTTAGCATGCCCAAGGCCTGGGTTCTGGCCCCAATACTCAAATAAACAACCAACCAGGAAAATGTTTAGACTGAAACCTTGTGTGGTGTTCACACCTGTTGATTCCAGTGACTGTGGAGGCTGAGGAAAGAAGATCACAAGTTCCAGGCCAACCTGGATGATTTAATGACCCTGTCTCATTTATTAAAAAAGTAGAAGTAAAAAGGGCTGGGGAGGTAGATCAGTGGCAGAGCACTTCTGGGTTCAACTCAGATGGCTCCCTGTACTGGGTGGGGGCGTATTTATCAGCTTGAATTTTTTCTTTTCTTTTTTTGCAGTGGTAGAATACCCCTGAATTGAACCCAGGGACACTTAACCACTGAGCCACATCCCCAGCCCTTTATATTTTTTTCTGTTGAGATAGATAGATAGATAGTTGCTTAGGGTCTTGCTGAGTTGTTGAGGCTGGCCTCAAACTTATGATCCTCTTGCCTTCGCCTCAAAGTAGTTGGGATTACAGGCATGTACTACTTGCCTGGACTTTCTAATTTTGATAGACATGAGAAAATTGTCCAAAAGTGTTTTACTAGTTTGTATTCCCATTTTCATTTATTAAACTGCCTCCTTCTCCATAGCCTTGCCAAAAGTGTGGTGTGTGTTTTTTTGTATACTTTGGCCATTCTGACAGGTGAGCAGAGGCCTGTCTCTAGAGTTCCACTTTGCATTTCTCTAATTATGTGCTGAGCATTATCCATGTCTTCGGGGTTCCCTTTCTGAGCACTGTTTCGGCGTCCAGGAGGCTAGGACCATCACCCCGTTTCCCAGACGGGGAAGTTCAGGCCCGGGTCCTGAAGGATGGTGGGCCTCCTCACCTGGACCTTATTCCCTTTGCAGACAAGCATGAGACGAAGCTGAAGGGGGTCATCTACTTCCAGGCCATCGAGGAAGTGTACTATGACCACCTGCGCAGTGCAGCCAAGGTCAGAGGTGGAGCACCAGAGGGGGGCAGCAGGGGCCGCCCCAGGGAAGGGTGGGCCAGCTGGACTCTGGGAGCAAAGGCCTCCAGCCTGCCCTCTGTGGAGGCTCCGGCCGAGTCCCTGTTCTCTTTGTCACTTTTCTCTTCCTTTCTCCCTCTTCCTTCTCAGAAGAGGTTTTTCCACTTCACTATGGTGACTGAGGTACCCCTCCCCATGTGCCTGTAACCATAGCTACATACATTAACACCTCCGAGTCCACTGTCCTGACCTTGACTCTCCCCTCCATCGCTCTAACTTGCCCAGGCCTGAGGGAGGAGAGAGAGCAAGAAGCCCCTGTGGGCTTGAGTCTGGTGGCAGCAGGATGTTGGGCTGTGGGGGGCGGGGGCGGGCAGTGCAGAGTGGGGAGCTAGAAGGGGTCGAGGGGCCTCAGACTAGATCTGGGAGGGAACAAGAGGTGTCTGGGGCAGGGGACCAGCAGCCCTACTGCGTGCCACCTTTCTCTCAACAGCTCCTCCCATGCCAGCTCTATCCTGACCTCTGCTCTTTGGGTCCCCTCCTGGCACCTTGCTGATAGCTCTTTCCTGCCTCTTTTTTGCTGAAAAACTCTGGTCCCCACTGGAGTATCTTCTTGTGATCTATTCTTTCATACTCGCTTCTGAAACTGGAGGGGGGCCAACAAACAGTAATTCCTGTGACTTGGGAGGCTGAGGCAGGAGGATCATGAGTTCAATGTTAGCCTCAGCAAGGGCGAGGCGCTAAGCAACTCAGTGAGACCCTGTCTCTAAATAAAATATAAAAAAGGGCTGGGGATGTGGCTCGGTGGTTGAGTGCCCCGAGTTCAATTCAATTCCTGGTACTAAAAAAAGAAAAAAAAAGAAAACTGGTACAGAGAGCCCGTGACTGCCATGATGTGAGAAGGGGAACATTCCACCTGGGGCGTGTGGACATAGCCTTCAGCTCTGGGGTTTCCTGGGGCTGAGGGAAAGGCAGACAGGAGGCAGGTGAGGAGAATATTCCAGGCTGGCGAGTCCTGCCTCAGCCCTTCCTCTCTTCCCTTGACAGAGCCCGAACCCAGCCCTCACCTTCTGCGTGAAGACCCATGACCGACTGTACTACATGGTGGCCCCGTCTGCGGAGGCCATGCGCATCTGGATGGATGTCATCGTCACAGGGGCTGAGGGCTACACTCAGTTTATGAACTGACTGCCGTGGCCTCCGGGACCCTCAGGCTGGCCCCAGGACCCACGCCAGCCTCTTGCTGCTCTGCTGGCCCCTGTGGGCAGCTGCACAGCGGGCGCCAGCCCTCACAGGAGCAGGATGTAGCGGAGCGGCCAGGGCCTTTGTGCAAGAAGACTTTGTGGTACTCTGTAGGGATTCAGTCCTGTGAGTTTCTGGGCTCAGAAGAGGAAGGTGGGAGGGGACTTGCTGCCTCCTGGGAGCCCAGAACTCGCAGTTCCTGTTCAGAATGCTGCCTGGTGCCCGGCCCACACCGTGGAGGAACTGCCACAGAGGCTCAGTCTGACCTGCTCTCCCCAGTCTGTTTTCTCTTTGTAAAGGACTAATTATGGTACCAGATTCTGCCAAAGATCCTCTTGCCTCCGCCCTGCAGGGCCTTGGGGCCGAGCAGAGCTACCCCGCGGGGCAGCAGCGCAGGCAGCGCACTGCTCCAGCGCCCTCTGCCTCACTGTCTCCCTCGTTTCTATGTTTTTAATTTGCTTGACACTTCAAGTGTCACCCTTGAGGTTCCAGCCCCATTCCCTGGTTGGAGAACCACCACCATGGTCTCCATGGTGATCGCTTCATTGTCATGGTTACATACTAACTGCAGCGGCTCCATGGCTGAGCCCACTGCTCAGTGATGGGCCATCTGAGGGTACGCGCCATCGTCTCTCCAGCCCAGGCGCAGGGTCATCTCATGCAGGGGGAAAGGACTGAGCACCTCCCCACCCCCTGCCTGTGTCTAGTCCCCAGTCGTGCAGCCTGCGGCACTCCACGCCAGCCCTCTCCCTTCACTCGTGCCTTGCCTAGAGCCAGAAGGGATGATGCAGGGGATCTATGACCAGAGGGACAGCCAGCACCTGGGAGAGGAAGCCAAAGGGTGTCCTCTGGATCCTACAGGGTTGAATTCCGGACAGGAAGAGGGGTGGCTCAGAGCTCTCAGAAGGAAGGACTGGGCAAGAGGGAGCCACAGAGGGACTGGCCTGAGCTCCACTGCCCACCCTTCAGCCTCCGAAGGATAATGGAAAAGGAGAGTGGAGGACCAGCCTCCAGCTGTCTGGCCTCAGCCCTTTGCCGCCTTAACACTAAGCCCACCTCCCCTGCCCTCCTCCCCAGCCCCGAGTCCCTGTGGCCTGGGCCGGGCTGGGTGTTTTTCAGTATTGGTAAGCATTTACAAATAAGCAGAACAATAAAGCATTTGGACTATGTAAGTGTGTGGAAGAACAGGCTGTATGGGGCTGGGGTACACGGGAGGCGGGGCGGTGTCTTCTCTACCTTGCAGGATTAGCATCCCTTCAAAGGTTCCAGAGGGCCCCAGCCCCACCACCTGGCCTCCAGGCCACTGCCCTGCCCCCTGCACTGTGAACAGAGCAGGCTGGGAGATGGGGCAGAGGAGGAAGTGCAGCAGGCAGGGGCAGGTTGTGAGGCCACCTTGCTAGGCCCTGGTCACCAGGGCAGGAAGCTGAGCGGGAGGTGGAACAGAAGGGCAGCCACCAGGCAGGGGAGCCCCTGAGGAGTCATCTGGGTCCCCGAGGTCAGCTGGTCACCATAGCGGTCCAGGAGCATCAGGGCCATTCCATTGGTCCAGCCAAACCCCTCCTGGAGAGAGGCAAGGCCTGTGGGGCCAGATCTCGGGGGAGCCCAAGCCCCTGTTTTGAGGGTGTGGGATTCCCTACCCCAGGAGCTCTGTCCCGCCCATCCCCAGGGGTACCAAGGAGCACCAGTCAGGTCTTTCCTGTGGGCCCCCAGACAAGGCACATTGGGGCCCAGAGGGTCAAGTCGGTTCTTGTGGACAGTGGAGCCCAGGAGTTGTAAGGTGTTGGCCAGCTCAGCCCTGGCCCGCTCACCTGAACTTCATACTCCCCTCCTCCACCTGGCTGTCCACCATTGCTGATGTCATACTGGGGACAAGAGGGCAAGCTGTAGGTCAGGAGCTGTCCCCAAGCCACCACTCCAGCCCCAGGCAACCAGCCTTGGAGCCCTTGGGAGATGCTCTGGCCTGAAGCTCTGGCCCCTGCAGTGCCTGGCAGTGGCCACTGGGCGCCGCCACTGTCCTGGCTGCACAGTTCAGGGTCTGCCAAGCCTGACTCTTCCCCACCTCACCTGGGGGAGGAGGGTGAGGGACAGAGAACACCCCTGCCAGCTCACCTTCTCGTACATGGCTGACTTTTGGGAGTAGACATCAAAGTTGGTTCGGATCCAATTCTGGGCCAGCTGGAAAGCCACTTCCTGGGTCCGAGGCGAAGAGGACTTGGCCAAGCCTAGACCCCACCCCAAGCAGAACCTGAATCCCCAGAGCCCCCTTCCCTGGCACAACAGACTGGGGCTTACTGTCCCCACAGAGGGAATGAGGCCTGGCTGGGTCCTGAGACCTCTTGAACCAGAGGCCACCCTGCACTTAACCCAGGGCAGAGGTTTGGAGGGAGAGGAGGGCTGGTTATACTGGACAGAGGGGAGGCTGTGTTAGCTGCGGGGCAGAGAGAACAGAGGAGCCAGAGAAAGGACCAGGGGTCCCGCATCCTTCAGTCACACCTCCCCAGTCCCGGAGCAGCTGGGGTCCACCCTGGCACAGATCCCCTGCCTGCCTGCCTACCTCTGATGACCAGATCCTGCAGGGGGGCCCAGGCATTGGGGAAATCCCACTGCTGGCCTGTGTTCCGGAGAGAGGTCGGAATCCCATGCTGGTAGGTCAGGACCTGGCTGTCCTAGAAGGTTCCAGACATTGCTGGGACTGTGGGTGGAGCCTGGGCAGGGAGCCAGGATGGTGGGCCCTCAGGGAGCAGAGGGGCCCTTCCTTCCCTCCTCTTCTTGGCTCACAGCTGTCCCCTGGTGGCCTGAGTGGGACCCGCAGGCGAGGACAGGCACTGACAGCACTGGGTAGGTGGCTGGCCTGCCAGGTCCCTGCTCAGTGTCTCCAGGGGCTCAGAGCGGCCAGCTGTCCCTCACCTCCAGGTATTTCAGAGCCTTGTCCACGGTGGCAGGGTCAGAGAAGCAGCCGGCCCAGAGCGGGGCGAGGTTGGAAGGGTAAAACTCCAGGTTCTTGCCCTTCTCTGTGTCGTAGTCGAACCAGGCGCCTTTCTGCTCGTCCCACAGGAGGGCATTGAGGGCGGCCAAGCGCTGGGCCCGCAAGTTTCTGTACCTTTCAGCCTGGGAGTGGTTCCCTGGTGGTGGCATTGCATTTGGACTGAACAAGCAGGGCCCTGTGCTTGGGTCCCCATGTCTTAAATGACTCTCCTTTGATCTGCATTATTGTGCTCTTCCCCAGGGGCTGAGCCATCCTGGTCAAGGGGCCATGTCTCCCCAGAGCCCACCACTTTTCAAGCCTCTGAGTCATAAAATTCCTGAGCAAATGGCCCTGGACTGCTCCTTGGGCCTGCCTGGGTCTCTGTATGTGTGTCCCCCTGGTTCTGAGAGGGCCAAGTATAGCTTTGGAAAAAGGGAATGGCGGGAATTTGGATTTGTGGACTGGGGTGTCCCCCCATAGGTCCTCGAGGCCTCACAGTAGGAAGGGGAGGGGTAGTGTGACGATGAGGGGGGCCCAGTACATTTATGCTACTGCAGAGATGACTCACTGACCTTGCCAATGATGGGGTTTGGGCAGGCAGGCCTTCCCTACCGCACGGCCCATTAGCCAAGGCAGAAAACCAAGCTGATCAGTCCCCTCCTCCCGGGGGGGCTGTGCTCACCCAGGCTGGAGTAGAAGTTGCTCATCAGCCCCTCTGCCTGGCACAGGAAGGCATTCAGATCAACAGGCACGAATTTGCTCGTTCGGATGCTGCTGAGCAAGTCGGGGTTTGGGCCTCCAACCAGCCAGCGAGAAGAGAAGTCCCAGCCAGACTCAGCCCCAGCCTTGAGCTCCGCCCACAGAGCCTCTCGGTCCCCTGTGAGGACAGAGCAGAACAAGGCAGCAGCTGACCTAGGCCTGACACCCACTGTAGGAGTCCAGCTGCCCTCCCCCCAGCCTCCTGCAGCTCACCTTCTGGCAGGGTCTCTGCCAGCTCAGCGTCTTTGCTATAGGACTCGGGCCTGGCAAAGAGGAGAGGTGCGGACTGGCACTAGGAGGTGCTCGGCCCCTCTGCTCAAGCAGGAGACTGAGCTATTTCCACTCAGCTGCCCTTGGGCCCCACAGCCCTAGGTGGCTCAGGGCTCTCAACATCCCCATCTGAGAGGCCAGGCTAAATTGCAGCTCCCCCAATCCTGGGTCTGTGATGCTCACACCAGAGTGAATGGAAAAGAAGACTGTGTGTGTGTGGCAGGGCGCAGCTCCTTACCTGGGTCCCCCAAAAGGGACATAATAGCGATTCAGGTTATAGCTCTTTCCCCCTGAGTACACAGAGATGGTCCTATTCACTGTCCAGAAGTTCAGTTCCAAGGCGAGGGTCTCGATGTTCTCCCTGCAGTGCAGGCAGCAGAGCCTCAGCCCAAGCACAGGGTGGCCCCCCTCCTGGGAGGTCCCCAGTAGAGGGTAGTCCTGCAGGGCAGCACAAGGTGGGGGGGGGGGGAGACCCACCGTAGGAAAGTGATGTTGTTGGTATGAGCCATGTAGCGATCCATCATGAGGGTCAGGAGCGGGGGTTGACTCCGTTGCAAATAGTACACGCGCCCGCCATTGGGGATGTGCCCATAGCTGCCCAAAAAAAGGGGGGGCCTGATGAAATGGCCAAGGCGGATCCAGCTGCAAGCCTGCTTTGCCCAGTCCCATCTGGAGGAGCCCACTTACGTTTTCACCAGGTCCAGGAAGTTCTGCAGCATGCCTTTCACAGTCTCTGTCATCTCAGAGAGGAGCAGACCCTCCATTACCCAGTAGGAGTCCCTGGGAAAGGGGGCAGTCAGGCATCAGCCCTCGGGCCCTGCACAGCCAGGCCAGTCGGGCACTATCCCTGCGTCCCCCACCACTGCCAACCCCTGAGGATTCTCACCAGTAGTAGAACTCAACGAAGCGCCCGCCGGGCACAATGAAGGGGTGTTTTGAGTAGATCAAAGAGAATCGTTCAGGTTGGCTGAGAACCTCTGGCTTTATCTGGAGTCAGGAGAGAGGGTACAGGGGAGCCTACTGCCACACGAGGGTGGAGGCTATGGTGGTGGGGGCAGAGGCCCTGGTGCCATGGCTGAGGAGCCAGGATCTGTCTCTGCTGCTGCATGGCCATGAGGAGCCTTCTGGTCCTCATTCTTCCACAGCCTTCAGGGTCCTGGCTCAACCTATCCGTGTGTGGAAGCCTTGACCACTCAGCTTGGCACCTGGCAGGTGACCACCAGGCAGCAACCTGGGGGCCTAAGCAGGAGAGGGGGTGCTGGCCCTCATTTCCCTTCCACTCCCACCTCTGTGTGGCTACCACCAATCCAAGTCAGGCCCCATGGGCGAGCCTCCCACCCGCAGCTCTGGCAGGTGGGAACAAAATCTCAAATGCTTCCCCAGCTGTGGTGAATGCCTTTCCCCAGGAATCAGGCCAAGGGACAGCAAGGGCAAGAGCAGTGTGGGGCTTGCACAGGGCTCAGCAGCTCCTTTCTCTGCCCATTTGTCCAAATTCTAGTGTGCATGGTATCAGTGGAAGCTCAGCCTGCCTCAGTCATTTTGAGGGACTAGCAGAACGGGGCACAGGTGGGTCCCTGTGAGGAAGAAGGTGGCCAAGCTGTCGAGGGTGATTTGAGCAGCTCTCAGTGCCAGCAAACAGAGGCCACTGGAGAGCACTCAGGTGGTCCTGGGAGACCACTCAGGGGGATCCTCCAGGTGGACAAACTACGGGCCTCTCTCTGAGCCTCAGACAAATGGGAGAAAGTTCCTTGGGACTGTGCTGAGGGAGGGCTCCCCACACACACACAGCAGCAGTTACTGTCCCGAGGCAGAGGCCTGATCCAGGAGCCCAACAACCATCCATCTCCCACTCCCAGAGCTGTGGGCCAGACCCTTGGGCATCCCCAGGACAGCGTTACCTGCTTCCCCAGCTTCTTCCAGATCTGGTTCAGCTGCCGTGCCCAGTCACGAAGCTTGGCATCCGAGATCTTCTGCAGGAACTGGGGACTGGAAGAGTGCCGGCCCCACAGGGTTCAGGGAGGCCCTCCTGGCAGAAGGGTCCTTTCCCATCCCCTGTCCAGACTCATACCTCTCTTTCCAGTCCCCGGGGGTCCAAGGCTGCAGCTCCTTCCCCACAGCCTGGAAGTGTTGCTGTACGAACTCCTGCAGCTGCTGCCTGGGGATGCTGTGGTTGTGGGCCTCAGCCAGCTCGCCGAACCTCTGCAGGACTTGGTCTGGAGAGCACCAGCAGGGAGGGCTCAGCAGGCTGCCTCTCCACCTGCTCTCTCCCTTGCCATTTTTTTTTTTTTTTTTTTTTTTGGTACCAGGAATTGAATCCACTGAGCCATATTTTAATATTTTATTTAGAGACAGGGTCTTGCTGAATTCCTTAGGGCCTTGCTAGGTTGCTGAGGCTGACTTTGAACCTGTGATCCTCCTGCCTCAGCCTCCCAAGTCACTGGGGTTACAGGCATGCACCACTGCGCCCTGCTCTCCCTTGCCTTCTTTGGGTAGGAGGTGGCCTCACCTGGAGCTGTGGAGAGCGACATGTCCACAAACTGCTTGTCGTCTGGAAAGAGCCTGGCCATCTGAACTTGGTGCAGGAGTTCCCCATGGCAGTAAATCTGGCTGCAGCAACATTCATGGGCGAAAAGGGTCAGAGAGAGGCTAGAGCCTGAACAGGCTTTTCAGGGAGTGTTCCCCGGGACTGGACTAGGACCGTGCATGTTTGTGGTGTTTGTTGTGGTGGCAGTTTGTGGGAGGTGGTGACAGACATGGCTGGGAGAACAAGCAGGGTCTTCGTATAGTGAAGGAAGTGCGCAGTGGCCAGGGACCTGGCTGGTTGTTATGTGGACCCAGTGCAGGGCAGCTGGTGAAGAAAGAAGCTGAGTGCTTCAGTCAGTGATGTATTAGCCCCTGGAGGGCTGGCGTGGGCCAGCTCTCTGCACAACAGCCTCGTGTGGATCCAACCAGGACCAGGAAGTGTTATAACAAAAGCCTGTGAGTTGCACCTGGTGGAAACTTGAGATTTCAGACCAGAAAATTTCCAGATGTGGTGTACAATGGATGCCATGTAAAAGAGTGACTAGTTTGCTCTTGGGTGCTCACTGAAACTGCTCCATGACTACAGGATACTTATTCTGAAACCTGAAATGCCCGAAAGGTCTTGATGATGTCAACAGAGTTTTCTGGTGGAGAAGCGGAGCCCAGAAGAGCTCCTCATGCAATAGCAATGGTGCTCAGGGACATGCTTCGTGCAGCGGGAAGGAGGCCAGGAGAGGCTGCTGTACCGATGAGCAGGCAGCTTCTCTTCCCCCATAGCCAACTTTGGCAGGCCCCAAGGGGTTGATGGATCCTATGGCCACCTGGGAGCTCTCTATTGACCAACAAAAAGCTGGTGGATTTCGGGGTTTGTTTAAGAGGCCACTCACTCTAACAGAGAATCTCTGAAGAAGGTAAGAACAAATCAGCCCAGGGTCTGAATTGCGTGCTGTTGTCCTGCAGTGAAGGCAAAGCTGGATGATGAAACCCCCTCTGTTTGGGTTTTTACTGACTCACAGGCAGTGGCCAATGGCCTGGTAGATGAGCAGTGAAAAACTGAACTATTAGAGATGTCCTCCCTACGGGACAGAACCCAATGGGAGTTATTATAGAAATTTAAGAGGGGATGCTAAAGTGACAGAACACACCTGTGTATAGACGCAAATGCTCAGAATTCTATGAAATGCTATCTTGGAACAGAAGATCCTGCAGCTCTGTGGATTGCTGGGCGACTTTCCTTCAGATCAAGAAACACAATGTGAAGCTGGTGTGGTGGCACATGTCTGGAATTCCAGCAGCTCAGGATGCTGAGACAGGAGGATGCCAGTTCAAGGCCAGCCTCAGCAACTTAGCTAGGCCCTAGGCAACTTTGAGACCCTGTCTCAAAAACTAAAAAAAGCTGGGGACATAGCTCAGTGGTAAAATGTCCCTAGGTTTGATACCCAGTATATTAAAAACAAAACAAACAAACAAAAAAAAAACTGATGGGTAATGGAGAGGAGAAACGTAGCTGTAGGTAAATAAATAAATAAATAAATGAGTTGTGCAGTGAAGGAAACCTAACATCACGTTGGCGCCTGAGAGGGACTTGGAACAAGAGAATAATACCGTCTTTTAGCATGGGCATAGCAGATGCCTGCGGGTGGGAAGCCTTGCATTTGCCAGGAGTCCTCCTGCTTTGGGAACCCGGGTGGCACTGCTCTGAAACATGCTGGTCATATGATAAGCTGATGAGCTGGACCAATTGCTGAGGACTGGATGTCACTTGAGGAATGTGCCAGTCTTTTGACTCTTAGGTTCAGGTTACATTTACTACAAGGAGAGCAGAGCATTTGGGAAAGAATTTCCGGAAACTTCTCCCTACTGGCCCTTTGAAGTGGGTGGTTTACCGTGTGGCAGACAAATCACTGTAACTGTAAACCTTGATAATCAAGTGCTTAGAAAGTTCCTGGTTACGGTGGACAAAATATAGCAGCGGCAGCAGCAGCACGCTTGAGCCCACACTGTGTGCTATATGCACAGAGGCCGGCCACCTTTGTTTTTGGAGACAGATGATTACCCAACAGAATAGAGGAAGATGGGTTTCTAAGGGGATCAAAGCGTGGCAGCATCTGGCCGTCCAACTGCTCCCGAGGAACAGCCCCGTCCTGAGACGAGGAAGGCTGTGGGCCTTCCTTCAGCATACTCAGTTTCACTTCAGTTCGACGACCCACCGTGCCTCTCACTCTGCAGTGGGGAACCCAGCGCTCAGGCCCTCCACACTCAAAGACAATGACAGACAGGACGGATTGAACACCACTGGCCAGGAGACAGAGGAGGCTTTGGGCGAGACAGGTTCCCCGACTGTGGAACAAGATGAATATGCTTTTAATGAGGAGCAGCACTCAGAGGAAAAGGATTTATTAACTAGATCAAGCAGGTTGGGGAGTTCTCTCCCAGGAGGGGATCAAGCCGTAGGAATAATGACCAACGAGGACACTCTAGTGAAGAGTCAGGCCAAGTGCTAATCATGCTGGATTATGACTGGACCCAGCGTGGGCAAGGGCCAGTGCACTGCCCCAGCAGGGCCTCTTGATTAGTGAACACAGACTTAAGACCAAAGCAACCACGGCAACACCCTGCATTCCAGCTGCTGAGGCTCCAAGGCCACAGCTCTGGGGATCTTAGGGGCATTCCTACTTGTGGGGGTTCTCCGGGGGTACCTGCAACATGCACTGATGCACTATGTCTGTCCTTACCTACCCTGCAGGCCAGTTAGCAAGGAGACGACTATTCTGAATACCACCATGTCCTCCCTGTAGGAGGGGGGTCCTGTACTATTGGTGCACACAGTGAAACCAGTCTCAGTGCAAGCCTGCGAACTAAGGCAGGGTGACTGGCCTTGTCCCCAACCAACCTAGAACCCTGAAAATTATCAAGTCATGTCACCTGCACTGATGTCTATTCATAATGTCTATTCTTCTACTAGGAGGGCTTTATAGAAAACATCTCTGTAATTTTTACAGGCTGGCATTGTTGATAAGATTTAACTACCTTATATAAACAAATCATATGATAGTACTGAGAGTGACGACTGACCATATTAGGAGACTGAGTCAAAGCTTCCTGAGGATGTAATACCAATGGAAAGTGACCGGCCTGAAGAGGAATTTTTGTTTATTCCTTTACCAAAAAAAAAAGAATAAACAAAAACTGAGCATTGAGCACAGGTGTGCTTTTCCAGTGAGCCACATCCTGGCCCTTTTTTCATTTTTTTAATTTTGAGACAGAGTCTCACTAAATTGCTGAGGCTGGACTCAAACTTGCCATCCTCCTGCCTCTGGGATGACATGCATGTGCCACCACACCTGCTGCTAATTTCTATACTAAGCAGTTCTGATGCAGACCAGGTACTCCCCACCCCCACCCATAATTAAGCATCTCCAGAAACCCCCCACCATATTTGTAACATACAAGCTTCTCTTAGTCAGCAAGATCTTTACAAAGACTGTTAGCAGGATTTCTGCAAAGAACTCAGTGTGATTTGAAGCTTCCTCTGTCTTGTAAAGGCCAGGTTTCTCTCTCTTGTAAAAGCGAGGTCTGCCACCAAGCTTGTTGTTGTGCTAAAGATATTATCTGTTTTCCATGGTGAAAACTTGAAAAACCTCTGTCTAGCCTAAATCATGGGACAAGGAGTAACTGTCATGTACCCACCCACTGTGTAATAACCACCTCGCTGAGTATTAATCTAAGAGAATTTCCAGACTTGAGGTTCAGAGAATTTTGGGTATTAGCCCCTCTGGACCACTGCAGTTTAAATAAAACTGCTTCCTGAAAATTCCTCAGGTGTCCAGCCTCATATGTCCTATATCAGTTCTGTAAAAGTTTTTTTTTTTTTTTTTTTTTGGTGGGGGGTACTGGGGATTTGAACTCAGGGACACTGAACCACTGAGCTACATCCCCAGCTCCCCACCATTTTTGTATTTTATTTAGAGACAGAGTCTCACTGAATCACTGAGTTGCTTAGCACCTTGCTTTTGCTGAGGCTGGCTTTGAACTTGCAATCCTCCTGCCTCAGTCTCCCGAGCTGCTTGGATTACAGGTGTGCACACCACGCCTGGCTAGATGCTTGTAGGCTGGTGCTCCTTTAGTGCACAAGTTTATCATAAGATGCAAATAGGTCACATTAGTAGTTTCTTTAAATCTATCTCTAGCCATCATTGCTTTCTTCTCATATCAGGCACAGACTGACTGATATTATTGCTGTATCTATCACTTAATTCTATACTAAATACCCAGCAAATACAATGGTTTTGTCATAAGAGAGCAGAGGTCAGAGGAATGTTGGTATATGCAATTTAATTGTGATGCTGAGTGGACTGCACAGGTTTCAGGGCACAGCTTAATAAAACCATACTCAATTCAGATGCCAGCTGCATGTTTGGGGGTCCCCAGACTACTTGTACTTCAGCCAACTCATTGCAAATCTGGGGGTTCCCATAATCCCTTATATTTGGTAATTTGCTAAAGTGGCTCATGGAACTCTGGGAGATGCTATTCTTCTTTTTTTTAAATATTTTTTTAGATGTTGATAGATCTTTATTTTTACTTATTTATATGTGGTGCTGAGAATTGAACCCAGTGCCTCACACATGCCAGGCAAGTGCATTACCGCTGAGCCCCAGCCCCAGCCCTGGGAGGTGCTATTCTTACAATTCTAGTTTTATACAAATCAGTACAGTAGACAAACTACATTTAAAATTATAGTTTTGTTAGGAGACAGAGAGATGTGGATGGTGGGAACACAGGGTAAGAGAATAATTCTATAAAATAGGCCCACTGTGTTGACTCCACAGGTTTTCTTTACCAAAAAGCAATTTACCTGCAGCCCTCCCTGGCCTAAGTGGACAGGCTATGTCACATTCCTCAGCAAACTCCCTGTTATCTGCCAGGAAATGCAGGCAGGAAATAACATCGATAAGAGAGGAACCCAAGTTACTTTGAAGGGAGAGACATTTGTGACCTTTTCATAGAACAGATCCCAGAAGATAAGGATAATTCTTCCTAACCATAAAAACCTATAAAGATGATTAAGAATCCAATATAGGGCTGGGGATGTGGCTCAAGTGGTAGCGCGCTCACCTGGCATGCATGCGGCCTGGGTTTGATCCCTAGCACAGGTTGTGTCTGCCGAAAACTAAAAAATAAATATTAAAAAATTCTCTCTCTCTCTCTCTCTTTCTCTCTCTCTCTCTCTCCCCCTCCGTCTCTCACTCTCTCTTAAAAAAAAAAAAAAAAAAAGAATCCAATATAACTAGTCACCATGGGCCAAGGTGACATTGAGTTGTCATAGAGTTGTCTGTCAATCTGTTGTCAGTCAAAAGTCAAGAGGTGGACCTGGGTGGAATTCTCCGGGATCCCCAATAAAACTGGAGTGCAGGAGAGGCACAATGTCCTCCTCTCTGAAAGGATCCACTCTCTCCCCTGAAAGTGTCCCCTTTCCCTTTTCGTGTCCCTTCAATAAACTCATTACTCTGAAATCTTTCTGACTTGATTACAAGAATTGGGGTTTGAGAGGGGCCTTTGCGCCGCCTCAGTTCCTTGAAAAGCCCCAGCTCCACAACAGCGTTATCCTAATAATGAAATGAAGAAACACAAGGGAGATGTAGAAGGGGGAGGCAGCCAGGGCAGGATGGTGAAGGAGGAGGTCAGAGCGCCTCCAGACCAAGGGAGCAGGGAGAAGGTCCGCCAAGGAGGTCAACTTCCCGGTTGACGCAAGTGCTCACGGACACGAGCGAGAAACAGTCAGACACAATCAGATAGATAGATGCTTGTGAGCTGGTGCTCCTTTAGTGTGTCCAACAGACAAACTAAGACAGACACAAGGACACAGGGAACACCAATAGAGAGGAGAGCACGGGCAGGGGAGAAGAAAAGCAAAGGAGGGATTCCAGAGACCATAAAAAGAACCATCCAGAACTTCTCTAGCTGACTCCTAGCTCCAGGCCCCTTCCTGAAGTCTGTTGCTGTGGCTTGGAACACATCTCTATTCAACTGCTATCTCTGTCCCATTCGTTAATTCTTTGCTGAATGGAAACCATTAACCTAAGACCCCTGGACAGTAACAGTCACACACAGGGAGGTGTGGGAAGGTCCTGAGGGCAAGCTCCCACGTCTTTTCCTTGTAAAATCAGGACACACAGCCCTCCCGCCCACTGCCGGGTTGACTTCCTTTCCAATCCTGGGTATCCAGAGCTTGGGGTTTCATTGCATAGGCAAGACTGATTGAATTGTGGACCACAACTGGAATCCATCTCCAGCCCCTGCCCCCCACCCAGAAGGAGGAGTCTGGGCTGGTACCAGGTGGCTCAGAGCCCACCTCCTAACCACGTGGTCAGGCTTTCCCCAGTGGCCTGACCCCTGACTGAGTCAATTCCTCAGCAAAAGCTATTTAGCATAAGATGGCCATGAATACCAAAGACAATCCTATCATTTGGGAAATTCCAAGAGTTTAGAGGTCACCTCCCAAGAACTGAGGTCAAAGAACAAACCTGTTAATTATACAACAGTCCACCCCCTAGTCTTTGGCCACCAGTCCCCTACAGCAAAACAGTCATACTTTTTCTCAGCATTTATGTTTGGTGTAGCATTTTTTTTTTTAACAGATAAAGAAACAGCATCAAAATGCTACAATTAAAATTTAGAGAAACTAGCAAGGAGGAAGAGATGGGGTGGTTTTCCAATACATATGACCATTAATATTAACATTATAATCTTATCAACAATGCCAATGTTTTACAATATCACCATATGGCAGATAATAGCAGAACAATAAAAGTGAAACTATGTTGGCATAACACTAGAGCCCTATTGTCCTCAATGACAGGCTATCATCATATCACAGGACAAAATGTCCTCCAGGATAAGGCCACTCAGGTGTACAGGGTTCCATTTGATCTTATCAGGTGCCAAGGCAGGCACCTGGTGTAAGTGACTAAGAGGCGATGTCATCCCTTCCTTTGAGCCTCCTTCAGAACACTAATAGAACAGGGGAGTTCCCTCTTTGCACTTATCATTGATCCATCTATTCATTCCTTTCCTCCCCCAGCGGCAATCCTTCCTTCTCTCCACCGATACCCAAACATTTCCTCCTTTGGAAAAGACATTAGATTCTGCCACTGTGCCTGTGCAGATTGCAGTTAGCAATTTTGGTCTAGCAAGTGCCTCTCCCTCAGTGCCTTCACATAGGCAGGGCTGCATCCCTACAGACCAGGTGGGCTAACGCAGCACAGAGGCTGCCTCTGCGGCTGGCCCCATATTGTCAGAGGGAGAGAAGGCCTGGCCACCCACAGGGCCCTGAGAAATTCTCACATGAAGGTTTTAAAGTTTAGTTACATTTTCTAAACTTAGGAATCATCGCCGCTTCTTGCAGTTGGTACTGAGACCACCGTATCACGCAGGATAGAGAAAGGTGATGTGGCGGGGCTGGGCGGGGGGGGGGGGGGGGAGGGGGGGCTGGGGTTGTGGCTCAGTGGTAGAGCGCTCCCCTAGCATGGGGGAGGCACTGGGTTGGATCCTTAGCATCACATAAAAATAAATAAATAAAATAAAGGTACTGTGTCCAACTACAACTAAAAATATATATTTTTTTTAAAAAAAGAAAGGTGACGTGGGTACCAAGGAAAAAAGTATAGTTATGATGTCATCTCCCCCCATGGGAAGAACTGGATCACCATACCAGCCCCCCACCTCTCAATTCCCCAGAAAAGCGGAGCCCTCTATCTAGCAGGGACCCTCCTGAGGCGCTCCCCCTCGTGGAGTGTGAGCACGTGTGGGAAGGTGTATAAGCAGCCTTCTACGCCTTCATCTTGCTCTGTGGCAGATAAGAAATGCTTCAACTGCTGCGTCCTCTGTCCTGGTCCTCTTGCAGTACTTTGAGCATTTCCACCTGCACTGCCACGCAAAGCCTTGTCCCTTCCTGTTAGGACACACCTGCAGCCTTCCAGGATCCCTGGCATCAATCCAACTTGCCCCTGTGTCCAGGGCCTTTTCCCAGGGGATTCTGTACAATAGCCAGGGGCCTCAGTCTCTTTTGCTGACAGACAGAACAGCTCTTATTGGCGTTTCAGGCCTTAGAGGGAAGTAAAGAAATAGGTTTACGTTCCCCGATCTCCGCATTGCTCAGTTGTTTATTTTGGTACCCGGGACTGGACCCAGAGGCACTTATCACTATTTGCTAGAATAATATAATCCTGAGAACAGTCCTGTGGTTCAAAGAGCAGCTTGGAGGACAGGCTCTGGTCAGCAGGCTCCTGGACCATGTACAGGCCATTCTCAGGCAGCTTCACCTTGTCCCAGGACTGGAGGCTTGGTGCCTGGCACAGAGCCTGCTACACAAGAAAACCTAATTCCCTCTTCCCTCTGAAGAGCTGAATCTCAGAGCTTGAGGCCTCACTCCAGCCTTCCATCCCAGCCCACCTCTCTGCCCCCAGAAGCCTTCCCCAGAAGCCTACCTCTCACAGGGTGGCGGTAGGGCCCCCCGGGACCTTAGTCCCAGCCCCAGCAAAAGCAGCAGGTGCAGCTCCCAGGTCTTCCAGGCCATGGTGGCTCTGACTGTGGCAGAGGGAGCAAGCCTGGCACCTCCAGCTCCCTGGGCACAGCCTGGCTTCACTACCTATCCGGGTCAGTCAAAGTTCAGGCTTTGAGGTGTGGCCACCTGAGGGGATGTGGCCTACCTACCCCTCCTGATCTCTGACCACAGGGCTCACCCCTCTCTTTCCACTTTTTTTTTGCCTTTTCTGTTCACCAGTTTCAACTGGAGCCACCTGCTCAGGCTTGTCCCTCAAAGTCATGTGGTTAGGTTTGGGGAAATGGGCCCCTGAGGGCCAGGGAGATAGTTAGGGCCACACATCCATGAGCTAGATACCAGTTCCTGGTGTGGCTCCAAAACTGCTAGCCTCAGAGGGTGACCCTTTCTACATCACTGGAAACAGAATGGCTGAAGAGTCTATCCTCAGTGTTGCATAAAGCTCAGGGACCCTCATTATTACCCACAGAAGCACTGTGGGAACGCAGGACAGGGTGGGTCAGGATGACCCAGTGGGTCTTGAAGATCACATAGGAGTTTGCCAAGGGAATGGGCAGGAGGCCATCTCCATGTGCTGTTAAGGGAATAGTGAGAAGCTGGGCCAGCTCCACAGAACTTGGCCTTGCAGGGGAGGTTGTGAGACAAGCTGGCGGGTCGCGTTGGCACTGGTCTGTGAGAGGGCTTTGCCAAGCCAAGGAGGCAGCTGGCTGAACCGGCAGGCTTGCTTGGAAGAAGAGTGGTGGAGGATGGGCAGGCACATTAGGAGGCTGGAGCAAGGAGGCAGCGCAGCCATGATGCAAGGGGGCCAAGACTCAGGCTTGAAGCAACGGGGTGGGATTGGGGGAGCCCACAGGGAGGTGCCTCCTGCAGGACACAGGCTTGAGGTCGGTCGGAGGCTGTCAGCCTCAGCGCCTGAGCAGTGTGTGCCACCGTTCCAAGAACTTGGGCTAAATTTATCGGTATTTGAGCAAAGAAGGGATTCATGAACCAGGCAGCGCTCGGGAACAGTAAAGTTCAGGGAGCTCCCCGGAGCCGCAGGGCAGTATTTACAGAGGGAAGAAGGAAGTGCCTGCAGGAATAACCCGTTGGGTTACCACTTGGCCTTGGCTTGGTTTGGACCTGTCTGAGAAGTTTGCAGCCTGTGATTGGCTGAAAGCGCAGGTGCAGTGTTGGCTGAGACTCGGCCACTGCTGTGGAAACTGTGCTCCCAAGGGAGCCTGCCTTCACCTACCTGTGAAGTTTGGTTATAGTTTGGAGGAGCTTTAGGACGATTTTAATCGTTCTTGTTTTGGTAAACTAATCAGTTTTAAGGGATTGGCTAAAACCTTGACCACTGACACCACTTTCTGCCATCATCATAATGGACTTGTTTTGTCTCAGTATGAAATTCACAATTCACAAAAATCCAATTAGTTGGGCGGTTGGGCAGTGCTTTATGCTTTATGTTTTTGTTGTTCTGTGCATATGAATCATTTAGTAACAAAGGATGTCTACAGAGAAGCATTTAGGACTTTTGAAGGGATACAACACACCAGGGAGATGATTATAGTGACAATCTGGGAGAGGATGACAATAAACTGATGTATGCTTTTTTTTTAAAGGGTGGTATTTATTGAATGTTTATCATGTTTGCACCATTGTAAAGTCAAAAAATTGTAAGTGGAACCGCTGTTAGGCAGGGATTGTCTTGTGTTATTTTCTTCAAAACAAATATTTTATTATTATAGGAATACCTTTTCATTGACTTATTTTGATTTTGATTATAATGATTAATTACTTCCCTGAGGAAAATAGGAATCTTTTCAAAAGTAAGAAACATCTTGAAGAGTTTTTCGGTTTTTTTCGTTTCAGTGTGAGTAGCTGCATGACCCTAATTCAAGCACCTATTGATTACCATACACTTAAAGGGTGAGTTTCAATAGGTTATTTGTAAAAGTGTACTTTTTTTTAAGTTGCTTCTTGACACATGTCTCCATGAACTTAACTGACAAAAATCAAATAATTCAAAGTTCACACGATAAAGATAGTTCAATAGTATTCTAGTTCAATTAGTCATAGCCTTTGTTCCAGGCATGATTGCAATTAAGGACCATGGGTCACTATAAAACGGTTTGATTTAAAGGGGCATCCATTTTTGTTGTTAGCCTGGTAATACAAGTTATAGTTACCTGGATACCCCACTGGAAGAAATGAAAATATTGGAAAATTACCCTGGAGTGGGGGGATGGGGAACAGGGGATAGGGTTAGTGTCATGCACCTGAATCCCATGGACTTGGAAAGTTGATCACAGGAGGATCACGAGTTTGAGGCCAGCCTTAGCAACTCTGCAAGACCATGAGCAATTTAGTGAAATCCTATCTCAAAGTAAAAAATATAAAGGACTGGGGATACAGCTCAAGGGTAAATCACCCCTGAGTTCAATCCCCTGTACCAAAAAATAATAATAAAAAAATTAGAATAGTCCAGCTTATTGTCCACCATTCAGGATGCCTGCAAACCATATGTTAGCTGCTCTCAGAAATATCTCCTGTGTTCCTTCCTTCTGAGAAATTTCCTTCATGTATCCAGAAGCAGGATCTAGAGCAAATCTAGGATTTAGTCACTTTTAAATGTAGCTTTTGTAGTAATAAAGTCAGGAAAAGACAAGGCAATGTTCAGTTTGTTCAGCACTGTTTGTAAACCTCAAACTTGGGCAAAGGGACTTAGAGCTTCAGGATGAGCTGTTAAGTGCTTTTGTTGGTCACAAATGTTCTCTTTACCTCCTTGGAGTGTCTTCTACCCACCTGAACCCTTGGGAGGTATGATTGGCTACAAAATCCAAGATTTCTAGCAATTTATGGATTAGCTTTAAATTCCATACCACTTGTACCCTACTTCCAAGAATATTCTTGCACTCCCAGGAACACTTTTGGGAACATTTCTTGGTGAAACTTATCTTTATCCACTTTGAGGTTAGTACTAATTCCAGTTATTGAACGCCGAGGCTTCTGATTGTGGGAGGTATCTTGGAAGCTTTCAAGGAAAGCTATTTGGAAGGCAAGAAAGAGCCAGGTCACATACCCAGGTTCTGCAACCAGACAGGTTCTTCAACACAGTAAGCAAAACTCCCTCTGCTCAATAGAGGCCCTCAGAGGCTGGGAAAGAGCGCCACCTGGTGTCATTAGAGCAGAGTTCAGTTAAATTTGTTTGCCTGTAATTTTGTGCTGATCTTGAACAGGGTCCAGTAGAAAACTTATTTTATTGTGGATTCTGAATAATATGCTATAAGGATACATAACACAGTTAGTGGAAAGGAACTTTATTGGATTTAATACGTGAAATCATAAAGTGATTACTCATACCTATGTAGATAGTCCCCAGGTCATGAGGACTCTTTCCTGGAAGCACAAAATACCTTTTTCATCACTCGATGGGTCTTATACATTTGATAGTAATTGGGGAAAAAATAGGGGTATTGTATTAGTCATGTTAATAATGAAATACTTGAGGCTAGTAACTTATAAAGAAAAAAAGATGTATTTTGGCTTAGGGTTTCTATAGGATCTAGTCTAAGATTGAGTGGCCCCTTTGCTTGGGGCCTCTGGTGAGGAAGGGTGGCACATCATGGTAGGAGCATGTGGTGCAGCAAGCCATTTGCCAGGAAGCAGTGAGACTGAGAGGCTGGGAACCCACAGTCTCCTTGAAGAGCAGGACCCCAGAGACCTAAAGGACATCCCTCCAGGCACCATCTCTCAAAGACTTCAGCACCTTCCACCAGCACCTCTCGGGGTGAAGCCTTTAACACAGGGGTCTTTGGAAACTTCCCTCCACACCACCACAGGACCTATTCTGAGCAAGTGCAGGAAGTCAAGTAGCAGTGATGTTTAGAAGTTCAAGGTAGCTTTCCATTCTTCCTTTGGGGCTGTGGGGGGCTGTCACTGGGATGGTGAAGAGGCACTGGCATTAGTGAGATGTTTCCTGACTTGGAGGCATTAACCTACAAACCCAGCAACTGCTCTGGTTTCTGGCCAGAGCAGGAGTATAGGAAGCCTGTTCTCCTGTATAAAACCTCATGTAACTCCTGCTCCTAACCCCGGAGGCGGCCTACAGGGCAAGGGTCTAAAGCCTTACGCCACAGCATACTCCACCAGGTAGAAGAAGCCCTTCGTGAACTCAAAAAACTTAACTCCAGAAAAACCCATAAGCCAATCAATAAATAGGCAAAGGAACTGGACAGGCACTTTACAGAAGAAATACAAATGGTCGAAAAAATGTTCAACATCTCTAGTAATTAGAGAAATGCAAATTAAAATGACACTGAGATTCCATCTAACTCTAGTCAGAATGGCAATCATCAAGAATACAAGTAACAATAAATGTTGGCGGGGATGTAGGGAAAAGTTTATTCATACATTGCTGATAGGACTGAAAATTGGGGCAACCACTCTAGAAAGCAGTGTGGAGATCCCTTAGAAAACTTGGAATGGAACAACCATTTGACCCAGTTATTCCCACTCCTCAGTATATACCCAAAGGGCTTAAATATCAGCATCCTATAGTGACATGGCCACATCAATGTTTATAACAGCTCAATTCACAATAGCTAAGCTATGGAACCAACCTAGGTGCCCTTCAACAGGTGAACAGATAAAGAAAATGCGGTACAAATATATAGTGGAATATTACTCAGTTATAAAGAAGAAGGAAATTATGGAATTTGCCGGTAAATGGATGAAACAGGAGAATATCATGCTAAGTGCAATAAGCCAGTCCCCCCAAAAAATGTTCTCTCTGATATGCAGATGCTAACCCACAAGGGAGGGTGAGGAAGGGAAGAGTAGAAGTTCATTGGATTAGAGAAAGGGGAATGAAGGGAAGGGAGGGGGATAAGAATAGGAAAGACGGCAGAATGAATCAGACATAACTTACCTATGCTCATATCGTGTTCAACCACAAGAATGGGATCCTAATTAGAATTAGTTGTACTCCACGTATATATGATATGTCAAAAATACACTCTATTGTCCTAAATTGTCTAAAAAGAACAAATAAAAAAAATAACAAGAGGCCCTTTGTGACCCACCAATGATGACAACCAGACCTTTCATGATCTAGAACCCAGAGAGTTTGAGGCTTTTGGAAGTAACACCAGAGAAAGACTGCCCTTGAACTCCACTGGAAGGGACCATATCAAAAGCTATCCACAAACTATGGTCCTGTGGATTTTCCTGTGAGGAAAGGGAGGGGGATGGGACACAGGAACTAGGAGAAAGGGAGACTATTTTAGACTTTTATGATGAAAGAGAAGTCTTGATCCACAATCTTGGGAAAGCTGCCCACATCTGGGATGCCGCTGCTTCTGGGGAAGCACTTCCCTGGCTAGCTTTACAGGAAGGTCTGCCACAGGTGTGCAGATCCCGGAATCTGGCCCTTTGAGAGACATGGATCCAAGACTCAGGCCCTGAAGTCCTGCTGTAGAGAAGCGTTTGGTGTGGTCCTCTCCAATGGGGCCCAAGGGCAGTCTTTCTGTGGTGTCATTTCCAAGAGCCTCAATCTCTAGGTTCTAGATCATGAAAGGTCTGGTTGTCATCAGCTGGTGGATCTCTTCTTTTCCCTGGTGGAAATATGCTTTGGCATAATGCACCAGAACCTTGCCCTGCGGAGTCATATCAGGAGCTGTGAGTGGGAGATAATGATTTCATAAGGTGTCAAAGGTTTTCGAGCGGAGGGCACCTGCAGGCTGTCAATGGGCAATACCTTTGACCAAGGGTGATCCAGTCCTCTCGGTTAGCTTTGCCTGATGCCACTGTGTTTGTAATACCTTATTTAATTGCTTCACAGTTTCATACCTCTATCCGTGAGGACTTTGCCATTCGCACCCCATAAGGGAAATACATTTCTAATAACCTTGTCACTACTATTCTAGCACCAAACGTCCTTCACAGGAAAGCTTCTATTCAGGCAGAAAGCAAGGTAACAATTGAATAGAATCCATCTGTATGTGTTTGAATGATCCAGCAGGTACCAGGTATGTGTCCTCTGAAGCTTGTTTTGTTTTTGCTTTGGGGTACTGGGTATGGAACCCAAGGCCTCACACACGTTAGGCAAATTGTCTATACTGAGCCACATCCCCAGTCCCTTGACTTTTTTTGAGACAGGGTCTCACTAAGTCGCACAGTCTGGCCTCACACTTGCAATCCTCCTGCCTCAGCCTCCTGACTACTTGGGATCACAGGTGTGCACCCTCACGTGTGGCTCACCTGAGGTTTTTATTGTCTTACCTGGATTATGGACTTGACATACCAAACATTGGTCATACACCATTTTAGTAGTTCTAGAACCGTCACCACAACCATGTTTTCTCATAAATGGGGTCCTTTTACCTTTCTCATGATGAACTGTTTCACAAAAAAACTTATAATAATGGAAATTTTGAGGACTCAGGAAAGAGTAGGCAACCATGCAGCCTCTCCACTAGTTTTTGTTTAACATTGTCTGAACATCCAATTAAACACAGGTTTTCCCCCCAACTCAGGTGTACAGCACCATTGAATAAGTAGGTTGTCAGGCAATTTGACTTGGATGTCACTCACATTGCCTGTCTTAATCTCAGTACTGGCTGACTTAGCATGAAAATCTGCCAAATAATTTCCTTGTTATCTAATTGATTCTTGTTTTGCTTAATGTTGAGTTAGCAGTTTAATGAACCAGTTCATCCAATGGTGTGATTTTTGTGTGTGTGTGTACTGGAGTGAAGCCAGGGACGTTTAACCACTGAGCCACATCCCCAGCCCTTTTTATATTTTATTTAGAGATAGGCTCTTGCTGTTCAACTTTGAACTAAGCTGGCTTTGAACTTGCAATCCTCCTGCCTCAGCCTCCCAAACTGCTAGGATTAAGGCCTGTGCCAACGCACCCAGCCTAATGGTGTGATCTTAAAGTGATCAGAAATATATAAGTGTCAGAGTCCTTGCTGTGAATCTCCTTGAAGACAAAATACTTTGGCTTTTAGTTGTGCAGAAATATATCATAGTAAACATTAACCATCTATGACAAGACCCAAAACAACTACCATTAAACATCTGATGAGAGATCTTACAATGAGAAAGATGTTTATTATTTCTGTTGCATATAACATTTTAAGTTAATAACTGTGGGGGCTTGGAGTGGCTCAGTGACATAGCGCTCTCCTACCTCTTGTGAGGCACTGGGTTCGATCCTCAGCACCACATTAAAAAATAAATAAATAAAGGCATTTTTTAAAAGTACTTCTCTTGTTTGTAGATGGACATATGTATATATATGTATGTATGTATGTAATGCTGAGGATCGAACCCTGTGCCTCATGCATACTAGGCGAGCGCTCTACCACTGAGCCACAACCCCAGTCCAAGCTGAAAATAAAGATATTGTGTCCATCTACAACTTAAAAAAAAAAGAATAACTATGATTATGAGCGATAGTGGTACACCAGGACAAGCAGATTTCTGTGATTTCATACAACTTCTGAAACAGTTATTAATAACATATCCATACAAATATAATTCAAAGAAGGGTTTAGCTTTGCTTTTTTTTTTTTTAATACTGGAGTTTGAACCCAGAGGCACTTAACCACTGAGCCTCATCCCCAGCCCTTTTTTATATTTTTTATTTAGAGACAGGGTCTCACTGAATTGCTGAGGCTGGCTTTGAACACAAGATCCTCCTGCCTCAGCCTCTTGAGCTGCTGAGATTACAGGCATGCACCACGGTGCCCAGCTTAGCATTGCTTATTGAGAATGCTTTCTGTATAATCTAATACACCAAATAAGTCCAATTAGTTTACTATTTATCTTATTATAGAAAGAGGGATTCTCCTGAGGTATCGCAAAAGCTCATCTAGAAAATCCTAAAGCTAATTCGAGGTCAAGAAAGAATTTAGAGTTTGATTTGGGGAAGTAAAAACATAACAATGGCAGGCTAGGATTGTGCTCAGTGACAGAGCACTTGTCTCGTATATGTGAGGCACTGGGTTCCATCCTCAGCACCACATATGAATAAATAAATGAAAAATAAAGGTATTGTGACAGTCTACAACTAAAAAATATTTAAAAAAAAACATTGGCTTAAAACACTTGATCAAAGTAGTGAACAGTAGTCATTTAGACAAAGGGATAATTAAGACATCAAAGGCAAATATGGAAAGTTACATAATTGTAGAAAACTGTAATTCAGCTTTATAGAGGCCTCAGTTTTTGTAATTGATCAAAAACCTAATAAAGGGGCTGGGGATGTGGCTCAAGCGGTAGCACGCTCGCCTGGCATGCGTGTGGCCCGGGTTAGATCCTCAGCACCACATACCAACAAAGATGTTGTGTCCGCCGAAAACTAAAAAATAAAAATAAATATTAAATTTCTCTCTCTCAAAAAAAAAAAACCTATTAAAAAAAAAAAAACCTAATAAAGCCAGATGCACACCAGTAATCCCAACGGCTCAGGAGTCTGAGGCAGGAGGATCACCAGTCCAAAGGCAGCCTCAGCAATGGTGAGGTACTAAGGAACTCAGCGAGACCCTGTCTCTAAATAAAATACAGAGTAGGGCTGGGGATGTGGCACAGTGGTTGAGTGCTCCTGAGTTTAATCCCTGGTGCACCCCAAAACAAAACTAAACTAAACTAAAAAGGGCTGGGATATGGCTCAGTGGTTAAGCACCCCTGGGTTCAATCACTAGTACCCTCCCCTGCAAAAATCAAACTCTTCCTAACTTGTCTTATGAGGCTACCATTATCCTGACACCAAAACCAGATAAAGATATAACAAGAAAATAGGATCACAGTCCAATATCCTCTGTGCATACAGGTGTGAGGGTCCTCAATAAAATAATGCTAATAAACCAAATCCAATGGTTTATTAGAAAGATACACTTTGAGCAAGTGAGATTTATTCAAGGAATGCAAAGGTGTTGTGCACTGTGAATGTAATATAAATAATTGAACTGTATACCTAAAATGGCTAAAATGCCAAATTTTATGTTACACATATTTGACCATCATAAAAAAAATTAAGGAAGGAAGAAAGTGTATGACATCTGGCCATCAGGGGTGACAGTGGTAGGGAGAGGAGCCCTGTCAAGGGGCCTCTTTGAACTGGGCCACCTTGCTTGAGTTGAGAAATTAAACTGAGCCTAAAGCTGCCTCCCTAAGGGCCAAACTACCTTCACATGTTATTGACCAGTCTGCAACTTAACTTGAGAATAAACTCTTGAAACCAAGCCGTTGGGTCTCAAACTGATCAGGTGTGTTCAAATCGGCAAGCACTGTGTGGAGACTCATCAGGCTCTTTCTTTCTTTCTTTCTTTCTTTCTTTCTTTCTTTCTTTCTTTCTTTCTTTCTTTCTTTCTTTCTTTCTTTCTTTCTTAGCATCGTGGGATTGTGTGTGTGTGTGTGTGTGTGTGTGTGTGTGTGTGTGTGTGTGTGTGTGTGCGCGCACCCGTGCTGCTGGCATTGAATGAATCCTGGGTCTTGTGCATGTGAGGCAAGCACTCTTCCAACTGAGCTATATCCCCAGCCCTTCAGCACTGGGAATTGAACCCAGGGGAACTCTATCACAGGCTAGCTCCCCATTCCTTTTCATTCTTTATTTTGAGTCAGGTCTCCATAAGTTTCCATGTTACAGAGACTGGTCTTGAACTTGCGATCCTCCTGCCCCAGCCTCCGGAGCAGCTGTACAGTCGTGAGCTGCCATTCCCAGCTCTCTAATCAGGCTATTTCTGTATGGCACTTCCTTTTTCTCCCTACAAATACTGACTTTACTGGTTCAGAGTGCTGCCTGACTCATGAATCACTTCTTTGTTCAAATAAATGCTGCTGAATTTAATTTGTTTAAAATTTCTCTTCTAAAAGATTGGTATCAGAAGTGGAATCTGAAGCAGACCTCCAGCAGGGCTTGGTGGTGCATGCCTGTCATCTCAGTGGCTCTGGAGGCTGAGGCAGGAAGATCTCAACTTCAAAGCCAGCCTCAGCAATTTAGCAAGTCCCTAAGCAACTTAGTGAGTCCCTGTCTCTAAATAAGAAATATTTTTAAAAGGGCTGGGGATGTGGCTCAGTGGTCGAGTAGTCCTGAGTTCAATCCCCAATATTCTCCCCCAAAACAGAAACAACAACTAAACAAAGCAAAACAACGCAGACCTCCAGAGATGCCCCAGGAGTACCAATTGCCCAAGCAAAGTGACCCACTAGGACCCACGGTGCCCTTCAATCTGCTGCAGCAACTGAGTTCATGGGGGACTTCTTCATTAGATTCAAGCTCTACAAATTTGTATTTTAAACTCTCTGGCTTTAAGCAAAAGAGAAATGACTCATCACAGGAAAACCTCAACACAAGTAATATCTGACTTTGCATCAGAAACAAGGGAGCCAGTGGCATATTTAAAGTACTTAAGGAAAACCTGCCAGCCAAGAATCCTTTTTTTATTTGTTCTTCTTAGTCTTTGACATATCATACATACATGGAGTATAACTTCTCATTCTTGCAGTGGTACATGATATGGAGTTACGCTGGCTGTGTATTCACCTATGAACACAGGAAAGTTACGTCCAATTCATTCTACTGTCTTTCCCATTCCCAGCCCCCTCCCTTTCCCCTTCTCCCTCTATCCAATCCAGTGAACCTCCACTCTCCAGTGCACTAATGTGAGTCAGCATCTGCATATCAGAGAGAACATTTGAGGGCCCTGCTAAGTTACTGAGGCTGGCTTTACACTTGGGATCCTCCTGTTTCAGCCTCCCAGGTCTCTGGGACTACAAAGTATTTTGCCAAATACCTTTTCTATATCTATTGACCTAGTTATGCAATTCTTCCCTCTAGCCTGTGGATGAATGTGTTGAATTACATTAGTTGACTTTCACCAGCCTTGCATAGGAAGGATAAATCCCAAGAGGTGGTGGTGTATTGTTCCTTTTATGAATTGTTGGATTCAATTGCCAAATAGTTTTCTTGAGGAATTTTGCTTCTATATTTATGAGAGATATTTATCTGTTGTTTTCCTTTCTTACAACATTTTGTCTGGTTTTGGTGTTGGTGTAATGCTAACTTCACAACCAGTTAGGAAATAGTTTCTCTGCCTCTGTCTTCTGGATGAGATTGTAGAGAACTTGTATAATTTCTTCCTAAAACATTTTGTAGAATTTATCTGTGGACCCATCTGGGCCTGGCCTCTTATTATTGATTCCATTTCTTTAATAGCTATAGGCCTATTCAAATACTTTCTTTTTGTTTGTGTTTTGGCAAAGTTTGTCTTTCAAAGAACTGGCCCATTTTATCTATGTTATCAAATTTGTGAGCATAGTGTTGTTCACAACATTCTCTGTTATACTTTTTTTTGGTTTTGGTTTCGGGGATTGAACTCAGGGGCACTCAACCACTGAGCCACCTCCCCAGCCCTATTTTGTATTTTATTTAGAGACAGGGTCTCACTGAGTTGCTTAGCACCTCAAGTTTGCTGAGGCTGGATTTGAACTCACAATCCTCCTGCCTCAGCCTCCCAAGCTGCTGGGATGACAGGTGTGAGCCACTGTACCTGGCTTTTTGCTATACTTTTAATGTCTGTGGGATCAGTGGTGATGTTCCTATTGCTTTTCTTTCTTTTTAATTTTTTTTAAAGAGAGAGTATGTGTGTGTGTGTGTGTGTGTGTGTGTGTGTGTGTGTGAGAGAGAGAGAGAGAGAGAGAGAGAGAGAGAGAGAGAGAGAATTTTTTAATATTTATTTTTTGGCGGACACAACATCTTTGTTGGTATGTGGCGCTGAGGATTGAACCCGGGCCGCACAAATGCCAGGCGAGTGTGCTACAGCTTGAGCCACCTCCCCAGCCCCTGCTTTTCTGACATTAGTAATTCATGTCTTTTTTTCACAGCTGGGCTACAGACTTTTTCCTTTTTCCTTTTGGTGCTAGAGAATGAACCCAGGAGTGTTTAACCTCCGAGTCACGTCCACAACCTTTTTCTGTTTTATCTTGAGACACTGAGTTGCTTAGGGCCTTACTAAATTGCTGAGACTGGCTTTGAACTTGCCATCCTCCTGCCTCAGTTCCCTGAGTTGATTCAGGTGTGCTCCACCACGCCTGGCTTGGGCTAGAGACTTATCAGTTATAATGAAGTCTTCAAGAAGCAGCTTCAGGTTTTATGGATTTTCCCTCTTGCTTCCCTGTTTTTCATGTCATTGATTTCTGCTCTATTTTTCATTATTTGTTTTCTTCTGCTTACTTTGGATTTAATTTGCTCTTTCTAGTTTTCTAAGGTGAAAGCTTAGACTATTGATTTTAGATCTTCCTTCTTTTCTAATAAATGCATTCCGTGCTATGAATTTCCTTCAATCACTGAGTTCACTGTCTATGACAAATTTTGACAAGTTAGAGTCCACTCAAATAAATACGGTGCCACCTCCTGGGCTGTGAGAACACAATAACCGAGTTAGCCTGACTCCCTCCCGGCTGCCCTGGGCCTTTCATCTCACTTATCCACTGACTGCAATCACTGACTATGTGGCTGTGGTCAGAATAAGAAAAATAGGGCCCAAGATGGTAGAGTGTGTGCTTAGTGTGTGTGAAGCTCCAGGTTTGATCCCCAGACGATATACAATTAAAAAAAGTTTTGATTTTGCCGTCACTCCTTCTCTAATGCTCTTACCTAGTTTATATTGTCTCAGCCTCTGGCCTGCATGAAGCTCCTTCCTGTGCAAGTTTTGTTGTTGTTTCGTTTTAAACACTTCGTGCAAAGTAGCTCTCCTGCCCCAGGACTCAATTTTTTGTCTGTGTAAGTTCTCATTTCATCTCGTTTCATCGGAAGGATCCATTCATAAGATAAAGAATTCTAGGTTGATGGGGTTTATTTATTTATTTATTTTTCTCTTTACACTTTAAATATTTCACTCTGCTCTCTTTCCACTGCTCGGGTTTCTAAGAATTCTGATTTAATTCTTCTTCTAGCTACGCATGGTGTTTCCTTCCTCTGGCTTCTTTTGGGATTTTTCTCTTTAACTTTGAATTTGTGAGTGTGGATCTAAAAGGCCTAGGTGTAGATTTTGGAGGTGTCTATCTTACTTGGTGTCCTCTGAGCTTCCGGAATCCATTGTTTGGTGTCTGATATTATATTGAGAGACTCTCATCATTTTTTCGAATATTTCTTCCGTCCTCTTCCCTCTTTTTTCTTCTGTTTTCCGAAATATATGATGCACCTTTTGTAGTCGTCCTACAGTGCTTGAGTATTTTTTATGTTTCAGGCTTTTTTCTTTGTCTTTGAGTTTCAGAAGTTTCTTTCTTTCTTTTTCTTCCAAAAACAATGTCTAGACCATGTAGAAGAGAGAAAAGTTACTTCACCCCAATTTACAGTGGCTCAATATTATTTTATCCCTCATGTTTAACTGCTCAGATCCCTGAGAGACTACGGCAGCAAATAAATGAAAAGGTGAGTTTGGGAGGTTTCTGTTAACATATCCTCAAGTTCACTGATTCTCAGCCATGTCCAGTCAAATAAGCTCATCAAAGGCACTTTTCACTTGTTACAGTGTTTTTAAATTTATTGGGTTCCTTTTTGTTACTATAATGGAATACCTGAGGCAGGCTAACATTATAAAGAAAAGAGCTTTAGCTCACAGATTTGGAGGCAGAAAGTCCAAATAGCATGGTGCAGATTCTGGCAAGGGCTCCCCAGTGGATGGCAGAGTAAGCGTGGGGGAAAGAGATTATATCACCAAACAGGAAGCCAGAGAGAAACTGGGGCCCCACAACCCCCTCTAAGAGCACACCCTACAATTAACCTGAGAACCTCAGTCTAGGTTCTACCTATAAAGTTTTCACTGCTTCAACAATGCCACCTGAGCATCAAGCCTTCTGCACACGGACCCCTGGAGGGACAAAGTGTACAGCAGCATCTCCTTTATTCTTCCTTTGAATTTTCTCCGTTCTGTTATGATTGCCTTAAGTGTTCTCTACGTTGTCTCCCTTCTCCACTGGAACCCTTAGCATATAGTTATCACAGTCTGAAAATTCCAGCACGCTGCTCTATCCAAGTCTGGTTCAGATACTTTACCGGTTTCTTCAAACTGTTTTCGCCTTTTTTTAGGCCTTGTTATTTATTTACTTATTTATTTAGGTGCTGAGGATTGAACATAAGACCCTGTGCATACGAAGCAAGTGCTTTACCACTGACCCACGTCCCCAGCCCTGCCTTGGTGTCCCCAGCCCTGCTTGGGCATTTTTCATTTCTTTCTCCCTGAGCCCCCTCCGTCCTTCCTTTCTCATTTCTTTCTTCTTTTTTTTCTTTTTTAAATTTAGAGCATTATATTTCTACATCGTGTCTGGGTTCCTTTTGACACAATTATACAGACAAGGAATTCGATTCCAATTCCCATTAGCCCTCTCCTTTCCTCCCCTCCTCCCTCTGCCCTGCCCAGGATTTTTTTGTTGAAGGCTAGACATGACTGCTGAGGTTCCTGGTCAGCTAGCTGTGGGGTCTCCGTACCTGCCAGTCTGCCCTTCCAGTGTTGGAGAGCAGCGGCTTGCCCGTGACCTTGATTCTCTGGCAGATCTAAGAAACTGTCGATTTTCTGTTGTTCAACGTTTACTTGTTTTGATGGAGTGACCCTCACGTGCCAGACCAGAAACAAGGTGCCCTGCTGGGTTCTTCCTCAGGCTCTGTCTTCCCATCAGCATTCTTTATGTGGTGTGAGTTGCCATCTTTCTGTCATTTATTTCTTCAAGTCCTAGAGTCTCCAACACTGGGACAACATCCTGTGGTGGAAATCTCGGTCCTTGTCCTGGGTGCTGGTCCAATAATGAGAACACGATTTTGAGAAAAAGGAGAAAGAAAGTTGATTGCTTTGCTAGCAAAGGTGAACCTTGGGGCACTCCTGTCCCAGAGGCTGTGAGGGGGCTTTTGTAGAGGTGACTCAAAGGCTGCATTCCACATGCTCTCTGTTGGAGTTGGGAAATAGCCATTTCTGAGGTCTTCTCGTACCATCCCCAAAGTCCTGATTACTTCTTTCCTGCGGTGGGTGAGTCCTCAAAGGACAGATAACCCAGCCTAGGGTGGGGAAGAAAGGTAATTCCGTTTCCTCTGAGATCAGGAAGGGGGAGAGATCAGGGAAGAGCAGGGAAAGAGGAAAGAAAGAAACACATCATTTTAAAAATCACTTGCAGTGGCAGAGCACCAAGGGCTATATTCAAAGCATAAAGTGGACCATGGTTACAATCCCAGACAGTTTCTATTGCCCGAGTGAATGTGTTTTGCTGTGTATCATTCTTTCCCTTTTCTTGACATGTATCCCAGATTTTTGTTTGTTTTTGTAAGAAAATAGACATTTGAGACCTTGCATGGTGGTGCGTGCCTATAATCCTAGTGACTCAGAAGGCTGAGGCAGGAGGATCACAGGAGGCCAGCCTTGGCAACTTAGCAAGGCCCTGAGAAACTGATGTGACTCCATTTTTGAGAAACCAGCCTCTACCTCAGAGCAGGGCCAGTCCAAAGGGGGGCAGGGGATGACCCTTGTCCTTGGAAAACCCGTTCCTAGGCACATAAGCTACCCTGCTGAGTCATTCATCTGTACCAGATGTCCATGACTCAGCTAATGCAAGTTCCAGAAAAGACCAAAAGAATACTTGAGGCCTGATTCGGACCATAGCGACAACCAATCAGAGTGAGACAGGGAAAATACCTGAAATGCCCAGTGACCCTCCCAGTAGTTTCGGTGATTGATAACTTGATTAGGCAACCCTGCAGTTTAGCATATACACTCTCGCAACCTCTTGCGGCCTAAACCAATCATTTCAAATGTATCCACCACTTAAACTCACCAATCACCCCTTCCTGACTTGTTCCCGCCAGTGAATGTACTAATCAATGTTTGATTTTCGCGTGGTATGAAATGATTTGCTGTGTGATGTTGTGACGCATAGAGTATCCCCCCAAAACCTATAAATCCTCACTGAATTAAGGATCAGGACTCACTCTCGGGACCGCTGCGTAGGAAATGGTTGTGAGTCCAGGCTCGAGCTTGCAATAAAGACTCTTGTGTGATTGCATCGGATTCGGCTCCTGGAGGTCTATTGGGGCATGTCAGCCCTAAGCAACTTAGAGAGACTCTGTCTCAAAGTAAAAATATAAAAAGGGCTGGGAATGTTGCTCAGGGGTAAAGCCCCTCTGGGTTCAATCCCCAGTACCAAAGGAAAAAAATAGGCATTGTAGGTTATATATTGTAGCAATCTGTGCATTTCCTCTTCCTTGAGTTCATTATTACTTGTTCACCTATGTGTGGACTGTCTGGCTGGATTATAACAGTCCCCTGTGTGTTATAGGCACCTTCCTGAGGTGTTAAGGCCACGGTGTGACTCCTTGGAGGGGCCAGAGCTTTGGGTGTGCCTAGTCATTCCAAGGTCTGGGCAGGGCTCTCTCCCTGAGCACACCCAGCAATTAATCTCCACTAATTGCAAGCCAATTGTTCACCTGTCTTCAACAAGACTCAGGAATATAAATGCATTTGAGAGAGGAATCCATTAAGGTCTGGAATCCTTTGAAGGCAGAGTCAGATAGTCATTCTGACAGCACTTCCCCTGCCCTCCTCCCCAGCCCCGTGTCCCTGTGGCCTGGGCCGGGCTGGGTGTTTTTCAGTATTGGTAAGCATTTACAAATAAGCAGAACAATAAAGCATTTGGACTATGTAAGTGTGTGGAAGAACAGGCTGTATGGGGCTGGGGTACACGGGAGGCGGGGCGGTGTCTTCTCTACCTTGCAGGATTAGCATCCCTTCAAAGGTTCCAGAGGGCCCCAGCCCCACCACCTGGCCTCCAGGCCACTGCCCTGCCCCCTGCACTGTGAACAGAGAAGGCTGGGAGACGGGGCAGAGGAGGAAGTGCAGCAGGCAGGGGCAGGTTGTGAGGCCACCTTGCTAGGCCCTGGTCACCAGGGCAGGAAGCTGAGCGGGAGGTGGAACAGAAGGGCAGCCATCAGGCAGGGGAGCACCTGAGGAGTCATCTGGGTCCCCGAGGTCAGCCGGTCACCATAGCGATCCAGGAGCATCAGGGCCATTCCATTGGTCCAGCCAAACCCCTCCTGGAGAGAGGCAAGGCCTGTGGGGCCAGATCTCGGGGGAGCCCAAGCCCCTGTTTTGAGGGTGTGGGATTCCCTACCCCAGGAGCTCTGTCCCGCCCATCCCCAGGGGTACCAAGGAGCACCAGTCAGGTCTTCCCTGTGGGCCCCCAGACAAGGCACACTGGGGCCCAGAGGGTCAAGTCGGTTCTTGTGGACAGTGGAGCCCAGGAGTTGTAAGGTGTTGGCCAGCTCAGCCCTGGCCCGCTCACCTGAACTTCATACTCCCCTCCTCCACCTGGCTGTCCACCATTGCTGATGTCATACTGGGGACAAGAGGGCAAGCTGTAGGTCAGGAGCTGTCCCCAAGCCACCACTCCAGCCCCAGGCAACCAGCCTTGGAGCCCTTGGGAGATGCTCTGGCCTGAAGCTCTGGCCCCTGCAGTGCCTGGCAGTGGCCACTGGGCGCCGCCACTGTCCTGGCTGCACAGTCCAGGGTCTGCCAAGCCTGACTCTTCCCCACCTCACCTGGGGGAGGAGGGTGAGGGACAGAGAACACCCCTGCCAGCTCACCTTCTCGTACATGGCTGACTTTTGGGAGTAGACATCAAAGTTGGTTCGGATCCAATTCTGGGCCAGCTGGAAAGCCACTTCCTGGGTCCGAGGCGAAGAGGACTTGGCCAAGCCTAGACCCCACCCCAAGCAGAACCTGAATCCCCAGAGCCCCCTTCCCTGGCACAACAGACTGGGCCTTACTGTCCCCACAGAGGGAATGAGGCCTGGCTGGGTCCTGAGACCTCTTGAACCAGAGGCCACCCTGCACTTAACCCAGGGCCGAGGTTTGGAGGGAGAGGAGGGCTGGTTATACTGGACAGCGGGGAGGCTGTGTTAGCTGCGGGGCAGAGAGAACAGAGGAGCCAGAGAAAGGACCAGGGGTCCCGCATCCTTCAGTCACACCTCCCCAGTCCCGGAGCAGCTGGGGTCCACCCTGGCACAGATCCCCTGCCTGCCTGCCTACCTCTGATGACCAGATCCTGCAGGGGGGCCCAGGCATTGGGGAAATCCCACTGCTGGCCTGTGTTCCGGAGAGAGGTCGGAATCCCATGCTGGTAGGTCAGGACCTGGCTGTCCTAGAAGGTTCCAGACATTGCTGGGACTGTGGGTGGAGCCTGGGCAGGGAGCCAGGATGCTGGGCCCTCAGGGAGCAGAGGGGCCCTTCCTGTCCCTCCTCTTCTTGGCTCACAGCTGTCCCCTGGTGGCCTGAGTGGGACCCGCAGGCGAGGACAGGCACTGACAGCACTGGGTAGGTGGCTGGCCTGCCAGGTCCCTGCTCAGTGTCTCCAGGGGCTCAGAGCGGCCAGCTGTCCCTCACCTCCAGGTATTTCAGAGCCTTGTCCACGGTGGCAGGGTCAGAGAAGCAGCCGGCCCAGAGCGGGGTGAGGTTGGAAGGGTAAAACTCCAGGTTCTTGCCCTTCTCTGTGTCGTAGTCGAACCAGGCGCCTTTCTGCTCGTCCCACAGGAGGGCATTGAGGGCGGCCAAGCGCTGGGCCCGCAAGTTTCTGTACCTTTCAGCCTGGGAGTGGTTCCCTGGTGGTGGCATTGCATTTGGACTGAACAAGCAGGGCCCTGCCTTGGGTCCTAAGGAAAGAGCTTCTGAGGTCTGAAGCGGAACATCTTCCTCTAACCCCTGGTTTCAACCCAACAGCCTTCCCAGCCTCCTCAGGTCAACGTAGACTGCGGTCACCTCCAGGCTGCCGAGTGCTGCCCCCTGTGCCACATGGGCTCCCCACTGGCTCTCCCCTGCCTGGGCTCCTGGGCCAGGCCTCTCCACCAGGGATGGTACTGGTGCCGTGTGTGGGGGGAACTTCCTCCCCTTTCTCTGAGGCTAAGAGAAGCCAGCAGTTTGCCCAAGTTCACCCAGGACCTGGCGCTCCCTGGCACTGAGAGCTGCTCAGCATGTTTGTGCCGGCACAGCCCCTTCCTCCCTGACCTGAAAACACCTGCACCCTCTTCTGCTGGTTCCTCAGAGTCGCTGAACCTCCCACACTAGAGCCGGCAGAAGAGGGCAGAGAGGACCTGATGTGCAAGCCCCCGCGGCTCCTGCCCTTGCTGTTCCCGGGACACATTCCTCCATATCTACCACACCTGGGGAAAGCGTTTGGGATTTCCTTCCCTCTTGGCCAGACACTGGGGTGGAGGCTGGCCCCTTGGATCTGGCTTGTTGGTGACAGCCGTGATGTGAGGATAAGGGGACACAGGGGGCCACAGCCTCTCAGTCACTGCAGGCTGCTCACCTGCCCAGTGCCAAGCTGAGTGGTCGGCTTTCTACTCAGAATCCAGTTGAGCCAGGTCCTCAAGGGCCAGTAGCAGGGAGTTGAGGACACCGAGGCTTGGCCTGATCTGGCCCTGACCACCTGGACGAGCAGCCGCAGACCTGGAGCGGAGCCTGGCCACTCACTGCCTGCTGCTGCCAGGTCTGTGTGGCATGTGGCGCTGCGGAGCCTGGAGTGCTGGGGAACCTGGAGCCAGGCAGTGTCCTGGGCAGGGCCAGGCCCGCTGATGTGATGTTCCCAGGGACTGGAGAAGGCCTGGTGTGTCAGTGTGCATGTGAACACGTTTGTGTGTGTTTGTTGGGGGGTCTTAAAAGTCTAGTGACAAACATGGCTGAGAGAAGGAGGGTCCTCTTTCCACACATGGCAGTGAGCTCAACAGAAAACACTCAGCCAGCCAGCCTCTCTGAAGTCCTCATTGCAATTGCTCAAGACAAAGCCTGATTGTTCCAGATACTGTCTTTCCCTTCACGCTCCACAGCTGATCACCAACAAGTTCAATCTTCAAAATAAATCCCCTTATCGAACCACTCAGCACCATCCCAGCGCTACCCCTGGAGACAAGACAGGGTCTCCTCTTTCTGGGAGCCCCCTCCTCCTCTTACACTCAGCCTGTTCTCACCTCTATCCTGGCCACAAGAACCTGCTTCCTGATCTTTGAAAGGTGCCTCAAGGCCTTTGCATGCAGTTTTTATGCCTTGATTGTCCCCTCCCTGATCCAATCAGGGATTGGTCCTTCCACTATTCTGCTCCCCAGAGACACTATTCTGCTTCCTCTTGTCCAACACCCTCTGTTCACCCTGAGCAGTTCCCCAGCTGCATTCACTGTGATCTGTGCCTCTCTCCCTATCTAACTTCTGTTCATGCTCTTCTTGCAAGAGCTAGTGAGGTGGTCAGGGTGGGCGAGGAGAGCTCCGCAAGTCCACATGGAATGAAGAGTGGTCGGCGCCCTGCGTGCAGGAGGCAGGATGGGCTCACTTTGTAGTTGGCGATGGAAGCCAAGACTCAGGAGGGAGGTTTGACTTGCCCTGGGACAGAGAGAGAGAATATCAGGTCCGAGCCTACCCAGGGGTTCTGGAGGCCTTTGGCCCCCTCTCACACCCAGGCTGTGGACACTGGGCAGAATGTTTGAGTCCTGTGGTTCAAGGAGCGACTTGGAGGGCAGGCTCTGGTCAGCAGCTCCTGGACTGTGCACAGGCCATTCTCAGGCTGCTTCACCTCGTCCCAGGTCTGGAGGCTCCATGCTGAACACTGTGCCAACTGTGCAGGGAAACGGGGCCCCAGGCTCCTTCAGGCTAAGGCTGCATCTTACAGAGAACCTCCCAGGGCTGCAGGGCAGACTTGCCCAAAGATGGTAACTTGGCAGCAGAAGCAGGCCAGAATGCCTGATGGCAGAGCCTCCTAGAATTCTAGTCTCTTCTCTTGAGTTGTCCCTGGGGCAAGAGAGATTGCAGAGGGCAAAGAGTCAGGGGCCTGTAGTGAGGGGGCTGGACATGGGGCTTGCTCCTCTGCAGCTTGACCCTTGACCTGTTACTGCTGCCCTCTACTCCCAGGGCAGAGCCTCCCACTTGGCCAAAATCTGGTACAAGACAAGGAAGGCTCAGCTCCCCTCCCCCTACTCCTTCACTCAAACCACAGCCACCAGGGCTGGGGTGGAGCTCAGTGGCAGAATGCTTGCCTAGCATGTGTGAGGCCCTGGGTTCAATCCCCAGGACCACAAAAAAAAAAAAAAAAAAACAACTCATCTACAGTCAAACCACAGCCACCTGTGGATCAACAAGGCCTCTCTCTTTTAAATTTAACCCCCAATTGCCTGAAGGATGTGCACCTGAAAGATGTGCATGACTGGGGCTGGAGTTGAGTCACTGCGCCTGCACACACCGGGGACTCTGAGCGCTCACCCTCAGCGTCTGCACGCTTCTGCATTTCAGCACATGGCAGCAAATTTTGAAGCAAGTGTGTAGAGTGCGCCTCTGGGCCTGGCGTTGGCGAGCTGCAGCTGCCTGCAGCCGCCTCTGCCCACCAACAGCACCCGCCCGACCTCTTGTTCTCACTTCAACCACCGTGGCTTCCTCTCTCCCCGTGGGAACAGGACAGGGGGTCAGGGGCACCCACCATGCTTGGGCTCCTGGGCTTCTCCCTGCCAGCCGGGGAGTCCCACTGCCGCCGCCTGTATCAGCAAAGTCAGATGCCACTGGTGACCCCAATTCAAGTCACGTGTTCTCCTGCGTTTTCCCTGCCATCCCCAGGATTCCTAGATCCCTACAAGAGACGTTTTAAATCAGAACTGCATCCCAGGAGACCCGATTGAAGCCTCAGTTACCGCACCACAGGCTGTGTGCTCTCGGGCAAGTCCCAGCTCCTTTTCAGGTCATTTACTATGAATTGAAGGCTTTGCTCTTTATCTGTGGGTGAAACTCAAATTCCAAGTTGTCGGTGAACAGGTTGCAGATAAGGAAGCCAGCAGCTGGATGGCTATGAGAGGTAGGGTGTGCTCAGAGTGACCGAGACTGGAGTGACCTGGACATACAATGCTGTGTCATGAGGGGCTCAGCCACAGGGGATGGTTGCTGTTGGGCATGTGGATTTATTATTTAAAGAAGTTCCGGGGTGGGGGCGCTGGAGTTGTGGCTCAGGGGTAGAGCGCTTGCCTTGCATGTCTGAGGCACTAGGTTCGATCCTTACCAACACATAAAAATAAATAAGTAAAGATATTATATCTGTCTACAACTAATATATATATTCCTGATTTGTTGAGGGTGGGTGGAAAGGTAGAAATGCATATTTCTAAGTGTTATCTTCTCAGTTTTCAATGTCTCAATGTCTCAAATTCTAACCGTAAATCTGAGAGCAATTGCTGTGTGTGTGGGGGTGGTGGTGTACGTATTTAAGAGGGGGCATGACCACCAGAGGGTTCTATGTGTGGGATCCTCTCCTTCCACAGTGCTCAGGGCTCTGTCCTAGAACCCAGCCTGAGCCTGGAATTTATTTATTTGTTATTTATTTTTATTGTAGATGGACACAATATCTTTTATTTATTTATTTTTATGTGGTGCTGAGGATCGATCCCAGTGCCTCACACTGGGTGCTAGGCAAGCGCTCTGCCACTGAGCTACAGCCCCAGCCCCTGAGCCTGGAATGTTAGCTGAGTCATTGGTGTCCCCCTTAAATCAATGTGCTGTGTGTATAATGATATCCTTAATAGGTAGAGATCTCTTACAAATTTAAAAGGAAAGAAAAACAGTGCTTTCACACAGAAAAAGTGTACAGAATACATTTGAACGGCCAATAAACATAAGTTGTGTTCATTCTTCTCTAGATGTGGACTAGGCCTCGGCCCCAGGATCCAGCTGCTGGCCACCCCCCGGGTTGCCCGTGCCCTGATCCTCTAAGGCTCACCCTGATCTTCCCAGTCTTTTACATATTTATAAGCAGAAACAGCACTGATGGGAAAAACAGCACTTCAAACTATTTATTCAGCTTTGACTTTGAGGTGGCATTGCAGGCTGGGAAGAGAAGGACTGAGACATCCCCACTCCAAGCTGCCATCAGGGCTTTGTTAGCGAGCCTAAGGGGTCAGCTTTCCTTCTCCTAGTAACACCACCTGATCCCAAATTACACTCCTGTCAGCAATGGTGCTGGGATTTATTGGCCCAGCACCCTTTGACAACATCTTGGGTGTGTCTCATTGCCCTCTGATCCTATGTATGTATTTAAGGAAGAGCTACCTCTGTCTAGAAAACCTAAATAAACTCTCTAACTTTGCTTAAAAATCACCAATTTTGAAGTTACACAACTTGGTAATCAATACATTATTAGTCTCCCACTAGTTTTGCTGTTGGTAACACCTCTGATGTGTCTGTAATGATGGTAACAGTTGCCTAGGTTACTCTCCAGGGACCTGAAGGCCACTTTTATTTTATTTATTTATTTGTTTGTTTATTTATTTTACCAGGGATTTACCCCGGGGGCACTTAACCACTGAGGCATATCTCAGCCCTTTTTTCATATTGTGTGTAGAGACAGGGTCTCCATGAGTTGTTTAGGGCCTTGCTAAGTTGCTGAGGCTGGCTTTGAACCTGTGATTCTCCTGCCTCAGCCTCCCAAGCCACTGGGATTATGAGCATATGCTACTGCACCTGGCCTGAAGGCCACTTTTGCTGAAAACACACTCTTCACTCGGCCTGCAGATGTTGGTTGGGGGCTGGAATGGGAAGAAATGGCTTGGCATCTCTACCTTCATATCGTGTCTGTCTGCTTTGCTGCCTTAGCCTTTGGTCAGATTCTATTCAGCACGTGGACACGTGGAACATTTGAGAAATGCGTTGTCCAAAACTATAATACGGGGTTAACTTGACCTAGACTTGCCTAGTCTCCCTAGCCTGTCACCCCTTAAGGTTAAAGACACCTCCTAGCTGCTATGGAAGGAATGAAAAGAGGTGGCACCTGAGTTCCTGAAAGATCTCCATCTATTCCCAGAAAAGACATGAATATTCCCCCAGTCCTTAGCCTCTGTCTCTCCTACCTTGTTCCTGTCCTATGTCTCTAACCCCTCAACCCTGCAGGAGAGAAGCTGATTTGTAAGCTGAGATTTCTCTTCTCCATTCTTTGGCTACTGAACAGAGCCTTTCTTTCTCTCTAGCACTTGTACTTTGGACATTGGTTTTTCCATAGGATGAGCAAGAGGAAGTCCCTTTTGCTTTCCCTGGAGAGGGTTCAGAGAAAGCTCCTTAAAGGAGATTCCTCTGGTCCAGGTGCAGTGCACATGACCGTAATCCCAGTGATTTGGGAGGCTGAGGCAAGAGGATCACAAGTTTGAGGACAGCCTCTGCAACTTAAGCCCTAATCAACTTAGTGAGACTCTGTCTCAAATTTTAAAAATAAATAAATAAACAAAAGAGCTGGGGCTGTAACTCAGTGCAAAAATGTCCCTGGTTTCAATCCCCCGTATTAAAAAAAAAAAAAAGAAAAAAAGATTCACCTGACTTGGCTCTGTATTCCTCACCTTTTACCCCTCTCCCTTCTTCCTGTCTGAAGGACAGGTGAAATGTTCTGGAGCTTCAGAAGCCACCTTGCAATCAGGAGGCAATGGACAGCTGCAAGCTTCAGCAGAGCAGGGAGGTGGAAAGAGACTGACTGGGCCCTTATGGTCTCTGTGAGTCACCAGAGCCCTGGGATCCTGTTATATGAGACAGACAAACCCCTTGGTTGTTTTCAGACTGCTCTGGTGTTATGGCTGAAGGGAGTTTCTAACAGAGCAGCTCTTGTTCTCTTCCCCAGGTGGCTTCAGGCCAGGACATGTTCCTCCATCCCCACGACATTTTCAGCCAGATTCCAATGTCTCAGTACTGTTGTGCTCCTGGCTGCCTGTCCTAACCCCAGCCCAGCTCTAGGGGTTTAAGGAGGAAAAAGGAGGGAGAGGATACCTTCTAGCACACAACCAACAAAAGCCTAAATCCCTACTCACATGGATCCAAATATCCCTGCAGCAGGTGGTGCTGAGCATGCGCATTGGCTGCTTCCCAGTTTTCCCCAACACAGAGGAAAGCAGTTCCAGACACCTGACCTTATCTGCACTCTTGGGCAACCAACTCCTGGGAGCTCTGGAGCGGGTAGTGAGGCTGGGGCTGTCTGGCCACCCACTTCCAGCTCTGGATGCTGGTGATGCTCAACTTCACTACCCCACGATGAGGTGTCTGCATACAGTGATGTGTTAAACTGCCACACAGTCTTACACATCTTCCTGCGCCATGCCATATATAGCTCATGAGGAAATCACTTGGAAATTTCAAAAACAAGTCCATCAGACAGCATGATTTGGCTCCATTTGGACAGGAGGGGAAAGGGCGTGGATGGCCAGTGGCTCGCCTTGGGACGTGGACAGCTGCATCTGGCTGGAGGATGGGTCCGCAGCCTCCCGATAGGCCGGCGTCTGGGGTTGGCTCTCGCTGACCCCCGGAGCCCTGATGGGAAGCCGCGAGCTGTTCACCTCTTAGAATAGCTGCGCACCTGCAGATAAGCAGTTTCTGTTGTGGTGAGAAATAGTGAAAAAAACTAAATAAAAAAGCAGAAAAGGACAAGCTCATCCTCACAGACAATTCTCTGCTGCTGTGAAACTACTACGGTCTAACACCTCCCACGCACTACCCTCAATCAGTGCCCTGGGCGAGGGCAGCAGAACTTGGCCAAAGCCATCTGAGACTCGGCTGCCCGCCACCCCTGGACTGCTCGCTCTTGATCACTAGGCTGAGGCAGCCCTCCGCAGGGGACTTGGAGACACGTGTCCTGGTTTTGCCACACTTGGCCTCATGAATGCAGGCAAATCGTGTGCACAGCCCTTGCAACCTAATCACTTCTTAAAGGTCCCACCTGGTCCCATCTCTCAATACCTCTCAATGGGGATTAAATTTAAGCATGAGTTTGGGTGGGACTTTGAAACCATTGCAGAGCTTCGAAGGGAAGGAGGAAGCTCTGGCAGCAGACCCTGACCCGGAACATTGACCACCTTTCCATGGCATTGACTGCTGCCTGAAAAACACACTTCCAGGTCTCCACCTGAACAAGGCAGCCTTCCCTGCTCTACCCACCTGCCCTGGCTTGTCTGGCAGCTTGGCTCCTCTGGCAGTTTCTCCACCCTCCATTCCTGGGGTTTACAGTGCGGATGTGTAGATGGTCCGGTGGGGATGGGCCGGTGGGGTCTTCTGACATGAAAATTTTCAGGGGAGACAGAAGCATACAGGAGGCTCGTCCTCAGAGTTGTCAACAAGATCCCCAAATCAGTGTGGACTGCTGCAGGCTCCCGAAGGAGGGAAGAGCCTATTACCAAGGAAGAGAGAAGGAAAGAGAGGTGAAAAGGGCTTGAAGGGGTGAGTTCAAAGCTCTGCCCTTCTATCAGCCTGAGGACACGGCAACAAGGTATCACGTTGGAAGGAGAAAGTAAGCCTCTCTAGACAACTGGTCTCCTGGAGCCTTGACCCTGGACTCCTCAGACTCCTCAGATCTCAGAAGTGGATCCCAATCAGTTTCTGAGGTTCCAAATGATCCAGATTGAGGCATCTGGGATGCCTCGATTTCTCTGCATTCTGGAAAGGACACTCTCTGGCCATAGGGTGCTTGGCTGACAGGATCACCCTTCATCACTTTGAAAATACCAACCCACTGCCTTCTGGGTTCCAGGCAGGTTCTGGTGAGCAATGTGATAGGAACTTGTGAGGAAGTCATGTTGGAGGAGCCCTTCCTCTCAGGCTCCCAGATGTTAGGAATGTGGCCATGGGTCTCAGGGGGCAGAGCATTTTGTTCCAGTGTGCTGATGTGAGTGAAGTGCCACCAAGCTTTTGACGCCAGTCAATTGAGTTGGAAGGAGGAGGAATTACATTGCTTGAGAGGACATAGAATGGGGTCTTTACAAGGCTCAAGTTATGGCACATTTGTGTACTCCTGGAGCTACTGCCTTGCACAGAGCATGGTGCACCGGGACCTGAAGGCAGACAACATCCTGCCAGAGGCAGCATCAAGCTCTGTGAATTTGTCCTGGTCTGCAGTTTCATGGCTGGGCAGTAGCTGGACGTGTTCTGTACCACTGTTACCTCCTGGTCCCCAGAGCTGTACCAGGGGCAGGAGTACGTAGGCCCCGTGGTGGACGTCTGAAGCCTGGGTATCCTCCTGTACCATATGCTCATGGGGTGCCTCCTGTTTAACGGCACCACCTTGGCGCAGCTCAAGAAGCAGGTCCTGCAGGCCAGGTACACCCTCCCCTCCAACCTGTCCATTAAGGTGCGAAGCCTCATCTCCCAGATGTTGACCATGGAGGCCAAGCACAGGCCCATGCTAGAGCAGATCCTGGGGCACCCTTGGCTGAGCCAGGGTGAGTCCTCCTGCTGAGCTGCTCCCCAAGTACCCAGATCCCACATCTTGCTGTCCATGTTGGACCTGGGTTATGGGCTGCAGGAAACCTGGGTGTCGGTGACGAACCGCCCATTTGATGAAGTCATAGCGACCTACCTCATGCTCCACTGCCGGGGGTGGGGGGGTGGGGGCAAAGCCGGGCCCTGAAAACAAACAGTGGCTCCCGGGCCAGGAGGACACACACCACCTGCACCTTTGGACCCAGTGACTCCCCCCAGTGGAGGGCAGGGCCACAGAAGGTGGTTCAGGAGTAGAGTGGCTCCCTGGGGGCACACAGCTGAGACACCAGCAGAGCCAAGTAGGAGGGGCGCTGCTGCCTTTGATCTCACCTGTGCTTTGCTTGGTGTCCTTTTCCAAAGCACAGATCAGCTCCGTGCACACTTGTGGGGTGCTGTGAGGTTTAGGCCAATCTGGGCGCCATGGGGTGGTTGACTTTTGCCTATTCACTTATCTGTGTCCTTAGTCAGATCCCATGGGGTCTCACCTAGGAGGAGCTGCATCTGCTGGAGGGGGTCGAGCAACCTGCTGTGCCTGCTGCCTCACGCAATCCAAGCCGCCAGACTCCAGTGGCCTCTCCGCTCCATGGGAATAGACATTAGGGACCTTCCTGGGACACTTGCCCCTGTGCTGCCTTCTCTGCTCTTTCTCCCAGGTTCCTGGGGTAGACGTGCTTTTCAATAAGTTCCTAATACATTTCCATCTCTCCCAGATCTTATCATAAATTTGGTGCTCCATCAATGATCAGATATTTCATTCCTTGGCCTCCTCCCCGCAGCATCAGAAGAGTGGGTGGTAATGTCGTTATGGGAATGTGTAAGTTGGTAGTGACTTTAGAGACCTACTAAGGTCCACCAAGGGCAACACGTGACTCAAAGTGTTCCAATGGACAAGACTCTGAGCTGCCTGGTGGCAGAAATGTGGACCTTGTGTGTGACCTGACACAGATGGTGCCCGGCTGCCAATGTCAGAAGGGAACCATTGACAGGAGGAGCCATCAGCTAGCGTACTCCTGGGGAGACACCCAGAATAGCTCAAGGAGACCCCGTGGTACAGACCAGGATGGGAGTCTGGGTATGGGTGGGTGCCTCCCCCAGAACAGCTTGGGAGCTGCTCTTGCTTCTTAGTTTGACCGTAACATGCAAGGAGTTCCGTCTTCCAAAGGTGATGCTTGATCTCTTGAGCAGCTCCACAGGACTGTCCCTTTGAGAATCCTGACCCAGGGATGGGCTCTTCAGCCACCATGAATTTCCAGGGGTGCTGAGCAGTGAGCCAGACATCCTATGGGGTGAGGAGAGCAGGGACGGATGTATGTCCAGAGATATCAGCCTGGAGGAATGGAGGGGTGGCCAGGGCAAGTTTTTGGAGTAGAACATTTCTATTCCTATCACCAACTTGGGGTGTGTGCTCTGGCCCTTTCTTTGTGATTCCCATGGGGTTTCCACTTAAACTGTGGAAGATACAAGTCTGATGTGAATCTACAGCAATAATATTCTTTTTTAAAAAAAATATTTATTTTTAAATTGTAGTTGGATATAATACCTTTATTTGATTTATTTTTATGTGGTGCTGAAGATTGAACCCAGGGCCTCACATGTGCTAGGTGAGCGCTCTACTGCTGAGCCACAACCCCAGCCCCAACAATAATATTCTAATGTGCAGCCCTGACCCCATCCCCCTTGGTTGTTGATGTCACAAAGCCACCTGGGCATACACAATGTTTTCGGTATCACAGACTCTTAATTGAGTGTTTTTTCTAAATTAGTCCCTTCCACGTAGACAACCAAAGTAATTCCAGCTCTTAGAATTGTCATGAACTTGCATATCCAGAGACTTGTGTGGCGTCACCCATTTCTGAGTCCCTGTCTAATGTCATTCAGTTCATCATGAAGGACTCTTCTCATGAAGGGGAGGTCCAGGCGTGACCAACTCCCTTGACTTTTGTTTCCTTGTGCTGTGGTTTGAAGAGTGTGTCCCTCCAAAAGTATTGTTGAAACTTCAATGCCAATGCAGTAGTATTGAGAGGTAGGCTTTCGGGAGGTGTTGAGGCCACCAGGTTCTGCCTTCCTGGACAGGATGTGTTACATCCTTGTCTAGCAGGCAACAAGGCCCAGTTCCACCCTCAGTACACACATGTGCGTGTTCGGGCACATGCACATGTACACATGCACACTCATGCGCACACACACACACACACAGACTTATCATGTTGGGCATAATGGTAACTGCCTCTACTTGTTGGTTAGGAGGCTGAGGCAGGGGTATTTGCAGGTTCAAGACCAGCCCAGGCAACTTAGTGAGACCCTTTGTTAAAAGAAAAGAGAAAGATGCCAGGCATGGTGGCACAGACTGTAATCCCAGCAGTTTAGGAGGCTGAGGCAGGAGGATCACAAGTTCAAAGGCAGCCTCAGCAAAAAGGAGGCATTTAAGCAACTCAGTGAGACACTGTCTCTAAATGGGGCTGGTGATGTGGCTCAGAGGTCAAGTGCCCTTGAGTTCAATCCCCTGTACTACAAAAAGAAAAAAAATACGGAAAGGGTTATAGGAAAGTAGCTCTCTACTTTAGAGTCTCTAAAAAGCTGGTCAATCTCCGCTGTGCAGATGGTTGCAGGGCCCCTTCCCTTCAACTTAACCAGGTATGTGTGGGAGGCCAACCTTATGGGTGACTGAGTTACACTCCCCAGCTGGGTGCTGAGGCACTCAGTCACAGAAATGGGTGTGTCTTGCTACAGCCCCATGGGTGAAGCTATGCTCACCTGTTCCTTTGTAATATAACCCCTTGCCCTGTTTAGGATAGAATCTTCCATGGAAGTGCCTTGTGTGTGTCCCCTTCTCTTACTGTGCCCTTGGGTGTGGCCTACCCAGGTGTCAGTCAACCTGCTGACAGTGGACATCATGAAGACAGACTCAGCCCCCTGAAACCTGACCCCTTGCCTCATTTGAATAGCTTCTCCACAATAAAAAGGGTCAGCGCATGCTCTCGCTCTCTCTCTTTCTGCGGACCCTTAAGGTCAGAGGAGCCGTCACAGCAACCCCAAAGAAAAAGGTATTTGTGTCTCTTGTGTGGTTATTTCGTGCAGCCCAGTTAGCCCAGTTTAACTGGAGTGACCCCTGAGCCTTTTAGTTGCGAGAACAGAAACCCGACAGGTATGGATAAAATCTTCTTTACATTATGAATCTTCAAGGCATATTGGAATGTTTAGAATATAAGAAACACAAATGTGCCTACCACCTGGCTTTGTCTTCTTTCCTTCAGATTTGATTCTGGATTTTGGATTTTTTTTTTTTTAAGTGGAGATTGATCTCAGGGGTACTTATTCTGATTTTGGAATGGAAACATCACAGCTCCACCCAAAATATCCTGAATTCCCTTTCCTTTATCTTGCTCCTTGTCCTGGACATGACTGGCCTCCTGAGCCTGCAGATCAGCATTCTGTCCTAACAGTTATGCTGCTCTTGGATATGTGTATGTCTGTGAACAGAGCTTGGTGAGGAACAAAGCATGGTTTTCATCATGGTAAAATATACACATAATATGAAATTTACCATTTTAATGACTTTTTTTTTAATACCAAGGATTGAACCCAGTGGCACTTAACCACCAAGCCACATCCCCAGCCCTTTTTATTTTTTTTATTTTGAGACAGGGTCTTGCTAAGTTGCTTAGGGTCTCACTAAATTGCTGAAGCTGGCTTTGAACTTGTGATCCTTAGTCGCCCGAGCCGCTGGGATCATTGGTATGCACCACCATGACTGGTGCTCAGTTTAATTTTTGAGGAACTGTCACAGTGCTTTGCTTCATTAAAAACCTTATGTACAGTGGTACACACCTGTAATCTCAGAAATTTAGCAGGCTGAGACAGGAAGATTGTAAGTTTAAGGCCAGCCTGAGTAACTCTTAGTGAGACCCTGTCTTAAAATAAAAAATAAAAAGTACTGGGGATGTAACTCACTGTAAAGTGCCTCTGGCTTCAATCTCTGGTACTGGGGGGGGGAGGACAAGGTATTTGACTATCATTTGCCAGTTTGCTGCCTTTTTTCAATGCTGTATGTTTTTGAGACTTAGCTATCATAATACACAAATTCAGTCTGAGCATTAATGCCTTCTAATGTAGAAGTTTAAGTGATTTAAGGTTATTTTGATGATGATGATGATGATTATCTGAGTTTGATTTTCCCTTTTCTGAGTTTCCCTTCTCTTGCTTCCTACTCCTTTTGAATTTCTTTAGACTCTTATCACTTGTAAGTTTCATTCATCTGTTCTCTTCTTTGGTTTGGAAGTGCTGGATTTCATTCCTATTCTAAGTGCTTGCCTCTATTGACAAGACTAAAATTAATCAGGGACGGTCTTTATGGGGAGTGGGACTTGGCCCGGTCACTCCTGGCTTCTCACTGTCCCCGGATCATCGTCATATGGTTCTCCACGGCGGTGCCCACATTAGTTTATCCATAGGTTCCACTGGTTTGTTTTTACATCTCACTCCTGAGCTCCATTTCCTTTCTCTCACCATAATATCTCAGTAGTTCTGCCGTTGGTGATGCTGGGAGAAACTCTTCCAGTCTTCATCTGAAAAGGTCCTTTTTTTGCTTGCACTCCATTTGGGATGACCTGTGGAGGTTATGGCGGCCAGTTTTGCCCTGTGCACGCCCCCACTCCTCCCAAGGAGAGGCAGAATTGATTTTCTCTCTCCTAAGTGTCTGGGCTGGCCTCGTAACTTGCTTTGACCAATAGGAGGTGGACGGTCCAGGCCTTGGCCTTGGCGGTCTGGCAGCATCCATTTTCACTCTCTTGGGATCCAACCATCATGAAACCAAGTCCAGGGCTGGGGATGTGGCTCAAGCGGTAGCGCGTTCGCCTGGCATGCATGCGGCCCGGGTTCCATCCTCAGCACCACATACCAACAAAGATGTTGTGTCCGCCAACTAAAAAATAAATATTAAAAAAAAATTCTCTCTCTCTCTCTCCTCTCTCTTTAAAAAAGTGGACCTGAAAGATGAAAGCCAACAAGGGGAGAGAGATGGCAGCCAGCCACCAACGACTCCAGCCCCTTCCACTGAGGACCACACTTGTGAGTGAGGCTGTCGGATCTATGGCCCAAGTTGAGCCACCCCCCACCCCCAACACCACACAGCACAGCAGGACGTCCCAGCTGAGCCCTGACCAGACAAGTGACTGTGCCCTGAGTGAGGAGGTGGCAGTGGGTTTCGCGCTGTGGCATCTTGGAGTGCCTTCAAACAGCAGTAGGGAACAGGAACCCTCCCGAATGGCTCTGTGGGGTCTGAATTCCAGCGTGAGTTATTTCTTGACGTCAGCACTTTGAATCTGAACTCCAGTGGCTCTGCCTTCTATGGCTGCTATGGAGAGTTCTGCTTCCTGGACACCCCTCACCCCCACCCCCTGCCTCTGCCCCCGGTGATCTGTCAGGTGACTTTTAAAATCATCTCTGTTGTCCATGTTCTGTGGTTTCTCTGAAATGTATCTAGTACAGGTTTATTTTTATTTATTCTGTTCAGGAATTGTGCTGCTATTACTGCTTCTACTTTCTGGTCCTTTTCCTTCCAAAGGTGTGTTTTAAGCGTCTGTTATACGCTAAGAACTCTTCCGTATCACCACCTACCCAGTGGCGCCCTCATGCTGGGTTCACAAAATCGGACTATACCAATAGCTTCAGAAAATGACAAAGAAAGCACACAAACGCACAGAAGTACCTTTTCAAAACCCATGACGGCTCTTCGACCTTAAGGGCCACGGAAAGGGAGAGAGCCACTGGAATTCTTTATTCTTATATAGGGGACACACAAGGGGAGGTTCCATGGAATGTCCTATCCCAAAAAGGGCAAAGGGGAAGGATCACAAAGGAACAGGTGGGTGAAACTCAACCCCAGCAGGTGACACCTACTCCCAGAGCCACGCCTTGTTATCCAAGCTGGGGGAACACCCAGGGTACTATGGAAGGCAATAATTGCTCAGAACCTGGTGCATCAGGACTTAAAGGCGTCTGCAACTTGCCGCAGTCTGGCTGGGCACAAAATCACGAGCCACTCACAGCCTTGTAGATTCAAACAGCAATTCTTTATTCCCGAACTCACACCGGCACTCTACACACGTTCTGGGCAAAATCCACGTTCTGAATCCCAAATACTCTCTGAATCCCACAAGAACTCAACAGGAACTCAAGGAGTGGGTGTGCCGGAGGCAGCAGGATACACCCTATTCCCAGCAGGGTACACTTTAAACCTGGAACCGCCCTAATCCAGTAGGATCCTCCCTAAACCCGGATCCACCCTGGTCCTTGAGCAGGGTCACCTTTCTCAAACATACATGCAATGTCACTGCAAATGTCCACTGCAAATGTCCACGAGTCCTTCCTCTAAGCAACATGGGGGTATGCTGGCAAGGAAATTGTCATACCTACTTGGCTAATGGCTCTCAGCAGCAACTGTCACATATGTAGTTCATGGTTGATAAAATGTTAACAGCTCATGATGATTATGCTCATTCTTAGTATTTTACTCTTCTCCTTCCTTTGCTTTTTTCCTTCCTCTCTTCCTATGTTTCTTCTCTCTTTCCTTGCATCATTCCTCTCTCCCACCACCTTTCTTTCTTTTCTCTCTCTTTCATTGTTTTTTTTTTTAATGGTACTGAAAGTTGAACCCAGGGCCTCCTACGTGCTAGGCAAGCCCTGTACCACTGATCTACATCCCCAGCCTCTATTCTTTTTTTTTAATACTTTCAACTGCTTACATGCACCTATTTATATTAAAGATATAAATAAAATAATTTTTACATAAAATATAAGGATATTTTATACTATCTTTATATAATATGTTTGCTTTGGCATTGTTCTTTCTGGGTATTTTTCTTAGTATATATAAAGATTCATTTTCTAAGTAAAAAAATGGGATTGTGCCATGTTTTGTTTCATAAGCTGCTTGTTGATCAGGTAAAATGCATGTTAATTTTCTATTGTTCTGTAATAAATTACCACAAAGTTAGCAGCTTCACAGCACACATTGCCTCTTTTTTTTTCCCCCCTCTCTTTGGTACCAGAGATTGAACTCAGAGGTGCTCAACCACTGAGCCACATCCACAGCCCTTTTTAAAAAATTTGAATCGTGATCTTGCTAAGTTGCCCTAAGAGCCTTGCTAAGTGGCTGAAGCTGTCCTCAAACCTGAGATCCTCCTACCACAGCCTCCTGAGCTGCGGGGATTACAGGTGTATCCCACCACATACAGCCATTACCTCTTTTTGTAAGTCAGAATTTAGGCACAGCTTAGCTGGGTTCTCTGCTTCAGGGACATTCTAGGCTGCTCTCAGGGACTGCCTGGGGCTGTGTTCTCATCAGAGGCTCAAGTGGAGAAATGTTCACCTCAGATTGTTGGCAGAGTTCATCTCCTACTACTGTAGGATAGAACTGGGGTTCCCATTCTCCTGCTGGCCGTCAGCCAGAGACAGCACTCAGCTACTGGACGCCGCAGCAGTTCTTGCCCTGAAACCCTCCACCATGGAAGCTTACTTCTCCAAAGCCAGCAATAGCAGGAGCATCTCTGACCCTCTGAGAAGGACTGGCTCCTCTTTCAAAGTCTTCCCGGCTGACTTTCTGAGGCCTGCCCACAGAAATCCTCCTTTGGATCACTTCAGAACCAACTGACCTGGGACCTCAATGACATCTGTAAAGCAATTTCACCCTTCCATAGTCTGTTGGCCAGAAGTGAGTCAGGTCCCAACCTGAGGAGGGATTACACAGGTGTGAACACCAGGCAGTGGGGGCCAAGATCTGTCTACCACAGTTTTTTTTTCCCTACATCATTGTGTGTATTTTACTACGATACAATGTTAATCCTCATTGCATTCCACTGTGCGGATGACTATAATTTATGTAAGTACTTATTACTGAACATGAAATAGATGATACAGACATTTAAATTCATTCCTTCTTTCCCTTTTCTATTACAAACAGTGCTGGAGAGAACACCTTTCTGCCTATGTCTTTATTTGTTTAGAACAAACTCCTGGAGGGCTGGGGGTGGAGCTCAGTGGTAGAACACTTGCCTTGCGTGTGCAAGGCTCTGGGTTTCATCTCCAGCACCAAAAACCAAAACAAACACCTAGAGAAACCCAAAGACACCTTCCACAAGAATGATACATTTGTCACAATTGATGAATCTGCATCATCATAATCACTCCAAGTCCATAGTTTACATTGGTATTATATATTCTATGACAAATATATAATAATGTGGATCCACCATTATAGTAACATACAGAGTAACTTCATTGTCCTAAATATTCTCTGTGCTTCATTTTATTCATCCTTTCTTCTCTGCTAACTCCTAGCAGCCACTGATCTTTTTAATGTCTCCAATTTTGCCTTTTCCAGAATGTCACATAGTTGGAATCTTTCAGTAAGTAGCCTTTTCCGATAGGTTTCTTTCACTTAGTAAAATGCATTTAAGCTCCCTCTGGTTCTTTAATGAATTGATAGCCCATTTCTCTTTAGCACTGACTTGTCTATTGTCTATCTTGTCTATTTTCTCTTCATCCAGTCCATTGTCTAGATGTATCAGTTTCTTTATCCATCATCTTCTGAAGGAGGACATCTTGGTAGCTTCCAGGTTTTGACAGCTATAAAGAAAGCTATAAACACAGGCTTTTGAATGAACGTGTCTTTAGTTAATTTGGGTGAACAACAAGGAGTACTATTGTTGAACTGGGGGTCCAAGTATGATTATCTTGTGAGAAACTGCCAGACTGTCTTCCAAAATGGCTGTACTATCTTACATTTCCACCAGCAATCAGTGAGCGTCCCTGTTGTTCCACATTCTTGGAGCATTTGGTATTGTCAGTGTTTGGGATTTTGGTCAGTCCAAAAGGTGTGTAGTGGTATCTTATTATTATTATTTTTTAGTTGTAGATAGACACAATACCTTTATTTTGTTTATTTGTCTTTTTATGTGGTCTGAGGATCGAACCCAGGGCCTCACACATGCTAGTTAAGCACTTTACCACTGAGCACCAAACCCGACCCTTACTGTTGTTTTAATTTGATGTGAAGCATCTTTTCACGTTTCTTTGCCATCTGTATAGCTCTTTGGTGAGGTGTCTGTTAAGTTCTTTGGCCCATTTTAAAATCAGGTTTTCACTCTCTTACTGTTGAGTTTTAAGAGATCTCTGTGTGTTTTGGATGGCAGATCTTTATCAGGTGTGTCTTTTACAAATATTTTCTCAGTCTGTGGCTTGTCTTTTCATGCTCTTAACATTTGCTTTTGCAGAACAGTTTTTAATTCAATAAAGCCCAGCTAACAATTGTTTCTTTCATGAATTAGAACTGTGGTGAAACTAAAAAGTCATCACAAAACCCAGGAACATGCTTTTTTCTCAGTGTTTTATATGTAGGTCTATGCTCCATTTTGATTTCAGTTTGTGAAGGATGTAAAGTCTGTGTCTAGATTTGTTTTCTTGTATGCACGGCTGGAATTTTTGCTGTATTACTACTTTTGCTCTTTGGTCAAAGATCAGTTGACTGTATTTATGTGGGTCTATTTCTGGGCTCTCTATTCTGTTCCATTGAGCTATTTTTCTAATTTTTTTCTCCAGTTCTGGGGAACAAGCCTAGGACTTGACCACTGAGCTACATCCCCAGTTATTCTTTAACTAATACCATTCTGCCTTGATTACTGTAGCTTTTTTTTTGGGGGGGGAGGGTACCAGGGATTGAACTCAGGGACACTCAACCACTGAGTCACATCCCCAGCTTTATTTTTGTATTTTTTTTTTTAATTTTTAGACAGGGTCACAGTGAGTTGCTTAGCACTTGCTAAATTGCTGAGGCTGGCTTTGAACTTGAGATCCTCCTGCCTTCACCTCCCGAGCTGCTGGGATTACAGGCATTTGCCACCATGCCTGGCTCAATTACTGTAGCTTTATATCAAGTCTTGAAGTGAGACAGTGTCAGTCCTCCAACTTTGTTCTTCAATACTGTGTTGGCTGTTCTGGGTCTTTGGCCTCTCCATATAAACTTTAGAATCATGTTGTCAATATCCACAAAACAACTTTTCCTGGGATCTTGACTGAGATTGCACTGAATCTAAAGCTCAGTTTGGGACCGACTGACATCTTGACAACACTGAGTTTACTGATTTATGAACATGAACAAGAATGTGGTTTCCACAAATTACATGTATGAAGATGTGAATTTAGTGTCAACATACCTTATATACAATCAGATAAATTGTGGTATAAAGGTGTATTAAGAATTGTAATGCAAAAAATAATAATAAGACAGCTCATGTATAATGGCATAATTTGGAGTGAACATACTTTATATACAGAGTTACAAAAATGGTGTTGTGAATGGATAATTATGATTGTAATGCATTCCACTATTGTCATGTATGTAAGAAAAAAAAAAAAAACGAATGTGGTTTCTGCTTGTGTGTCTTCTGGGTAAGCTGGGATCCTGGCTTCTGCCTGTCTCTCCAGTTTGGAGGCAGCAGTTCATCCTGTGTCCTCACTTCTCTTATGGATTCAAGACGAGTTATTTTTTCAGTCTGTTCAGCTTTTCACTTGCTAGGACAGTGTGGCAACTTCCAGGCTCCTTATATGCCAAACCAGAAATCCTGCTTTAGGTATTTTTCTTTACAACTTCATTAAAGAATAATTGTTAAAAAATAAACTGCGGGCTGGGGATGTGGCTCAAGCGGTAGCGTGCTCGCCTGGCATGCGTGCGGCCCGGGTTCGATCCTCAGCACCACATACAAACAAAGATGTTGTGTCCACCGAAAAACTAAAAAATAAATATTAAAGAAATTCTCTCTCTCTCTTTAAAAAAAATAAAAATAAACTGCACACATTTAAGGTTGCAATTTTATTAGTTTCAATATAAAACCATCCTCACTATCAAGATAACAAACATCCCTCACACCCAGAAACTTCCTCATGCACGTTAACAATCATCTACTTCCTCCTATCTCCTGGGCAACCAGTGATTCACTTCCTGTCACTATGAGTCAATTTATATTTTCCAGAATTTGACTTTTATAGGGAATGTATGTATTCTTTTCTTCTTCTTTCACTCATCACAGTTATTCTAAGATTCATTCATATTATTTCATGTGTCAATAGTTCATCCATTTTTATTGCTGACTGGTGTTCCATTACACAGGTATGCCACAATATGGTTACCTATTTAAGCTTATGGATATTTGGATACATAAGGGAGAGGTCTGAGCATTAGCACCCAGGACAAACTGCTGCTCCCAAGACTGGAGAGACAGAAGAATATGGGGTTTATGTGCTACAGGGGAGCATGCTGGTGGTAACCCCTGAGGATTGAGAGTGCTCTAGACTGGCAGACAGGCCTGTTCTACCTACCGTCTTCATCCTCCTCATCAGGATGTCACCAGCTGCCGTTGGGTCCTTGAAACATGGCTGCTGATATTCAGGGCCATACCCCATGGCTTGGGGTGTGGGGAGCTGTGGGAGAGTCCCACTGAATGCCTCAAGGCTCCCTTTAAATCTATTCTACTGGTGGTGTGTCCTCTAGGCAGCCCTCAGCCCTCGCTTTGCAGAAGTTTCTGCTTTTAGTCCGATAAGGAAGTTCTCAGGCTCTGCTTTCTGCATTTCTTGATTCCTGTTGGATTCCTATTCCAGCTCAAAAGACTTGTTGTGCCAAAGTGACATATTTTGGGGGTGACATATTTTGATTTCCCACAAATTCTCAAAGCTTTTGCAAATTTTCTTTTGGCCAACTCTGATCCAGAAACAAAGAGGGAAGAGGATTCTGGGGAAAGTAGTTTTAGCTTAGTCAAGTTGGCAAACTACAAATCCATCAGAGTAGAACTTTATAGGACAGGAGATTTTAGGAAATGCAGTTCCACATTAGCTATGTGGGCAAGTTACAAAACCATCATATTCTACCACTTGCTAACCTGGCATTAATCATACCTCCCACCCCACACCCATCTCTAGCTATACTAGGAATTGAATCCAGGATCAAATGCACTGAGTTACATCCCCAGCCCCATTCCCCATTTTAAATTTTGAGACCCGGTCTTACTAAGTTGCCCAGGCTGACCTCAAACTTGTGATCTTCCTGCTCCAGCTTCCCTAGTCATTGGGATCACCGGCACACACCACCACATGGCCAATCACATCTCTTTTAAAGCCATGTTTAATTTCCAAACAAGACAATAGCAAAATCATGCTCCTGAAGAATGTTCTCCACTATCTATCAAAAAGTCAAACACATGCTAAACCTCTCCCTAGAAGAGGACACCAATTTATATATGTCACTTTATCTTCAGATGATGTTCAAGGCTTTTCTAATTGGGTCAAAATCCCCTTTGTGTAAGATGGTTAATCTCTATTAATAGTTTTCTCTCAGATGGTGGAGAATGTGAGGAGGGAGAACGAGAAGAAATGGTTAATAAATAAGGAAGAAATACTCCGAACTATAATGGTTCTCATCTCTTGCCACTGATTGTGTAGTTATGAATGGTGTTTACTACTTCCTTCTTACTCCTGCCTCAGCCTCCTGACAGCTGGGATCACAGGTGTGCACCACCATCGTGCCTGGCTATTTTCCATTAACTTTTATCACATTATACAGTCACGCTGCAGGATCTGCATCACAGACATGATCTTCTTTATTCTCTTAATGTAGTTATAAAGTTAGTCCACGATTCAAATCAGAATTAATCACCACAAAGTCGTTCTTCGCCTGTTGGTTTATTAGCTTGAGAAGCTCAAAGTAGGCAGGTGACAGTCTCAATTTCCAATCAGTGGAACCACTGCTGAGCTCCTTGGTGGAGATATTCCTCTCTTGGGAACTAACATCTCTGAGCCAGTAGAGCCCAGAGTTGCCTTGGTGTGGTGAGCCAGGCAACACTTGGTTCATGATGGGCAGCTCAGGTTACATATTAACTTGGTGATTCTCAGTGGTCTCATAGTCAGGCTCTACCTACTAAGGTCTTGGTGGCAAACTAGAGCTGTTTTTCAAAAGGGAAATAATATTACAGAGGATGGAATAACTTTTCTTTAAAAACCCTCAAGTTCTGTGCAGTCATTCACCTAAAGGGGTATAGCAAAATCTCCATAAATCATCCCTATCTGCCAGATACTTTAAGATTATTGGCTCTGCTGGATCAGAAGACCCCTAATGTCAGAACTACCTGTGATAACACCTAGATGTGTTGCAAAGCAAGTCAGATTTCCCAGTGAACAGGTTCAAGTTAACACACTCAAAGTATCTAATGCTACCAAACACTCAAAAACCTCTTTCTTAAGATACAGCAATTTGTCTTTCACATAGAATGGGATATTTGCAACATGACCAAGTCCTATCCTACTATATGCTTGAGTTTTAGTAAAGTATCCAGGGCAAATGGTACATCCTGCTCTGTATTTCCATAATACAGTGTACCTGCATGATAATCTTTAGCATTCAGAGGTGATTAGAGGAGTAATAGGACAATAAAGTTGTATCACTGGTCCCGTCAGCTGAAACAAAACTGCTTTTGACAGTTATTACTATCAAGTCTGAAGAAAAAAGGCTTTCACTACAACAGCTGTGAACAGGTGGCAGGGGACATATTGATTTGCTCTACCAAAGCAAACATCTGGAACAGCAGTTGAAGTCACCTCCTGATTTTTTTGATAATCTGTCAGTCTCCTAGTCTCTTCTGCACAAACCAAATATACGAATTAAATAGAGATTTGGTGGGAACCACCAATTCTGCATCTTTTGAGTCTTTGTTGATAGCACTAGTCTATTCAATCTTTTCAGAGAATGTGGTATTGTTGTTGGTTTACTACTTTGATAGAGGCAGTTCTAGTTGCTTCCTTTTAGCATTTTCTGTCAAATTGTTTCTTATTTCTGTGGGCCAGGGAATTCATTTGTGGATTCGGTCAGTTGCTGAGGTTGTCAATTCCCTCTATGATGTCTAGATCTGTTTATACAGATGAAGTAAAGCTTTCCTAGGCTGCTGTTTATTTCAGTCCTAGGGACATGGTAATCAATTAGCTCAAGATGAGGGCCCTTCAAACTCCCAAGGAAGCCTTTTTGTCTTTGAATGTTGATTGCATGTTTAATTTTCTGATTCTGTAAGTGCCTGAGGACCTATTGTCGCTGTAATAATCACCACAGCCCCATTTCCCCGTGTCTTTCCTTTTACCTGCATTTCATTCCATGATACCCCCAGTCAAAATCTGAATTGTGATACCATCATTTGCAGTGAATTAGTCAGGTTCTATCCTCTGTTCCTCCACCAGCCCTCATAAAGATATCACTGAGCTCATCAGATATGACTAACTCAACCCCAGAATTTCATTTTCCAAGTGTTTCCTGGGGTCACTTCTAGTACCAATTACTCTGTCAATTTGAGTTCCAACCAGAAAAAGATGACACACTTGCAACCAAGCTTATTATACACAATCTATTTAGAAAGTAATAAGTGTAGCAGAACCTAACAAGGGGAGGACAGTGGACAGAAAATGAGGGATAGGGTCATGTAGATCCTATCAGAGCTGAGGGACAAAGCAGCCAGAGATAATCTTATAGGTAGGGAACTGGAGGGACACTAACTCTTAACTAGGGACGCAAAGGACCTTACTCTTCCCTTCAATTTCCACAGAGAGCCCCTGGCCAGCAAAAAAAATGGAAGCCAGGGAATAGAAGAAATGTTAACATGATTCATACAGGTCAATTCTAGAGACTGAGATGAGAACAGACTTGGGAAGGCAAATAGATATATCTTGTGATTAGTGTAATCAGAATGGAAAATATAGACACATCTAGGAACTGTTTCCAAGGAAATCTGACCTTATACCAGCCTGTACAATAATCCTAAGTGATTTTCATGTCGATTCTCCTTTCACCTTAGAAAGACTGGTGGCATGTCCCCTTATGTGACTTCATAGTCTAAAATGTTTCCTAGTCAAAGAACTCAGTTTGAAGGCAGGTCACCCAATTTGACTTTCTCATGTACAAGCTTTCTCATGGACAATCTCTTTGAATTCTGAATTTACTGGAACTAAATTATAAGAGCATGTTCTGCTTTCTGCAGAACCCAACCAAGGTCACAGATTGTTTTCCCAAGTTTTTGTTTAATATCTTTAGGTCTTCATTTTTTAAAAAAAAACAGGGGTATACTGCAATTGTTTAAATAACATGTAGCAGTCGCACACACCAGTTTCACACGTTAACCTCAGCAACTCAGGAGGTTAAGGCGTAGGATTCCAAGTTCAAGGTCAGCCCCACATAAAAGATGAAAAACTAAAAATGCACCCCCACCATGGTAGGGCAGTGGTAGAGTGCCCTTGAGTTAAATTCCCAGTACAGCAGGGAAGAAAAATCTTTCAATTGTTTGCATCTATTTTGTTCCATTCTCATACAGGTCTATTCTTTTGCCAATACCCATTAACACTCATTTTGACTACTATAGTCTTCCAATTTCCTGCTTTTACAAGTTAAGGCACAACTTGCCTTCCCATATAAAAGTTTAGAATCAGCTTGTGGAAATCTACAAAAAAGCCTGCTGGGATTGATTGGGAATGCAAACTATACAGATCAAACTTAACCTCACCTTAGTATCTTCCCAATCCATGACCATTACTGCTCTCTCCATTCATTTAGGTCTGATTTCTTTCATATTTTGTGGTTTTCAACATATATCGTAAATATTTACATTATCTATTGAAGGGAGGGGTGGTAAGGTCTGTGTGAGAAGCTTCGTGTCTGAATTTCTTTATTTAGGTCTTCTGATTTCTTTCATCAGTGTTCTATAGTTCTCTTAACAGTTTTTGTGGGTGTGCTTGGCTTTATGCCTGAGAATAATTTTGGGAGGTAATGACATAATCCCTTGACATTGTGGACATCTCCCTCCTTCCCAGCTGATTACTGGGTTCTCTATTTAGGCTATGAAGATTGTAATCGTATGGCGGGACACTATCTAGGATAGATGAACACTCAGATTTTAGTCATCGGGACTCACAGAAATACTGTTGAAAACATCTGACTGCTTCACCATATGAATTACTTAAGTAAAATGTTCTCAGACTGAGACACGCAGCCTGCTATCAAGGATATACAGCACACACACAACTGGAGTTCCAGTGGGCTTTTATTGAGATAAATTAACAAAAATCAAGATTTTTACCAACCATCTTTTCTGAACCTTATAAACTCAATTGAGACTCTGGTCTATATACGGGTACATACAACATAACACATCCCATCAAAAACAGTCCCACTGGAACACTTGCCAATTAACAGAAAGCCAATTTTCCCTTTCCCCAAATGTTTTCAAATTTGAGTTTCCACTGTTCACTTCTCAGTGGAACTGGTCCCTTGTGGCTAGGGACACTAGAATTTTCTCCCGCTTTTTACCAAATTTTTTTTTTTCCAAGTTTGTTTTGTTTCAAAAAAAAGGGAAGTGACTTTGTTTTGTCCAGGCACCCCTCCCCGACAATCACTGGTTAAAATACAGTAGCCTGTATCTTAATAACCCAGCCCTACCCCCTCCCTTGCCCTGCCCAGCATTGTCTACTGGAGAATTTAAATACACTTCTGTTGGAATCTGTCAGCTGTGGAGGGGCAGAGTCCAGGTTCCAGGCTAGCTCCCTCTGACCTCAAGAACAGTTAAAACCTTTGGACACTTAACTCTTTACCCCAAAGATGAGTTTTCAGATCAGAGAGAATAGCTTTTCTTTGGGAGTTAAAAAAAAAAAAAAAAAAAAAAGAACCCATCTTTATGAATATAAAGCAGAACTACACAAGCTCACCAGTGCACATTAAGTTCACCAAAAAGCTGACTGACTTCAGCTCCCACAAGGCCAATAATTTTGCTTGACAGATATTTGGCAAGAAAATGATTCCACAATAACAACTATAAAGATACATAGAACACTGGAAAACGCAGCAAATTAAAATAACATGGCTTCATTCCCAAGAACTTATTTCATCTTTTTGTTACTCATCTAGAAGGTCAGGAGTGTGGCTAAAGGCAGTTTCTGATGAGGTTATGAGCTTCCAAAGTGTTTCTAAATCCTTAGTGCAGACACCCTCCCCTTTGGGACACAGTACCCTCCCCTCCCACCCACATTAAAAAAAAAAAAAAAGAAAAAAAGAAAAAAAATTAAACCAAATGATCAGAATGAGATGTCTTAATTCCAAAAATTTACACTCAAGGCTTTGTGCTGAGTTGTCTTGTTTTAACCAAGCATGATGGTATAAAACACAAAGCAGAGGAAAGATGCTCCCATCTCATTCTGAAAACAAATACTAATTAACCACCCTCCCACCCACCCACCCCAACCTTTTGGACCAACTTGAAAATAATTTGGAAATATATTTTGGTTTTCCTCTCCCTTACTTCTTTCCTTCAAAGATCATTTTAGGATAAACTTATTCCACACCGAAGGGAAAGGCAAGAAAGTTTCATTTTAGAACACAAGAGAAAAACAAAACAGGCTCAGAGGCAGCAAGGTGTGTAATAAATGATCCATAACCCCCTACACTACTACGTGACCAGAAAGCTAAACCACGAATTGGATGTAGTTTTAATAATAAAAACAGGGCCTAGTTATCATCCAAATGAACCACTAGGAAGAAAAATAACCATTACTGAAAAAACAAAAACAAAACAAAAACTGGAAAGAATCTGAAGACAATTTCCAATAGTAACAATGCTCCTTATAAGGGATTAAAAAAAAATAAAAAAAATAAAGGACTAGGATTTGACCTAGTCTTTAGAGCATCTTTCCATTTAATAATTCCTATTCAAGTCAAGCACCAAAACTAGACAGCTGCCTGTCTAAAAGACAGTGTCCAATTGTGGTGTCCCAGATAGTTTTAAGTGCCACTTCCTCAACAGAGGCTGTACTTCAGTAATACTTTCAATTTAAGTCTGTGCTTTAAGAGGGACCCACAGGCATGTGGCACCGGCCAGCAGTCTAAGATTGACAAAGAAGACTGCTTTTTGTTTAGTTACCCACAGGCTCTCTGGCAAGACACAAAATTGCATTTATACTCCTTTCTTGTTCTACATGAATGATCCCTCTTATCTTGCCAGAGGCGGCGGCAGCAGGAGGGGGATATAAGAGAGCTGCATCAGTACAAGGCCAAGATATGTTGGTCAGAAGATGAAAACTTTAAAGTTCCCTCCCCCTTGGAAAAAAGTTACTTCCTTAATATAGGGTTTTTATTTATTACCCAATGTTGACTAGATAGGGCATATGTGACTTGGATGCCAAATAAAGGCGCTTGCTCTTTTTGGGTTTGTACTGTGCAGCTCTTGCTACAGCTGTTAAGGAGTTAGGGCTGTCTGATCAGGAGGCATCTGCAGGATTTTGATCCCCAAGCAATTTGGGGCAAGTCTCAGATAGTTTTCCTTAGAATTAGGCAGAGTCAAAAAAGCAACTTCAATTAACTGATTTCTTTCTCCAGATGAACTGAGCATGAAAGCATATGCAGGATTTATCTGTAATATTTTAGGGGTTTGAAAAACAATGGAAGATAGAAATCAATTTTTAAAAAATTTTTGTTTTTTGCTTTTTTTCCTCCCCAAGATGCCTCCTGATTGACCTAGTACACTGGGTTAAAAGGGAATTAAAAACATTTTTTAAAAAAAAAGTTCACTGGTTTTGATTCATCTCACTCCTTTTGCCTGGAGATCAGGCCAAACATCAAGCATGTTGGGAGGGGCGCAATTTAAAGCAACACTACTGACTGTAAAGCATTTGCCAGCAATTTACAATGCAAAATGACGTAACGATTCTTGTCACAACACAAGAGGATAGCAAGCAGCTTTCTGTAGCATGGAAGTTAACAGCTCTCAGGGGTTGCCCATTTCTGCAGAAGTTTATTTATCAAGGTGGGCAGAGGGCAACGCATTTATACACTACAGGAGATGATCCACAGAAAAATTAAGCTCCAGAACTGCTAACATTACCAAAGCTGATACTGGCTAATATTCTGAAATGCAAATCCATGCTTTATACATATTCTGCTCAAAGACACTGCTACTTAATGTAATTCCCACACTGCACAGATTAATCTTTGCCCCCTTTTGCAGAGTTTGAAAAAGTTCCTCAAACTTTTATAAAGGAAGAAGCAAAATCAGAGAGCTTCTCAAAAAAAAAAAAAAAAAATCACTTTTAATTAGATTTTTGAAATTTTCTTGCTCTCTGGTGAAGACTAGTCCAAATGTACTATGTGACAGTGTGGCAGCAAACAGTGCATTCCAGACCTCTGGGTCCCTTTTCTAACACAGGGTCCCAACAGATGTCTGGTTTCTACAGTAGAGGCCAAAGTACTCCTTTTTAGAATTTAGTGTTGCAGAAAACTGAGCCCCTCTCATCTTTAGCTGCTCCCATAATCACTCTAATCCCCTTAATCCCAGCAACCTTCATCAAAGAAAAAAAATAATATATATATATGTATATATATATATATTATATATATATATATATGAACCCAGAAAAAAACTTATTTACAAAGTTTTTACAAGTATACACACCCAATTTTCTATGGGACACACTTTGCCACAGAGGAAAGAGGGTCAAGGCTCCGACATCATGTCTACACATCAAGTGCCATACTGCTAATGGAGGCGTATGTAAACCAGTCTTTAGTGTTCTGCTATAGAGCACAAAGGCTTGTCATATGGCTCCTGCAATGATAGACTGCTCTTTCCTTTGGGAGCGATGATGTTGTATCTACTCAGCCCAGAAGAAATTTTTACTTGGGATTGTTTTTTTTTTTTTTAAATACATGTATTTACAGTGCGGATGAACTGCAGTTGCATATCAACTCCTCCTCATAAAGTAAAAGAAAATGGTGTTTAACATTACTAGTAAGTTTCATCTTTCAGCCCTGGGTTTTGGTACTAGGTAAAAAGGGGAGAGAGAGACTTCAACTTGAAACCAAAATGGAAAGACAAAAAAATAAAAATAAAAAAAATTTAAAAAATAAAAAAAGAAAGAAAAAAGAAAGGAAGAAAAATCGTGGATTCCTCGGGCTGCGTCTAAAAGATGATATTCTGAATGGTCTTATAGCATAAGGCACTTCGCACAAATAAGTAATAAGCTCTTCAGGCTTAAAAAACGGATGAGCAATTAGGGAGAAGTTGAAATGCACTTGAAGAGTCAGCTGTTGGAGAATTTTGAAATTGTAGACAAGCTTGTGTGTTCAAGATTCTTCTCTTTTTAGGGTTTCTCCCCTTCTCTTCTTTTTCCTCCTTCCTTGTCCCCTTTCCCCCAAAAAACATTTTTTTTTAAAAAACCAGCAGTTAGTGCAACTAATGTTCAGTCAGCACACAGTGCAAACCAGTGGAACAAAAAAGGTATATTCCTTCTTTTCAGTTTTTTCCCTCTTCACCAGTTAAGAAAAGAAAAATGTCTGAGCTCTTTTAAGTCTTCATAGCTCCAAAATAAAAGAAGATGAAAAACCCACAAAGAGAAGAGCACCCCCCAAAAAACGATGTGTCACAGATCCAAAGGAGCGTTCTGTAGTTTTGTCAAAGCCTACAGAAAGAGTGGAGAAATCTAAAATTAACATTTGTGAAAGCTAGGATATATACATTTCACAATTCTCATTCCAAATCTCTGTCTAGTAGTTTCTACTGAATTTTTGTTTACTGTAGAATCCACTGGGGGTGGGGGACAGGGTTGTGGCTCAGCAGTAGAGCTCTCGCCTAACATGTGCTAGGCAATGGGTTCAATCCTCAGCACCATATAAAAATAAATAAAATACAGGTGTATATGTGTGTGTGTGTGTATACACACACACACACACACACACACACACACACATACACACACAGAGAGAAAGAGAGAGAGAAAATATATATCCGAATATCCACTGGGTACAATTAATGAACTCCTCCTAGCTATTCTTGAGACAGAATGAGATCCTGAAAGTCCATGTTGCAGCCCTCATTAGTAACAATTACATCAAAGAAAAAAAAATGCTTATTTAAAGGCTGAGGTTGTAGCTCAGTGGTGGAGTGCTTGCTCACCAAGTGTGAGGCAATGAGTTCAATTCTCAGCACCACATAAAAATAAATAAATAAAATAAAGGTCTATCGACAACTCAAAAAATATTGATTTAAATGAATTGAATAGTATGCCAAAGTACTAACAAATATTTGTAGTTTTGTTCGTCTAAGGGTTTTGCATTGATATTTAACTTAGGGAAAAAGTTAAAGTGAAAAGAATAATTTGAGAATTCTTTAAGCTATATTAATATGCTTACTATGACTTTGAAATTATTGTCAAATTAAATTGGATAAAGATAAAAAAAGATAGCTCTTCAGGAAATCAGAGTGGGCATTTTAAAAAGCCATCTTTATAACTGTTAAACTAAATACATAATTTTTTTTAAACTTTATTTTTGGAATCCAAATGTGTGTTAAGTACTGCTATTACATTCATCAGGAAGCTACATTCCAGAATATCACTAATATATTCTCTAATGATATTACTACCTCACCCAAGCAATGTCTGCTTTTTGCCATTTATGTTAATTTTTTTTTTTAACCCTATTTGCAATTATACATGGTGGCACACCAAATTTCCCCTAGGAAAAAAAGACTCTTATTTCTTTCCTTTACATTTAAAAGTTCTGCTCACTTCACTATTGTTAAGTACATACATGCTTGTTAAGGTTTCTCATCTTCTACAGGCTCGCTGTGGTATTCTGCCACATATAGGCTCTTGTCAATGTTGCTTGGAATAGGTTTAATTTCTGTTCCCAGCTGCTCCTCAATACTTTTCAGGTTGAAACGATCATCATATGTGATCAAGTTGATGGCTAAGCCAAGATGACCAAAGCGACCTAAAAAAAAAAAGTTAAATATGATAATACATACATAGGTATAAGTCTTTAACCTGGCAAAAACACAAAGAATTAATATCTACGTTCAGTGCCAGTCTAGCGTAAGAAAACATTTTTTATGATCTCCTCATTACCAGGTTATCTTCAGATCTCAGTCCAAAATAGTACAGTTGGCCTTCTGCATCTATAGGTTCCACATCTGCGGATACAACCAACCACGGATCGAAAATATATGGAAAAAAGTCTAATTACACTGAGTGTGTACAGACCTTTTTTGGCCATTATTCCCTAAATACTATAGTATAACTACTACTTCCATTGTATCAGGTATTATAAACAAGTTAAGGAAAATTTCTAAGTATACTGGGACAACGTGCATAGGTTCTGTGCCAAATACCATGCCATTTATACAAGAGACTTGAACTTGAGCACCCAGATTTTGATATTCATAGGAAATACTAGAACCAAGACCACATGGATACTGAGAAACAACTGTATTTTATTTTACCTTCTTCAAGTGACAAAATAGATGCTCACATCATCAAAAATTGCCAAAACACACACACTGAATAGTATAGTCACATACAGCACCATCCAATGAGTCAAAATTTCGCATAATTTCATTTTAAGTAGTCATTTTAACTCTTAATAAATTACTTAAGAATTAGAAACTGGAGTTTTAATCAAATGATTGAATTAGTGTAAATTCACTGTTAGATACTCGACCCTTATACTGTTCCATAAAGGAACAAAACTTTAGTAATTACTCTTCTCAAAAACCAACTCCCACAAACCATCCTCTTTCTCTTCCTCACCTGATCTTCCAATACGATGAAGATAGGTCTCTGCCAGCTTTGGGAAGTCAAAATTTATTACCACATTCACAGCTTGTATATCAATACCTCGGGTAAACAGATCTTTAAAAAACAAATAAAAAGATTAATTTCTATTATACCTTTTAATTTAAACAAGCTTCTTCTTGACACCATATTTTAAACACATTTCTTTTTTTTTAAATTATTTATTTAGTTTTTTTTTCCGGCAGACTCAACATCTTTGTTTGTATGTGGTGCTGAGGATCGAACCTGGGCCACACGCATGCCAGGTGAGCGCGCTACCGCTTGAGCCACATTCCCAGCCCCTTAAACACATTTCTTGTAACCTAAGTTTTAAAATTTCAGTTATTAACATGCACTTGCAAATTACTGATAATACCTTTCGTGATTACAACTCACAAATTACCCTTTTCCATTCCTATAAAGTTTTGTGGGTTTTTTGGTGGTCCTACGGATTGAACCCAGGGATTTTCACATGCTAGGCAAGTGCTCTATCAACTGAGCTATATCCCCAGCCCCTGAAAGTGAGTTTTAAATAATGGCCTAAGGTAATTGCACAAATGCAGGAACACGACCGTGATGACTGGTATATTAAATTCATAAAGAAGCCTCAGGAGTAAACAGTAATTTCCTTTAGTCTATTTTCTAGCATTTAAGATTTATACTTTACTTCAAAAAGAGATAATTTTACTAATCAGCATGTTTTGTTTAGCATTCATTCCACTCTGCTAAATAATTTACAACAGACTTGAAGTAAGTTAATGGGTAAAATTCCTTCTATTCCTTTCTAGTCCCATAATTACTATGCTAGTTCAAATTCTGTGGGTGGAGGAGACCTAGATAGAAATAATAGCTAGATTTACTTGTTCCTATCGGCTCCATGACAGCTGAGCATGGTGTCACATGTCTTTAATCCCAGGTACTTGGAAGGCTGAGTCAAGGGGATGGCAAGTTTGGGGCCAGGCTTGGTAACTTAGCTAGACCCTGTTTCAAAATAAAAAATAAATACAAAACAGGGCTGGGGATGTAGCTCAGTGGTTGAGTGCCCCGTAGTTCAACCTCTGGCACCCAACCCCTAACCAAAAAAATCGTTATTAGATAAAATCTAAATTGACAGTTGAGGTCCCCAAGTTGGTCCTAATTTAATTATCTAATACATTTCTACCAAACTCATTCACTTGTTCTTTCTCAAACTTACCTTCTAGGCCTTCTATGGATCATTTATTTAAAAAATTCCAGTCACCTAACTTAAAAATTTCTCCTTCTGCAGGTCTAAAACTTACCCAGGTTATAAAGCTAATTAAAATTACATCTCTTCTCAAATCACCTCACAGCTAATTTACTGTGCATTCCAATGAACACTTACGATTTCCTACTATTTGTACTTCATACTTGCTCATCACTTTTTCCTCTCTTTTGAATCTAGCCCAACTAATATTTTTTTGTAAATAAAGTTTGACTGCAATAAAATTACGCCCTTTGATTTATGTACTAAGGCTGCTTTTGAGCTATAATGACAGAGTTGAGATTACTTGTAACAGACACCATATTGTGTAGAGTCTAAAATATTTACTACCTGGCACTTTAAAGAAAAAGTGTGGAAGCCTTGCCTTAAAGCTGTTTGTCTTTTTGTGTCTGATTAAATCACTGCTCCCTGAAGAAAGGGTAAAATTTAAATGTTTATACATTTCACACCTATGTGTTATGTAGAACTTGTTTAATGACATATTACACACTATCCTGAAAAAACAGAAAGGAGAAAGTATTAGCACTCCAAAACCTTATCTGAGGGCAACCATGTAATTTAACTATTAAAAATAAAACCAACTAACCAGTGTAACAATTCTTTTCAATGTGCAAATGCTAAGAACTTTTACTATTTTATTTTTGGGAACTAGAGATTGAATCCATGGCTTCTCAGTCTCAAATTCCTTTTCTAAAATAAAGAAAAACTGCCAGGCACCTGTAATCCCAGTGGCTCTGGAGGCTGAAGCAAGAGGATTGCAAATTCAAAGCCAGTCTTAGCAACTCAGTGAGACCCTGTCTCTAAATAAAATATAAAAAAGGGCTGGGGATGTGGCTCAGTGATTGAGTACCACTGGGTTCAATCCTCAGTACCAAAAAAAAAAAAAAAAGAGTAATTCACTAATTCACTCTTTAATAAGGGAATGTCTGACGGCAATTGGTACCATTTCTCTATAAATTCTGAGACAGAACAAGAGAAAATAGGACTCGCCCCAGGTCACAATTAGAAGTTTAAAGGAAAAAAACAAAACTAATCTCTAAACTCAAGGAGTCTAATATCTTTTCCATTAAATCAGGTTACTTATATTTTAAGTATACTTAAAGGTCAAGTTGCCATTTGAGGATTAATTCCTAGCTCAATCAATTGTCCTTTCAGATGTAAGGCAAAGACACTATAAATATGCAAGATGTTTTATAATCACTTTCTTTCTTTTTGTCAATCACCACAATTTAATATTCTGGGAGAAAAATATTGAAGTTTATTTCTAGAACAGCATTTTTATGAAAATCCAGATTTTTAAATATTCTAAATCTTTATCTGAGTGATTGTTGTTTGAGTGTATACATATGCAAAATTTAATCAATTATTGTACAAATTAGTGTATTCTTCTGTGTATATCTCTCAAATTCCAAGTTCTCCATTTTAGTTTTTTTCTTTTCTTTTCTTTTCTTCTTTTTTTTTTTTTTGGTACAAGGGATTGAACTCAGGGGCACCCAGCCCTATTTTTGTATTTTATTTAGAGACAGGGTCTGAGTTGCTTAGCGCCTTAACTGTTGCTGATACTAGTGATCCTCCTGCCTCATCCTCCCGAGCCACTGGGATTATAGGCGTGAGCCAATGCGCCTGGCAATATACACTAGATTATTAATCTCATACCAATAAGATTCCAAGTGTAGAGATGGAAGGGTACTGAATCCATTTGCTTTGTCTGACTTGACTGTCTACCTGTCTTTTCAGTTTATTTTTCTTCATGTAGCAAAATAAACCAAAATAGACTAGTCTGTTTCTGAGGAAAAACAAAAAGACAACTTCAAAAACACATGTTAATTTCTTTTTTAAAAACATAAGGAATTTCTTAGTATTCATTTTGTGTTAGCGCATTCCTGTATGCTAAAACTACTCAAAAAACAAATTATTGGGGCTGGGATTGTGGTTCAGCGGTAGAGCACTTGCCTAGCAAGTGCGAGGCCCTGGGTTCGATCCTCAGCACCACATAAAAATAAATACACAGAGAATAAAGGTATTGTGTCCAACTACAACTAAAAAATAAATGTTAAAAAAAACACCAACAAACAACAAAACACAAATTCCAAAAATAATTTAAGAGACAGGTGAGTGCCAGTGGGGTAGAAGGATGAGAGGATGGGAATGGCAAAAACAGTAGAATGAATCAGACAAAATTTCCTATGTTTATATATAAATACATGACCAGTGGTAGAGCGTGTGCTCACCCGAAAAATGGGAAATTATATTCTGTGCATATATAATAGTCAAAATAAAATTTACTGTCATGTATAACAAAAAAGAACAAAAATAAATAAATAGATAGATATCAGAAAAGTATTCTGCAGATTCAGATAAGGAGCCCAACTTTGGGGGTTAACTAAGGTTCATTCTTAAATTTCAGAAATTCTCAAAGTGGTAGTAGGCTATGCTGGTCTACATTACAAGCTACATTGTATGATACATAAAAAAGCAAACAGAAGTATGGGGAAAAAACACAATAGGTAAAAGAAACATAAAAAAATACTTACCAGTGCAAACAAGATTGCGGCATAAGCCATTTCGGAAATCATGAAACACACGATTTCGATGTTCCTAGGAAGAAAAGCACTCCATTTAATTAAAACTAATACACAGCACAAATTTTTGGTCATTGTGTCTCCTAACCAGTCAGTTCTTTTTTAATATTTAATTTCCTGTGGGAGCTGGGGATGTGGCTCAAGCGGTAGCGTGCTCGCCTGGCATGCATGTGGCCCGGGTTCGATCCTCAGCACCACATACAAACAAAGATGTTGTGTCTGCCGAGAACTAAAAAATAAATATTAAAATTCTCTCTTTAAAAAAAATTTCCTGTGGTACTGGGGACTGAACCCAGGGACATTCTACTAGTGAGCTACAGCCCAAACCTTTTAATTTTGAGAAAGGATCTTGCTAAGTTGCCAAGGTTGCTCTTGAACTTGTGGTCCTCTTGTCTCAGATTTCTGGATCCTTAGAATTATAGGCATGCACCAATACACTTCGATTCAATCAGTTCTTTATACCAAAATGATCCATGACATTAAGCTTTATTTTCTCTTTCATTTGTGGTATGGAGGATCAAACCCAGGACCTTGCACATGCTAGGTAAGCACTCTACCACTGACCTACATCCCTAGCCCATGACATTAAGGTCCCTTCAAAACCAAATTTAATGTCTTAATCAGTCTATACTAACTTTCATGGGGGGGGGGGGGACCTATCAGTTTGGGGACCATATACAGTAGTTCAGTCTTATCCTTTGTTTTGCTTTCCATAGTCTGTTACCAATATTAATCTCATATCAATAAGATTCCAAGAGTAGAGATGGAAGGGTACTAAATCCATTTGCTTTGTCTGACTTGACTGTCTACCTGCCTTTTCAGCTTGTTTTTCTTCATGTAGCAAAATAAACCCAAAATATTAAATGGATAAGAAACCCCAGAAATTCAATTGTAAGTTTTAAATTGCACACCCTTTTGAAGAGTGATGAAATCTTGCACCATTCTGTCTGGGACATGAACAATCCCTTTGTCCATATATCCACACTGCACATACTACTGTATACACTACCCACATCACTTCGCTATCTCAGTTATCAGATCAACTGTCATGTCATAGTGCCTATATTCAAGCAACTCTTATGTAATAGCCTAAAGTTGCATCACTCATAATGCCTAAGTGATTTACCTCATTTCATTTAATCACCTCACTTCATAAGAAGGGTGAGTTTAGTAAGATATTTTGAGAGGCATCAGTAACATGACATTATAGTCTACTGCATAATTATTCCATTTTATTACCATTACTAATCTATCACCATGACTAATCTCTAAGTGTGTAATATATAGAAAAAACAGTATTTAGAATGGTTTTATGAAGTTTCAGGCATCCACTGAGGATCTTGGTACCTCCGCAGATAAGAGGAAATTATAACAATAAGTTAAAAATCTAGACCAGAGCTTCCTGTAATAAAGGAAATGTTCTTCATTACTCTCCAATATGAAAGTCACTAGCCATAGGTAGCTGACTGAGCCCCTGCAATATTGCTAATTTGTCTAAGAAACTAATTTTTAATTTTCCTTAAAAAATAAATTTATTTTTATGTGGTGCTGAGGATCGAACCCAGTGCCTCATGAGTGTGAGGCAGGCGCTCTACCACTGAGCTATAGCCCCAGCCCTTTTTAAAAGAATTTTTTAGTTATACATGGGTACAATATCTTTATTTTGTTTGTTTGTTTTTATGTGGTGCTGAGGATCAAACCCAGGGTCTCACATATTCGAGGCAAGCACTCTACCACTGAGCCACAACCCCAGCCCCTCCTTTATTTTAATATATATATTTTTTAGTTGTAGTTGGATTCCATATCTTTATTTATTTTTATGTGGTGCTGAGGATCAAACCTAGGGCCTCACATGTGGTAATATTTAATTTCCTGTGGGAGCTGGGGATGTGGCTCAAGCGGGAGCGCTCTAACCCTGAGCCACAACCTCAGCCCCTAATTTTTAATTTTCACTTTAACTAATTTTTATTTTTATGTGGTGCTGAGAATCGAACCCAGGGCCTCGCATGTGCTAAGTGAGCGCTCTACCGCTGAGCAACAACCCCAGCCCACTAATTTAAATCATCATATATGGCTAGTGGTTATTGTATGCAACAATGCACATCTAGAGCTTACCTAGGAAAAAGGAATAAAATTTCACTTCTGTATCATGCCTGATAGCTTAGAATACACTTACTCACACATTATTCTCAATCTTTTTGCACCTTCTAAGGTATGAGTATACCATTACCCCTTTTTATTTTTAGATAACTGAACCTTAGGGAGTGTTATAATGAAGGGGCCTTTGCTACTAAAGAACAATACTATTTTTCTCTCCTCCTGGTGCTGAAGATTGAACCCAGGGCCTTTCATTGCCACTGAGCTATACCCTCAGTGAAGAATAGTCTATTCTTAAATCCAGGGCATTTGGAGGCATATTAAAACAAAACAGCCCATGGGGCTGGAGTTGTGGCTCAGCGGTAGAACGCTCACCTCGCACGTGCAAGACCCTGGGTTCGAACCTCAGCACCACATAAAAAAAATAAACAAGTGAAATAAAGGTGTTGTGTCCAACCACAACTAAAAAATAAATTAAAAAACAACAACAATAAAAACCACCAAACCCAGCCCAGTACATTGGTACATGCCTATAATCCCAGCAACTCAAGAGGCAGAGGCGGGATTGCAATATCAAGGACAGCCTGGGCAATTTGACAGGACCCTGTCTCAAAATAAAATAAAAAGGACTGGGGATATTGTTCAGTGGTAAAGCACCCCAGGTTCAATCTTTAGAAATGAATAAAATAAAATCCAAGAAATAATTAAGATTATTTTTGTAAATCTGTTCAAGTCCACTTTATACTCACCTGCCTCATTTTAGCATGGATATAGAAGCAGGAATAACCCAGTTGAGAAATCTTCTTGGCTAGCAATTCAACTCGCTGAGAAGAGTTACAGAAAATGATCGACTGGTTTATCTGAAGCTGAGTACAGAAAAAATTAATTAGTATGAGAAAGAAAAGCAAAGACTTTCATTTGTTTTGCTAGTAACTAGCAAAGAAGAAAAATGCCAGCATGATGGCAGATTACCTAAGCAACTCAACAAGCACCCCCCACCCCCTGCCATAAAATATATTAAGAAACAAGGGCTGGGGATGTGGCTCAGTAGTTAAATGCACCTGTGTCCAATCCGGTACCAAAAAATTTTAAAAAGGCCTAAAATTTGGAATCTTATGATATCAGATGGAAAGTTATAAAAACTGTAAATGTTTTGTTTATTTCATAATTGCAGATAATTATATAATGATTATAACTCATGACTGCCAAAAGCTTTTCCAACCTACATTTTCTCTACAAGGCAAATTAGTCTTGTGTTTAGGAGCAGTGAGCAAACTCTTCAGCACTATGTGAAGGGGCCATGTGAAATAGTGAATCATCAACACGAAAACAAAACAATAAAAAACACAAAAATTTGGGGCTGAGGTTGTTGCTCAGCAGTAGAGTGCTTGCCTAACATGTGCGAAGCCCTGGGCTCGATATTCATTGCCACATAAAAATAAAAAAGATATTGAGTCCAACTACAACTAAAAAAAAAAAAAAAAATATATATATATATATATATATAAAAAGAAAAAACACAAAAATTTGATAAATACGGCATTAGGAGTTCCAAACAGACATTGATTTACAGTATGAGAGCTAAAACAAGAAAGCAGAGTGTCATCTTCCCAGACCTTTAGTTGGGACATGTACATGTCAAGTAAGTCAATTTATGGCCAACCTGCATAATTCAAATGATCATGAAAGTATATTCAGCATTGATTTTGGAGCTATAAATAATTTTAGTGACCAGGCAAATTCATAAACAGACTGTGAATAATAAGGATAACTATAAGTAAGGTTACATTATTGTAGACTAAAAGTGTCTGTCTTGATTATAAAGTTTCAACTTCAGGTCAACAACTAAAACTGCTATTTACTGAAGATCAAAGTAAAATTCATATAACTTTTTTACTGGGATTAAATGATAGAAAATATTCAGCAACAGAAATCTACTACTTACCCTGGAAAAAAGTGTGTTGAGGCAGTGTACTTTTTGGCGCTCAGTTACATATGCGTAGTACTGGGTTACTCCCTTCAGAGTTAGTTCCTCCATCAGGTTTATCTCATAGGGTTTCTGCAAATGGGAATTCTGAAAATAAGAAGAAACACACTTAAAAAAAAAGCAGTATTTTTCTCTCTTTAACTCAAAAAGCCAAAAACTTGAAATAATCAGTGTAAAGTATATACTCTAAGATGTAACTATGGGTAAAAGCATACAAGGCAACAGAATGGCACTGATTACAAGTACAGATTTACACTTACCATGAACTTTTGTACACTAAGAGGGAAAGTAGCAGAATATAGTAAAATCTGCCTGTTTTTAGGTAGCGTGAGAATAATATCCTCCATTATCTGCACAAAATCCTGCGACAGCAACTTATCCGCCTATAGTACAAAGAGAAGACAATTTTTAAGACAATGAATTAATGTATAACGTCGTTGGTTAATGTGTAGTGTAGACAAAGAATAAAGCATAATCCAACAAAAACACCCATGGAACATTCCTGGTTATAAATAAGTTCACTCCAACACTGCACAGAGTACAATGGCACCAAGACAAACTCCCACTGATCCAGAAAGGGAAAAGTCTATAATCCCTATTTTTTTAGGAAAAAGAAAAAAATTCTAGACTGAAGCCACCCCCCATCCCCATGACAGAATTTTTCAGGGGATTCCCATTAAAAGGGTAGTATAAAATATATATTTAAAACCTATACTTAAAATGTAGGTTCTAGAGTCAAACCATCTGGGTTGAAATGTCTCCTTTTTTATTCATTAGCTGTGTTGGGATATTACTCAATCATCTTGAACCTTGGTTTCCACATCTATTAAGCTGGGTTATCTTCTTACCACACAATCCAAATGGGAAAACTAACTATGCCAGAACATTTAACACTGATATTCTACATTTATAAAACACTATAGGGATTCCAGTGATAGAAAGTTGAGTAAGTTCTTAAAAGGCACTTATAACCTATTCAGATAATACATGTAACCAAAAAAAAAAAAAAAAAAAAAACCAATACAAAGCATTAAAGATTAATGGGATTTACAGACAGTATTATAATCAACTTGGCTTTGAGGTTATTCAGTAATTTCTCATCTTAAAGGTACTGTGTCCAACTGCTTAAAACAAAAACAAAAAAACTTATCTGGTATCCCTAAGGGAAAAAGAGACTGAATTCCTATAAATGCCCATCATCTACTACCTTGGAAGATAAACATGTTTTTTTATAAGCAAACCAGTTTAAACTTGATTAGTCATGTTATTAGGTCATAAACAGAAACAGACTTTGCTGTTTCACTGGAAATTATAAGCAAAGCATAGAATTGTACAGAAAAATATCTTTCTAAATGGAGACATTACCTCATCCAATACTATCATCTGGACATGATCAACCTTTGCTACTCCTTTCTTGATAAGATCCAGGATTCTGCCAGGGGTAGCAATCACCACATGCACTACAACAAGATTTAGAAACATTATTCTCATTAATTTTAGTTTGGACCAAAAGGACTGTAAAGGCTTTAACATAAACACTGTTATAGAGACGGGAGTAATATAAAAAGACACAAGGATGTGTTTTAGGCTTTCTATTTCCATTTTACCTCAAGACAGCTAAAAAAAAACCCCTTTACTGCACTTCTACACTGGGTGAGCTACAGCTTCCTAAATCATTTGCTCCAATAGGGGACATACATCCTGTCTGAGGACAATCCACAATAAATACTAGTAGAAATGCCTCTAATCTAGAACAGGAGACTCAGGTGATACTGTTATAATGATAAAATGACAATTTTTAACAGTTGTGCAATATAAAAAAAGTACCAATTAAAGAGATAATTATATATAAAATTCTGACAAAAATCTGTATGATCTTTTAAGTAATCTCATTCTTGCTAGTTGTTACCTTTACATTCAGTATGTACATGGAGATCTCATCATAGAAGTGAACACCAATCATCTTTACTCTTTAATGGCTACATGGAATTCCATTCAGATCAAAGCCCAATGTATTAGCCAATTTATTGATTTAGAGTAATCTGATTTTTTCAGCACTATATACCATTTAGTAAATAACCATATATCCATATATCTATATCTATCTATCTAGTCTTGTACTTACCAATTATTTCTTCAGGAAAAATTCTTGAAAATATACATTTATAATACTGAGATATAATGCCAAACTGCCCACAACAGAGATCAATTTATACTCCCAAATTGTAAGATAGCCTATATTTCCAATAACTGATGTTAACCATTACCATTATTTTTCAGCCTTACAAATTAGATAAATATAAATTTGCCATTTTCAGTTACATTACAAAATTACTACTTACATTAAAAACTTTTCAATAATCAATTTGCCCTTTATTGAATAAAATCATCTCTTTTCATTTTCTATTGCAATGTATCTGTTATCTTAATTTTTAATAATTTTTACTAATTTACTGTAAGGAAGCAACATGTGACTAAAATTATAAGAGAACTATTGTACTTTATTTAACCATTTCCTACCTGTATCATCAAGACGCATTATGTCATCCCGTAAATTGGTTCCTCCTGTGGTTGCCATCACTTTGGCCCCTCCCATGTGTTTGCTGACCTGGATGCAAATTTGACTGACCTGTAGAGCAAGTTCTCTAGTGGGAACAATCACCATTGCTAGAAAATATCAGGGAACAGAAAATGGAAGGAAAAAAAAAGAATGTCAAGAGTTTAAGAAGCTATTAAAAATAATGTTCCTTGTAAATCAGATACTGAGAGATATTAAAAGTCTAATTATCACAGGCCTAAAAGATCATTAACAATATTCTTAACAAGTCCTAATTACATTTGTTTGACAGGGAGAGATTCACTAATTTAAGCATCCAAGTAGGAAACTCCAACTGCCCAGGTTCTATATTTGCACCATAGGAAAGAATGGAAAAGTGATAATTATAGATCAAGAAAGTGGAATACTTGAGGTGACATCTTAATTCCATTAGCTTACCCTGGGTACAACTACAGAAATTTATTTTTTCTCTACTAGACTTAAAATCTCCAAATCATAACTTTTAAGCAAGACTGTTCAGGTTTCTACCAGGAACTTTGCAGACACACAGCTATGACAAGAAACAATTCAGTTCTACAGTTTTTAAGAATGTCCACTAATCTCCTACCAATAGGGTATTAGTACTTAGTTTGATTATGTCAGTGCAATGTTGTCAACAACAAGAAAATTACTCCAGACTATGTAAATTCTGTTGCAAAAAAGACAGAAATATCTTCTACATGGTTCCAAGATTTAAACTGCCATTTTGACTTTAAAATAAAAACAAACTTGGGGCTGAGGCTATAGCTCAGTGGTAAAGTGCTTAGAGTGGGTGAGGTACTGGGATCAATCCTCAGCACCACATAAAAATAAAGATATCCTGTGTTCATATACAACTAAAAATAAAAGAAAAACAAACTTTTCTCCAACTAACCTTGTATATTGTCCTTCTTCAGGTCTAGCCGTTCAAGTAAGGGAATGAGGTAGGCACCGCTCTTGCCTGTTCCATTTTTTGCTCTAGCTAAGATATCCCTACCAGACAATGCAATGGGAATGCTCTCCTCCTAAAAGACAAGATAATGCAAACATTTTTTTGAGTAAAAGCAGTATACAAGCTAATTCTTCTCTAAAATAAGTATATTTTGGTATTGCTTTTAAGTGTCTTACATTTCCATTTTACATGAATACAAAAATCAAAGTAAATTAACAGGACCAGTGAACAGCACCATCATTGTCAACCAATATCCACAACTCATAAGGATACATTTTAGGGCTGGGGATATAGCTCAGCTGATAGAGTGCTTACCTTGCATGCACAAGGCCCTGGGTTCAATCCCCAGCACCACAAAAAAGGGATATATTTTAAGTTGCATCCCAATATAATAACTATGTGAATGTATATGTGTGTACAAAGAAGATGGAGGAAACAGAAAGAACCTGAACATATGGACAAAAAGGCAAAGAATATTTCTTTAAAAATGGGGAGCAGGCGCTAGGATTGTGGCTCAGTGGCAGAGCGCTTGTCTTACACATAAGAGGCACTGGATTCAATCCTCAGCACCACATAAAATAAAGGTATTGTGTCCATCTACAACTAAAAAAAATATTAAAAACAAAAATCAAACAAACAAACAAAAACCCACATACTGGGGGAACCCAGCAGCTCAGGAGGCTAAGGTAGGAGGATTGTGAGTTCAAAGTGAGCCTCAGCAACAGTGAGGCTCTAAGCAACTCAGTGAGACTCTATCTCTAAATAAAATATAAAAACAGGGCTGGGGATGTAGCTCAGTAGTCGAGTACCTGAGAGTTCAATCCCCGGCACATGCCCCCAGACTCTCCCCCCTCAAAAAGGGGGGGGGGGGAACTAACCCACCAACAACGCCAAGGAATGACGATAGATAATATTTTCAAACCAGTCAGCCTATCTGACTTTGTAGATTGGGCTGGAGGTGTAGCTCAATGGTAAAAGTGTGTGCTTAGAATGATGGAGGCCCAAGGTGCAATCCCTAGCACCAAAACCAAAAATAGTAACTTAGCTTATATTTGCATAAAACAGAAATAGGCTGGAAATGTTTAACCTCCAGTCCTATCTGACATTTACTTATATAGTACATAAACCCCCAATGTCTGATATGTCTTACACCAAACTTCTTTATCCTGAAATGTGCTCAAATGGGAGTTCAATCCTATTTTGGTTATCTCATCCTATGGCCATATCTTTAATGACTTCTCATTTTCATATTTAGCTTACTTTGTCATGCATGTTTTACAAAGATAACAATACTTCCTATTAACTTGGAACACGGTAAAGGATTCTCATCAGTTATTAAAAATTAAGTATACATGTGCAGAGAGGAAAATGAAAGGAAGAACAAATACAAAAGGTCTGGGAATACAGATCAATAGTACAGCATCCTTGGGGTCATCCCCAGTACCAAAACCAAAAAAATTTCTATAAACAAACAATAGACAACAGCATCTCAAACACACTATACCAGTCATTCAATAAGAGATTCTCTTTATATTAGAAAACAATATATGCTGGAAAGATAGTTCATCTAAAAAACAACTAAGGTTTTATACGTTTGAAAGTTTGTTTTGAACTCTCTGTAATACTCTATCTTAAAGCAAATATTAAGTAAAAAACATTTTCTGCCACTCTTCCACCACAATTTGACTTTACAGGCCAGCTAATTAGACATAACTAGCCTTTTCATTCTAATTTAATGATGTTATGACACTTCTTACTCGTAAGAAAAGTCCACCCTGTGTGACCTGAAGTTAAATTTTCACTTTAAAATGAATGACCGAAAAATTATGTTAAGAGGAAATGGGACAGAATTTTTAATTTGCAAAATAAAAAATTAGGAAAATAAATAAAACAGATTCACAATCACTAACATATTTTATTCCTTCTACATCTAGGCTAATGATTGAAAGAAATGTCTCCAGTACTTTAAATTATTAATTTATAAATAAATAATTAATAGGCAGCTTAACTTCCATCTCCCACCATGATACCATTTCTATCTAGAATGCCAGCCATACGAGTCAGATGGGTTCCAGATAGGCAAAATAATATAGCTGTCAGACCCATGAAAATGATTCAGTTCCAATACTGTTACTTTAGTCTTACAGACAGATTAAATAATCTGCTTATTAGGGTAAGGCAGTCAAAAGACAAAAACCTTTGACCCCTTGGTCTTTTATTTCTCCCTTCCTTCAGGATTTGAGTCAACTTCGTTAATCTTTAGTTGTTTCAGAGATTCCAACTACTCCCACAGGTTCACCCTCTTCTGTGGTTGTGTGGTACTTGTGGACTGTGGTTTTTAAGAAGCTAATTGTACACTATTCAATTCTATATTATTGAAAAGTTAAGAAGGATGGTCTCTGTCTGTCTGGGTCAGGTTTTTAAAGGATAATACTTTTGAAAATAATGAGGGCAAAATTATGAATGGAGGACTGATGCTTATTACAACACGAAAAGACCCTGAAACCATTACACTAAATGAGAGAAGGCAGTCAAAGACCACATACTGTATGAATCTATGTATATGAAATGTCCCAAAAGGGTTCCCTCCTGCTTCAGGACTGGGAACTGAACTCAGGTGCTCTATCACTAAGCTATATCCCCAGCCATACGCATGTATGTATGCATGCATGCATGTATTTATTGTTTTGACACAGGGTCTTCCTAATTTGCCCATGCTGGTCTTGAACTTGTGATCCTTCTGCTTCATACTCAAGTAACTGGGATTACAAGCATGTGCCACTACGCCCAGCTAAAGATGCAAATTTTTAGGAACAGAAAGTAGATTTATGGTTGGGGATGCAGCTCAGTGGCAGAACATTTGCCCAGAATGCATGAGGTTCCTTGGTTCAGGCCCCGCTACTGCCAAAAAAAAAAAAAAAAAAATAGCAGTTGCTTAAAGCTGTAGGAAAATGAGGGGTGATTGCTGAAAGTGTTTCTTTTGGGTGGGGGGGAAACCAATTGTGGCAATGATCATACAACTCAACACAAAACTAATGAACTGTTTTCTTTAAATGTGTGAATTGTATGATATGTGATTTAGATCTCAAGTCACTGTCTCCTTCTCAAAAAACAATAAACCCCAAAACTTTAGGTCTCTTTTAAGTCTATGTTCCACTTTAAGGTTTAGGGACTGATCCATAGGTATGATTACTGTGTTTCATTTTACCCAGTAGCCCTTTCCTAACAGCAACCCAAATTCCCTCTAAGGAATTATATTCCTTCTTCATCCACTCTAATAAATCAGGTTTGGCTAAACTCCTAAGCCAGGTGGTAAACAGATAGCAAAACTGAGGACATTTGAAAGTTCCCTTCTAAGAAGGAACTAAATATAAATTGTTGTAATGCATCCATTACAGCTTCCTAAGCCATTCAGACCTGCCTCAGTTTATGGCCATCTCCAAGTGTTTTTGCAGACAAAAGCACATGTTCATCTCTGGGGAACTACTACCCCACAGCCTAGAACAAGACCACTTCTTATAGGTTGTCCTTCCATATTCTAATGGCTACAATCATATGCAACCATAGAAAGGTACACATCATATTATATTGAAATCATCTATAAAACTAATTAGCTGTCCCTTCCACCAGACTTTAGGATTGAAACCTTATTTATCACAGAATTTCAAGTGTTTAACACTTTCTAGGTCACTCAATACATGCTTGTTCAATGATAAAATACTCAGTGATGTCACAGCATTTGACCTCAGCACAGCATGGATTCAACTTACATCTGCTGTCTTCATCAAATGGGTACAGGTAATAGTATGTGCTTACACATAAGTACATGCACATGCACTTACTTGTTTTCACTGAAAAGATTAAAGTAGCAAAATGTGTTCCCAGTGCCTACAACATGGTTCCCAATACTATTTCCCATTAAAAGGAAATCAGGGCTCCTTGAATTTCAAGGCTGGGGCACTATCAAGCATAAGATAATCCTGGTATCATGCCAAAAAGTAAGAAAGTGCTAAAGAAAAATAAAGGAGTACATCACAAAAACATAACAACTGGCATGAAAATGTTTTCAAAGGACAAATGTTTAGGCAATCTGGGCATAAAAATATCAGTTAAAAAGGGAATTAATGAGTTCATACTGACGACAGATAAACAGGGTGGAGGAAAGAGAAGGCTCTTCTTTATAAAAGGGTCAAATATGGATGATGTGCTACAGCCAGAAACTCATTATAACCCATAAGAGTAGATGAGACCAAGTAAGAATCATCAAAAGATGTTTAAATGAGGAAATTTTGATGAAGAGCAGAATATTTGCACAGTCCTCAATGTGCCCCAGGCTGCTTGTCTGTTTTAGAAAAGTAGTAATTAGATAGTAGCAATAAACAAACAAACAAATAAATAAAAATCAGATAACACTTTGACAAGGCCATCAATTAACTAGAGGGACAATATGTACATCTTTAAGTATGGTACTTTAAGACTATAACATGACTTCTTCAATATTCTAGCTGAGAAAACATAACTTGAAGCTAATCACATGGAAATATCAGACAAACCCACAGGAGAAACTCCTTTTCCCTATCAGGAAAAAAGAAAGGGGCTGTTTTAATGTGTTAATGTCCCAAGAGGGAAAAAAAACAGGTCATGATTAAAAAACAGGTTAAAGAAACAATAACTAGAGAGAAAATGGGGACTGAAATAAAATTTCCTGTATATGTATAATCATGTCAAAAGGAATCAAAAAATTATGTAAAAATAAAAATATAATGCTAAAAAAAAAAAAAAACCAGCACCACCACACACAACACAAAACCCAGACCCCCCCCCCCCACACACACAAAAAAACCATAATCTACAAGCAATACTTGATTCCAGACTAGATTCTGTACCAGATAGGAAAAAAAAGCTATTAAAGGTATTTTGGGGTCAATTATTAATTAGAATATAAATGATTTGTATCAATGTTAAAATTAATGATTAATTATAATGATACTGTAGTTAATGAATATTCCTTTTCTTAGGAAATAGCCACAGAAAGATTTAGAGGTAAAGGACGTAATTCTATAACTCAACCTTAAAATTTTTAGAAAAATAGTGTGTATAGGTATGTAGACAAGAGAGAAAAGTTACACCACTGCTACAGATCAGAAAGAAAGTTTGTAATGTGTGAAACATAACCATATATGTATATATATGATAAAAAGAGTAAACATACCTGAATAGGAGATGGCTTTTCCCAGCCCATTTCAAAAATTCCCATCAATAACTCCCGTTTCAAACAGTAATCTTCAAACTCATTTCCTTTTGTGGAGGTCACATCCTAATTAAACAAACAATAAAATATGGTACAATGTGTTTGGTAGTTAGCATGTTTTTAAATCTAAATTTATTTATTTATTTTGGTACTAGGAATTGAATCCAGGGGTGTTTAACCACTGAGTTATATCTGAGGCCCATTTTATTTATTTATTTTAAATTAAAGAAAAATTTTATATATATAAATATATATATTATTATAGATGAACAATACATTTATTTGTCTACTTACTTGTTTATTTGATGTTGAGGATCGAACCCAGTGTCCCACTCATTTGAGACAAGTGCTCTACCACTGAGCTATAACCCCAGCCCCCCAGCCCATTTATTTATTTATTTGGCTATCTATTTATTTATTTATTTTTGAGAGAGAATCTTTAATATTTATTTTTTAGTTTTCGGTGGACACAACATCTTTGTATGTGGTGCTGAGGATTGAACCCGGGCTGCATGCATGCCAGGCAAGCGTGCTACCGCTTGAGCCACATCCCCAGCCCTATTTATTTATTTTTTTGAGGTAGGGTCTTGCTAAATGCTTAGGGCTTTGCTAAGTTGCTGAGGCTGGCTTTGAACTTGTTATCCTCCTTCCTTAGCCCCCTGAGTCACTGAGATTATTATCTAGGAGACTTTAACTCTTTACGTACTTAAATATATACTAATTATTACTGTTTTAATCTATATCTCACCTTTTCCTAGAGAATAACCACTTTTCCTTCAACACAGACAAGCCACTTTAAAATTATGCTTTGGGAAAAAGAACTCTGGCCCTAGTCTTCTAAGACTGGTAGAATACTGTTATTTCTAAACAAGTATCAATGCCATAAATTGCTGACCACAAAATGTTAAGTCAAACCCTAGCTCTACCATCTTCCGCTACATCTAGGTTTCTTAAGTTCAGTATAAAGAAAATTCTGTTTTTTTTTTTTTAAATGGTGTCCTGTATCCACCAGGGGAGATAAACAAAAATGTTTCTAGCTATCTAAATGTCCCTTGGGAGAAAAAAAAAAAAAGCACTCCTGACTGAGAACACTGAGTTTTAAAAAAACTAACTTCTTTAAATTTCCAAGTTCTTATACACAAAGTGGGTGTAATGCCTAACTTGAATATCTCACTAGGTTGCTGGGAAGAAAGGAAATTTTTGAGAAAATTAGGTAAAATGTGCATATTTATAATAACATGTTATTTTTTACAACATAATATATAATTCCACCCAAAAATGGTAAAAACAAAAAAATTGTCAGCCCAACATATATGAATAATTTCAACCATTTTTATTTAAAGTAAACTCAATGTCTACTGTCCTATTACAAGGAACTACTTCCAGTTTACCCACCATTTTTACACTAGAATTCTACACCCAACTTACCGAAGTTTTGATTCTTAGATCCTTTGGAGGGAGTTTTAAAGTCTTTTTCCAGTCATCACCAGGTCTAGAGGGAAAATATAGTAAATGTGAACATCAAACTTCCTAGCCTCCCGACAGTTTGATAATACAAGATAATTCATTTAGAATATAATTAAGTTCTAAAAAGCACAGTAATGTCATATACTGGTATTTAAGAATATAGTTAACAAGAGAGTTAACTTCAGAGGAAGTGATCTTAGGAAAAACACAATATAGGGATCAAAAATCAGGAACAGAAGAGTTTAAAGGCATCCATCTTGCTGGGCATCATAACTCATGCCTGTAACCCCAGCTACTGGGGAGGTTGATGACAGGAGGATTACAAGTTTGAGTGAAATCCTGTCTCAAAAAATAAAAAGGGCTGGGGACTTGGCTCAGAGGAAGAGCATCTGCCCTGGGTTCAATCCCCAGCATCCATCCATCCACAATCAATCAATCAATCAATCAATTAATCAAGGCATCCAACCTTTTAGGAGAAGCAGTGTAGTATACAGTGTATTATACAGAGCAACATCAAAACGTATTTTGTTTAACCTACACAGTATTGTAATTTAAATTAGCTGCTAACATTTAAAAAATAGGAGATACATCAGATTTCTTGACTTTCTTTAGAAACTGGAAGCTTCTCTGGGTTTGATCCCTAATACCACAAAAAAAGGAAAAAACTCTGGAATCTTAGCAACACAGTTTCAAATTCTTAACAGGGTAACATGTTGTTTAATAAAGCTTAATAACTTGAGTTTAAAATCAAGCAGCTGTCCCTTTAAATATGGCAAGAACCTTATAATTTGGCATGTTATTCTGTAGGCACTTTAGTTTGTAACTTTTGGTGACTAGTTAAAACCAAGGTGCCTAATTCCCAGCAATTCAGAAGGCTAAGGCAGGAGGATCGGTTGAGCCCAGGAAAAATGTACCTCAACTTGAAAAGTTCAAGTCCTGACTACTTCTTATTAGTTCTATAACCTTTTATAAACATCTATAAATCTCTATTCTCTAAAATAAAATGGGTTGCTAACAATTTTTAACATATAAAGTACTCAATATAAGAATATAAGAACCAATATAAGAATATATATATAGCAATATAAGAACTCAATAGTTGCTGTTCAAAACATCTCAAAGGGTTAATTTATTTTACTTAAAGTTAGAGCCAACATAATACAAATACCCTAACACAGGTAACCCTTGCTACCAATTCCAAAGCCTTTCATCTCAGGCTATACCATCAAACTTTGAGTAAAAATGTCAATTCAACATCCTAGAAAACCAGCCTGTGCATTCAAATTCAATAGTACATGTTGGATAAGATTCAAAACAAAACCTGCCCACAAGGTATTTGCAATCTTATAACGTAAAATAACAATTTAAAATAAGTGATAAGAGTTAAAACAGTAGATGTAATTTTAGAAGGCTTCATTAAAGAGATGGCACACAAAAGTGATATCTGGAGAACCAACAGAACAAAAAAGAAACCATTAATCCCAGAGGGCAGAAAAAGATTAAAACCCACTATTGTCTTACAAAATAATTTTTAAATTGGAAAATACTTTCATAATGAAGGAGCAAAGCTTTACATTTCCTATCCTCAAGAAATAAAAGCAATCTAAATTTTGCTAGCCTATTCATATTTTGTCAAAACAAACTATAATTCAGAAAATACTGTTCATTTTCATACCAATTAAAACATACTTCTTAAAAATAAAATGTAAAAATCTCAATTCTCCCAGTAGGCATCCACCTCTGTTGGAGGTGTGAGATTTTTACTTTATTTTTTGATCCCAGGGGTGCTTTACCATTGAGCTACATCCCCGCTTGCACTTTGAAACAGTCTCCCTAAGTTGCTGACAGGAATTAATTCTTATATATCACTAGTGAGACATATAGCAGTAATTATCTTTATGATATTCTGAAACCATTTTACCCTAGGAAATAAAAAGATCTGGGTTATAATAAATATATACTTCAGTTAAGTATCATCATCTTAAGCTCATGTTATATTTTTAACAAAAAGCCAAACCTTGACTGGGATCAAGTCTAAGTATCAATTCCCTATACTGAATATTTGGAGTGACAATTACCATTCAAATAACACTTAAAGAGGACAATTAGGCTACACTCAGCTTTAAAATATACTCTGTAGTGACAAGAAGCTCTTAAGCCTGAGCCAACAAATGGTTTGGGACTGTTCAAAAATGTGTTTCCAAGAGTTTAAATATCCTAAGTTCCCTTTGATTTGTGTATTCGTGAAAAAAATAAAAAAGGAGGGAAAAATGAATATCCATGAACTAAAAAAAGTTATGAATAAATTTTCGAAGGCTGGTCATGTTTTAAAAATTGAGTCTTCAAATTAGCTTCTTTAAAAAAAATTCCAATTGGTTTTAAAACCGCTGTTTAAAATTTAAATTAGGGTAAGATGCAGTGTTAACACTGGAAAAACAACACTGACAAAAACAAAATGAATCTGATAATTTCATTCATTTGTAACAAATCCAGCTAATAACTATATAATGATTAGGAAAAGTCAGGAATGTTTCCAAAAATAATTTACACAAAATTAATATACATCACCTGTGCCTATGTGCATTACTTGCTAAATTATGTTATTCTACTATAAATATCTAGTGACCATAAAACAGTCATCTTCCTCTTTACAATCAAAATGATTACATTAAGGTCTGAACAACAGAAAAATAAATCTTGGTTCCACATGGGTTTATTATTTTCTAACACTTACTTAATAGTGGTGGTCATACTCTGTGCTTGCTGCTGAGTGCCATTATTGATTGTGTTGGTGTTTTTCAACTGGTTCATCTGTTGCTGTGACTGTGTGCCCCCTCCTCCGGGGCCACCACTGGGCTTCATAGGGCCCCTCAGCTGACCATTTTGACTGGACAGACCCATTATAACAGGGTTCTCTGTTCTGGCCGTGCTCATGCTGTGTTAATTGCAAAGGTGTCTCTTTCAAACTTCAAAACTTTTGAAAGTCAGTAGAGAAACTGTAATAACAGTTTATTAGGCTCTCCAAAACGAAGAGATAAATAAGTCTTGCTCAATATATGAGTCCTTTATTGCAATGCAGGCAAGCACCTGTAAGTCTCTGAACGGTAAGCAGCAGTAACTTGCTGTCATGCACCGAATCAACTTTTTATTTTTAAAAAGCCCTCTAACAAGCTTGAGTAATATCTGAATTCACTCACTTCGATCTGAAACAAAGAAAAAATTAAGTTAGCACACACAGGAAAGTTAAGAAGAAAACTGTTTCCCTTTTAAAGAATTTCTTTAGAACTGTCATCTTTAAAAAAAATAAGAATACTGCCATACTTAGGTCAAATCACTAGCGAAGCTAGGAGAGACAGTGATCAGCTGCCTCAAAAACCAGTCAGTAGTGAGACCAATCTCAAACCATTAAAAATGTGAGATCAAAGCAACCCATAGAAAATTATGGTGGAAATATACTATGATTAAATAGTATTATTAAATATCATGGAAAGATACTATGATTAAATTAGCATTACTAGTCAAAAAAACAATCCGAGCCCGGTGCGGTGGCGCAGGCCTATAATCCCAGTGGCTGAGGCAGGAGGATCACAAGTTCAAAGCCAGCCTCCGAAACTTAATGAGGCCCTAAGCAATTCAGTGAGACCCTGTCTCTAAATATAAAACAAAAAAAGGGCTAGGGATGTGGCTCAGTGGTTAAATGACCCCGAGTTCAATCCCAGTACCAAAAAAAGGAAAAAAACAGTTTCCTCCCTAATGAATTCTCTACAAGTCTCTGCCACCTTTAAAAGTTAATGATTCATTATACTTAATCACATTACAACTCAGTGAAATATCAACCTATTTAATGTAATTCTAGATTTGAACAAGGCAATTTATTCTTTTTTTTTAATTTTTCTGACAGCAACCAAGAACCTTTGAAGAGTTAAATTAGCTTTTAACTTGAACATTGTGCTTTCAAAAAAAAAAAAAAAAACTTTTGTTCCCTTCTGAATTTCAACTATTGAACTTTATGAAGAAATATATTTTCTTTTTTCCCTTAAGTTTTTGTCCTTTAAAACAATAAATAGGATATGGACATGCCTATATGTCAAAATCTTTTGCTTCAAAAACAGCCAAGAAAATCTTTAGTTACCTTAATAAAACCTAGAAACTAAAAAGTTACTAGTTACTTCTCAATAATACTTTTCAAAAAGTACATCTTAATTTAAAATTGCATCTTTAAAAAAAAAAGTAAATTTCCTGTTAAAAAAAAAAAACCAAAACACTGTAAAAAGCTAAACACACTAGTGACTTCAATAAAACTTTCCAAACAACCCAGAGTAGTAAATCTAATTACTAGTTCTTAAAAAGATCTGGTCAACTTCCTCTATTTTTCAATTGTTCCCCAAAATAAAAAAATTTAAAGCTTAATAACAACTTATACCAGAAAACAAAAGTCCAACAGTTATTTTTTAACCCCTTTCCTTTTCTCCTCTTCCCCCCCCAATACTAGCTTAATCAGTGATGATGAGTTTTGCCATACACCAAAATCTCAAAAATTTAAAGCCAAGATAACTCAAAAAACTAGGGAGAAAAGCTCCCTAGTTACATCTACCTTTAAAAAAATTTTTTTTAACAAGTTGCTCACAAGCAAATCCTGAATGTATCACATACACTGAGCTGTTTATTTAGAAGTTTCCCTGACCCCTATTATCTGTTTACATGGTTAAGATCTACTTTTCTGTATTGAAAAGGTTTATATTATGATCAACAATATCATAGGGAGATTTTCTCGTTTGCAAAGCACTAAGACGATGAAGAAGGAACCTCTAAAGACTGAGCGATAGTCGTCATTGTCCATCAAGCACAGTAAGACTTCCTATCTCCTTAAATCCAAAATGAGATAACTGCTCCCTTCTTAAACTGACACCTGCATTGCAGCTTTATGTCTCAGAGAAAGAACTATTCCTCCTACCCCCTTCCCAATTTAGAATTCCAAGTTACATTTCTACGTTTTTCAAAAACCGAAGGAACGTAGACTACTTGGGAGGAGTCCCTGTCGGAGTTAATTACAACACTTCCCAGATCGTAGTTAGCAATTGACAGTTTCACACCCAAAACAGTATCGTCATCTCCTACAAGAGCTTTTGTTTGCAAATGCAGCGCAATTTCTTCTCTAAGCTTTGGCAGCTAGTTGGAGTGCCTGGGATTTACTCTAATGGGAAAAGGAGACTGTAGAAGAAAAAGGGGAGATAGGGGAAAGAGACAAGCCAATGATTGAAGCCCCATAACTACAGGGCGATAATTTCTTGGGCCCCCCCCTCCCCCAACCACACACACTCAAGTCAGCTCCCTCGAACCAGAAGCACAAAGGGTTGGGGCCCTGCAATCCTATCTGCGCAACAAGAGCCAGGAACGAGCTCCGCCGGTTGGAAACAATAGGGACTCCCCCTGTAAGGTCCCTAGGAGGTTCCCCCAAACCCAAAAAGCCCCTACTTTCCTCCACGACTCGGGGACTCCCTAAGCACCGTGTTACTGACCTACAAGGTCTACTGCAATCAAGCAGCTGCCGGTCCTCCTCTGAACCGAACCTTTCAATACGGCATATCCCTGCCGCCCCCTATAGGGCCGCCTCGTACCCTATAACCTCCACCATCACCCCCACCCCCGGTCCCAGCCGCCCCTTTTGGCACTTTCCCATCATCTTCTACCAAGCTCCTGCGAGCTCTTGGCCCGCCTATCCTCCCGACCCCGCCGCGCACCACATTCCTATATTCCACTCCTCTCAGGCGCCCCCACCCCACACAGCTGCCGCCAGCTTTCCTCCCAAGGCCCGGAGAGGCCTCAGGCCTCCGCCCCAGAGAGCCCCCCACGCCGGCCCTAGGGGCTCCCCGCAGCCCTCAGGGCACCGCTGGCCTTGGCCCCACCGCCTCACCCCACACCCCGCGGCTCGGGCCCGAGTCCTACCACCGAGGCCACTGCCGCTCGGCACCCTCGGTCCTTTATTGTTGACTCGAAGCTCCCAAAATGGCGGCGGCTCCTTCCTCCTCGGAAACCTCCGCCCGCCCCCACCCGGCCCCTCGCAAAGGCCTCCGCCCGCCCCCGCCCCGCCCCCGCCCGCTTCGGGGGCCGCGCCGCCCACACCCGCGCCGCGGGCTCCCAGCCCTACCTCCGCTGCTGCCCGCGCTCGCGGTGCCGCCGAAGTCGTCGCCAGGCTGAGCTAACTCGGCTCCTCTGCCCCCTCCCTCCTTCCCAGCCTTCTCCGCATGGCGGCCGCCGCGGCTCCTCCTCCACTCAAGATGGCGAGAGCTCGGCCGCCGCCACTGCGGCGTCACGGCCTGCCGGCTTGGCGGCGGGGACAACCCTGCCGGGGACGCTCGCTGAGGAGAAAACGGGGGGCCGTTCTCTGGCGCCGACGAGAGAGAAGCTCGAGGGGAAACCCTGGCTCCTTCCGGAAGGGACAGAAGGCTGCTTTTTCCACAGCTGAGAAGTGGTTGGGGAATGGTGGCTGGGAAGAGTTGCCCTGACTTCGCCCTAAAGGGAACTTCAGGGGCTATGAGGAGAACCTGCTTAGTCTTGACCAAGGGCACGTTCTGAGAACAGTCTGATCGGGCTCGGGGACGGGATGCTGACCTGACAGCTCCTGCGGGCCGGGGAGGCAGCTGCGGTGATGGGGCCGCGTCGGAGCCCCTTGGGGCGCGCCTCCATCCAGGAACGCGCGGAACTAATGGCCTGGAGGCGCTGGCGCGCGCCTGCCGCGGGGCCGGAAGGGGGCCTGGCCCGGACAGGGGGCAGGCCGGGACGGGAGGGCGTGCGGGGGCCGCTGTGGGCTGGGGGCGGAGAGGGTGCCCTCGAGAGGGACTGGGTCCTGAGGGCGCATCTGGGGGAAACGTGGGGGGCTGGGGCTGTGCCCAGTTTGCCCTGATGGGGAGTATGGAGCAGAGAAGGCACGCCGGGGAGGGGCGAGGGCGCGACCCTTCGCTCTTGCCCCCCGTGAGGAGCGGGTATGGAGAAACGGGCTGATTCTCCACTAGGGGAGGAATACTTCTGAAAAGTCTGTTACATGGGAAATAGGAGTTCTGCAAGCAAATGCGGAACCCGAAGACGGGTGGTGGTGGTTCTCCTGCCTGAGCCTCACCGTAAAGATATTTATAAAGGAATTGGAGCATTCATTCCCATCATCTCAGATCCTGGACTGTTTAAAAGCTAACTAGGTCAAGGGAAAGTAAGACCCTGGGTCTCACTCAGCTGAGAGACTGAATGTACTAAGGGACCGAGGCCAAACCTCGGTCTAGTACCCCTGTAGCCCAGGATGGTCAGGACTTTGTGTTTGGCACCTTCCGTATATTTCTAACCGCGGCTTCCAACTCAGGACCAATCAGAGGAAGCCAAATATGCTCTCTAAACCAATTACAAAAGATGCATTACCTCTCTAGCCCTCCTCCAACTTCCTGGTGCCAACAACCTCCAATCGGAGCTGATCTAAAGCCTTCCTTTTTTTTTTTTTTTTTTCCCCTTTCACTGTTAAGCTTTCCAGTTCCTTGGTCGGCCTGAGTCTATCTACCAAACCAAGTGATGGCATCTGACTCCCTTGGGATAGCAAGGTTTTATTAACCTGTTTTCCTTCGTTGGTCCTCATTTATTTCCATACAATGAGAATGCTGTGGAACACAAAAACAATACTTAAAAACACTGTTGGGATTGAAAAGCTTCCCTTGAAAAAAATTTAAATTCCGAATATAAAGCATGTCATCTCCCACCCATATTTTTTAAAATCATTTTTTGGGGTGCTGGGAATTGAACCAAGGGTCTCACACGTGGCTAAGCAAGTGCTCCACCACTGAGCTACACCCAGTCCCACCCAGATTGTAAAACACCTATTGGTGCAAGGGAATAACCCTGTACATTGTGCTCATTCTAGAGAGAAGGGGACTGAGTGGCTTCTGAATAAGGTGATAATGTGTGAGACAGTGTTCCTCTACTCTTCCCAAATATCAGACAGGTGTAGGGGAGGTGGGCCAAGAAATGTGGGGTCTCCTAGGCCACTCAAGGAATGGGACTGGGCAAAGGAATGGGATTCACATCCACAGGTAAACTGTAACCTTCAAAAGAAATCAGGTTGAGGTAATGACAAAAACAATACTTAAGGAGCTAAAGTGTTTAAAGATTCTTAGTAATTTTTTGTTTTGTTTTTGGTACCAGGAATTGAACCTAGGGGTGTTTTTCCGCTGACCCACATCCCCAACCCTTTTCTATATATCATTTAGATATTATCTTGAGTTGCTTAGGGCCTAAATTCTTGAGGCTGGCTTTGAACTTGGAATCCTGCCTTAAATCTCCTGAGTTGCTGGGATTACAGGCATGCACCACTGTGCCTGGCCTTCATAATGTTCTTTTAAGATAGTCAAATACCTTCATTAATCATTTATGTCAACCCTTTTCAGTTTTCTGGTCGGAGTCACAAATGGTTTAGAATTAAGCTATGGGACTGGGGTTGTGGCTTAGTGGTTGAGTGCTTGCCTAGCACATGAGAGGCCCTGGGTTTGATCCTCAGCACCACATAAGAATAGTAAAATAAAGGTATCATGTCCAACTACAACTAAAAAATAAATATTAAAAAAAGCTACGAATGCTTAGATGTTTGGGGTTCCATTTTAGTGGCTGATAGGTCCAACTGTCTCAATACATTTTTTTCCCTAGTTCAAACAGATTAGCAAGAATCACACAGAATATGATACTTTAGAAATACACGTGAACTGTTTGCTAATGCATATGGTACTCTTATATTTATAAGATGTTAAAGAAATTCTGTTCTTTGGTCTTTTAGTTAATATTGAGTTTAGTAGCTGTGGATGGTCTGTAGTAAATATTGTTCCTGGAGTGTGTACTATCCCCAGTGAACTTACCTATTAAGCAGTTTTCCAAAATGTATTGACCGTGTTTTGTTTCTTGGTAATGGGGTTTGAACCGAGGGGTGCTTAACCACTGAGCCACGTTCCCCAGCTCTTTTTATATTTTATTTAGAGACAGGGTCTCCATGAGTTGTGTAGGGCCTCACTAAATTGCTGAGGCTGACTTTGAACTCATGATCCTCCTGTCTTAACCTCCTGAGCTGCTGGGATTACAGGCATGGGCCACAGCACCCAGTCCCAGCCATTTTTATTATTTATTTTAAGACAGGTTTCAAAAGTTGCTGAGGGCCTTGCTAAGTTGCTGAGCCTGGCCTTGAACTTGCAATCCTCTTGCCTCAGCCTCCAGAGTCACTAGGATTACAGGCATGTGCCACTTGCCTGTCTTCACGGTATTTTTTAGTCAATCTAACTACCAAATTCTTACTCCAACCCATCCCACTTTTTGGACTTTGAACTATGAAGGTGTTAACTAAAGTATTAGGTCTTGACTATTGGGGGGCTCCTACAGAACCTGTCTTTAGGAGATACATTTTAAAAAGGAAAAAACATCAACAGATAGGTTTGTGGTATTTAATATCTCCACTTGAAACACAATAGGATTCTTTTTTTTGTGGGGGGGGGAGTGAGGGGGATTTTAACTCGGGGCCACTGGACCACTGAGCCACATTCCCAGCCCTATTTTGTATTTTATTTAGAGACAGGGTCTCACTGAGTCACTTAGGGTCTCGCCCTTGCTGAGGCTGGCTTTGAACTCTGTTATCCTCCTATCTCAACCTCCCTAGCTGCTGGGATTACAGGCAAGGGCCACCGTGCCCGGTTCACAATAGTATTCTTTTATTTATTTCTCCTAAAAATGAGATGGGACTAAAAATGCTACCTGGAATCCAGTCACAATCCTGGGTCCTCTCAGTACATATTCACCAATCTCATATCCTGACCTCATTTATTTTCCTATAAAGAAAAAAACTTGGCTTCATTTTTTACTTCAATTTAAAGTATTTAGAACCTAGAATTCCAAGTGGTTTGGACCTGGAATGTTTGGTTGTGTGATAATATCTAAACACTCAAATGTGTGGTTTTGATTTTTGTTTGTTTGTTTGTATTAGCGATGGGACCTAGGGGCACTTAATTACTGAGCTACATCCTCAGCCTTATTTATTTATTTACTTATTGGTACAGGGGATTGAACTCAGAGGCACTCGACCATTGAGCCACATCCCTAGCCCTATTTTGTATTTTATTAGAGACAGGGTCTCACTGAATTGCTTAGAGCCTCACTGTTGCTGAGGCTTGCTTTGAATCGTGATCCTCCTGCCTCAGGCACCCAATTCACTGGAGTTATAGTCGTGCACCATCGTGCCCAGCTTTGTGTTTTATTTTGAAACAGGTTCTTATGGCCTTTTTAAGTTGCTGAGGCTAGCTTTGAACCTGCCTTAACCTCCGTAGTTGCTGGGATTACAGCTGTGTGCCACTATGCCCAGCTAAATACCCAAATGTTTTTAACATGCTGAATTGGATTCCATACTCTTAACTTTCTGGGATTTTTAAAAACTAGTTTAACTCAAATTACAGACAAATGTGTTTATTACATAAAAGAAAAAAATTGGGGGATGTGGCTCAGTGGTAGAGCACTTGCCTAGAATGCTCAAGGCTCTGGGTTCAATCCCCAGCACTAAAAAAAAAAAAAAAAAAAAAAAAATTTAAGCAGGACTCAGTGGCACTTGCCTATAATCCCAGCTGTGGAAATTGGGAGGGATGAGGGTGCAGGATCACAAATTGTAGGCCAAACTGGGCAACTTAGTGAGACCCTATCTGTAAATAAAAAGGATTGGGGTGTAGCTCTGGAAAAGAGCACCCTTGGGCCCCTGGGTTCAATCCCAAGTACCACAAAAAAGAAAAAGAAAAAAGTTTTACCCATGCCATATCCTCAATAAAATGATTATATCCCACCTGGTTAAGCTTTGTAGTATAGCATTTACCTTCTTTCAGTGATTTCCAGTGTTATATTCTGCTTTTCCCAAGATGGTTCTATGATGTGAAGTTCTTTGCCAAATGTGATTGAGTAACATCTGATGGTCACTAAAAGGCAAATGAGTCCAAGGAGGCAAATCCTGTTTTCTTTGGACTTCATAGCAGGTAAAGATTGCCTTTTCAGGTTATATACCTGAAGAAAATGAAGCAGCAGTATCTACTGAAGGCTTACTAAGGATGTCCTCAGAGAGGTGGCAGACTGTGCTGAGGTAGACATACTAAGCAGGTGTCTCTAATCCCTAAGAGACCACATCAGGCACTTTTTGCAGGAATAAATGTTCTACCTCCAGAGTAAGATATAAGAAGGGAAGTATGTGGGTTGAACACATTTTCTCAAACTGTAGAGTTTGGTTCCTTAGGACAGATAACAGCCCCTCACTAAGACCAGCTAGCACACTCAGCTCACCAGGTGTTTTTCAGCCTCATTAGGTCTCAGCATTATGTATGTCTGGTCATCAAAGAGAATTCTAGCTACTCATTTTGCCTTTTCAGTTTTCCTAAGATTACTGTGCATCAGCAATTTTAACTTATTTATTGACTTGAAAATAGTGTATGCCTAGGAAGACACTGAAGTCTGGAAACTAAATTTTTAGGCATAAAAATACTGTGGTCAACTCAGATCAATAAAAAACTAATGCATTTTTTTTTGTCTCAGATGACTTGACCCCCTTGGGTACTTTATGAGTTAATTCAAGGGCAGCTACAGACAAGCAATATTGTGATCTTGTTGAATTGCAATGTCATTGATATGTTTACCATGGTCCCTTTGTACCCAAGACTCTGACAAGATTCTAATTTCTCAATAAACTTCTTTGCAGAAAGCCTGAACAATCATGAATACTGCCCAGCTCTGGTTTCCTGCTGCTTGACACTTTGTAGAGCCTTTTATTGATCCTTGAAAATAGAACTGTCATTCGAGCTGGGAAGGGGGCTTATGGCTAAGGAGTGGGCAATTGCATCCTGAGGACAGGAACAAAGGGATCTCTTCAGTGCAGAGATCTCCATATTGACTTTCCTAGTTCTTCATCTGTTTGATGCACTTTATTTTTTTAAATCTTTTATTGATTTTATTTTTTTAAATACACGGCAGCAGTGGAATGCATTACAATTCTTATTACACATATAGCGCATGATTTTTCATATATCTGTATATAAAGTATGTTCATGCCAATTTATGCCTTTATATGTGTACTTTGGGTTTTTTTGCATTACAATTCTTAATACACATATATCACAATTTTTCATATCTCTGTTTATAAAATATGTTGACACCCAATTCGAGTCTTCATACATGTACTTTGGATAATGATGCCCATCACATTCCACCATCCTTGCTAATCCCCTGCCCCCTCCTTCTTCCCTATCTAGAATTCATCTAATCTTCCCAAGCTCCCCCTCCCTATCCCACTATGAGTCAGCCTCCTTATACCAGAAAAAAAACATTCGGCATTTGGGTTTTTTTTGTTTGATGAACTTTAAAGGCTACTTTTTATTATGTTAGCCATCCCCTAAGTAATCCCCCATGTCCCCCTTTAGTGTTTCTCAGTTTCTTTCTCTCTTTAATGTTTCTCAGTTTCTTTCTCTCTCTCCCCTCTCCCTCTCCCCCCCTCCCCCCCTCCCTCTCTCTCTCTCTCTCTCTCTCTCTCTCTCTCTCTCTCTCTCTCTCTCTCTCGATTGAACCCAGGGGCATTTAACTACTGAGCCACATTCCCAAAGCTTTTTATACTTTATTTTGAGATAGGGTCTTGCTGAGTTGCCTAGGTACTCACTGAATTGCTGAGGCTGGCTTTGAACTCACCATCCTCCTGCCTCAGCCTTCTGAGCTGCTGGGATTACAGGTGAGTGCTCCACTCCCAGTTTATTTACTACATCAAATCTACAGTCCATTGATAGATCAGGACTGTCATGTACCTATACAATCTGACTTCCTGCTTTCTCCCCGCAAACATTTGCTCCTCTGGTCTCTTCATAGAACACTTCCACCCCCACTCCCCCTCACACACATACCTTCCATTGCTTTCCTTAGTTAGAAGCCCTTTTATCTCCTTTCCTCTGGGTCTAAGTCCTGCTGAAAGTCCAGCGCATATATTGACTCCAAGTCCTGATGCCACCAAGCTTCCCACTCTTTCACTCATAACCAACCAGAGCTCAGCTTCTGGAATCAGATCTGAGTTCAATTTCCAGTGCCACAACTTATTAACTCCATAAACTTGAAAAAGTCTCTTAACTTCTGAGCCCCATTATAAAATGTGGATAATAGGACTGAGAGCTATAGTAAGTGCAAATGAGAATTTGCATAAATCACTTTAGTAATTGCAGATAGCACTCAGAAATTTTAGTTGGTATTGCTGTTAATATTTTATAGACTTTGAACATCTTCCATCAGATTTCAACCTGAGGTTGTTCAATTCAACTCTGTTTCTCCAGTCTATCACATCTCGCTTCTTTTTTTTTTTTTTTTTTTTTAAATATTTATTTTTAGGTATAGGTGGACATAATATCTTTATTTTTGTATGTGGTGCTGAGGATTGAACCCAGTGCCTCATGCATGCTAGGCAAGCTCTCTACCTCTGAGCCACAACCCTAGCCCTCACATCTCGCTTCTTCGGCTCTGTGCCCTACCTTAGTAAACCAGTGTCACACTGTAAACTCACAGCTTCTACCCCAGCACATGGGTTCTAGAGAGAGCCCAGTTACTAGGCTGATTGGCTCAACAAGTTCCTGGTCCTGTACCTCAGCTATGCCCTTTCTGCTGCTCCCCAAGATTTACTGGTGGTTCTCAGGCATGGATGATCATTACAGGCAACAGAGACTCTTAAAAACACTAATGCCTGGGGCCCATCTAGAGGAATTAAATCAGAATCCAGAAGTCATGGCTCACTCCTGTAATTCCAGCAGCTTGGGAAGCTGAGGTAGGAGAATCACAAGTTCAAAGACAGCCTCATCAAAAATGAGTCACTAAGCAATTCAGTGAGACCCTGACTCTAAATAAAATATAAAACAGGGCTAGGCTTGTGGCTCAGTGATCAGGTGCCTTTGAGTTCAATCCTCGGTATCCCCCACCAAAAAAAAAAAAAAGAATCCAGAATCTTTCGGGCTGGGATCGGCATCATTTTTTTTGCTTCAAGATTACACACATGGGGCTGGGGATGTGGCTCAAGCGGTAGCGCGCTCGCCTGGCATGCGTGCGGCCCGGGTTCGATCCTCAGCACCACATACAAACGAAGATGTTGTGTCCGCCAAATACTAAAAAATAAATATTAAAATTAAAAAAAAAAGAACAACATAGAGAAAAAAAAAAGATTACACACATGTTCTTAATTTGCAGACAAGGATAAGAACCACAGTTATTAAAGAATAATTATCTCCCATAGCAGCATTTCAAATCTTTTCTTTTATCCATAAGCCGACCATCAAACCAAAGCCATTTCATAGGAACTATGTAAACTTTCTCCACGGACTTCTATACATTTCTGTCCTGGAAGATACAGTATCACATCTCCAACTTAGGCTAATTTACCCCTTAAATCTATCTCTTTTTAAATAAAATATTCTATCAGTCACCTTTTTTTCTTTATGTTTTTACTATCTCCCAATATGTTGGTTCTGCCTGTCAAATTTGATTGATGCTCAAGTTTTTCTCCATTCTAAACAACAAACTGAAACAATTTTTCCTGCTGATAGAAAAGGAAGAACAGCATTCACTGATGGACTCCTAGGGACAAGCATCATAGGTGGCATGCTGTTGCAAAATCCTGTCCATTCCTTACTCTGTAGCTACATTTTCCTCTCTGCCTCTTTGTTGTTATTGCTCCCCCATCTTATCAGGATTGAACTCAGGGTCACTAACCACTGGCCACATCCCAACCTTTTTTATATTTTATTTTGAGACAGGGTCTTGCTAAGCTGCTCGCATAGTTGCTGAGGCTGGATTTGAACACACAATCCTCCTACCTTAGCCTCCTGAGCCACTGAGAGTACAAGCGTGAGCCACTGCTCCCAGCTATGCCAGAATAATTTTCCCAGTAATATCACTATCTACTGCAAGAGTCTTCAGTGACTCTCCATTACCTTTAGAATAAAATTGAAACCCCTCCCATCTCCATTTAGAATAAGTAGGAAGCCCCTAGAACCCCCTCCTCCTAACCCCGTGAATGGAAGTTTGGGCTACTGATCTTTGGGTCCTTTTTTTTTTTTTTTTTAAGTATCCTACAAATCTTAATTTCTAAACAAGTAAATATCAGCCTTCATAACCCACTGAAGCAAAAAGCTTCAGGAGTCCATATATATATATATATATATATATATATATATATATATATATATTTAGTTGTTGATGGAACTTTATTATTTATTTATTTAGTTGTATGTGGTACTGAGAATCAAACCCAGTGCCTCACACATGCTAAGCAAGTCTTTACCACTGAGCCACAATCCCAGATGTCCTTTTTTTATTATGAAACTCAAAAAGGTCCTGAAAGCAAAAAAGTGAGATGACCACTGGGAATTATGCCTAGTGACTAGGACATTTCCTTCTCTGACCTCAGAAGGAGCCACTGTGAGGAAATTTTCAAACACTGGGTATGTAAGAGGCTGGCTATAGTTGGATTTTTGTCCATAAGTACAGGAAGCTTTGGTGGTAACACTTTCGGGCACCCAGATAGCACATTTGATGGTTGGTGGTTGGTGGCTGGTGGTTGTGGTCTTCTGACACTGGTTTATTTATTTATTCTGTTTTGTTTATTTGTTGTTTTCTTTTGTCTTGTTTTTAGCTAGCATCCTTAGTTGTTGGTTTGTCTCAGGATGTGTAGTGAGAATAGTCTACTATTCTACTTACTACTGCTACAGGGGCCCAGCTCCTGCTGAGACCACCTTCAGGGACCATTATCAGGTCCAGATGGCCATTGAGCAGGGGGGTTTTGCACAGGTGAAACTAGCCTGCTATCTCCTCACTGAAACGGAGATGGCAGTGAAAGTCCAAACGAAGGTAGCTGAACATCCCCATCCTATCTGAACGGGATATGATGATGGCCATGGGACACTGAAGTGTGATCCAGCTTTTTCAGGTCATTGAGACCATGGAAAATATCTACATCATCATGGTGGGGGATAGCCACAGCACCAGAACCCAGAGGCTGGTGGCATGCAGGAGGAGGAGGCCTAGAGTTCAGATAGCTCTCCAGTGTTATGTCTACTGCCATGAGAAGGGCCTGGAGCACCTAGAACTGAAGGCAGAGAACATCCTGATGGATGTCAGTGACAACATCAAACTCATTGACTTTGGCCTGAGTGCCAGGTTCACAGTTGAGCAGAAACTGAAGAAGTTCTAGGGTGCTCTTCCTGTACTTTGCTCCTGAAGTCACCCAGTAGAAAGAATATGAGGGGGCTGGGGATGTGGCTCAAGCAGTAGCGCGCTCGCCTGGCATGTGTGCGGCCCGGGTTCCATCCTCAGCACCACATACAAAGATGTTGTGTCCGCCGATAACTGAAAAATAAATATTAAAATTCTCTCTCTCTCCTCTCTCTCTCCCTCTCTCACTCTCTCTTTAAAAAAAAAAAAAAAAAGAATATGAGGGCCCTCCCAGTGGATGTCTGGAGCCAGGGTGTTATTCTGTATTTTATGGTCACAGGGAGCCACCCATTAATAGCAATGACATTCCCCGCATGTTTCCAAGGGTACATGAAGCCTCATAAATCAAATATTGATGGTGTATTCTATGCAGACGTCCACAGAGCAAATGATGGGGTACCCATGTTTGAGCCAAGGTTAAGACTCTTTCACCCAGTCATTCTAGTGAGCCACTCCCCAAATACCTGAATCTCACAATTATGACAACCATGTTTGACATGGGTTATGACCCCTATCATACCTGGGTGTCCCTAGCAAATCAAAACCACAATGAGGCCATAGCTATGTATCTCATATTCCAGCACTTGGGGCGGGCTGAACGTTCAAGGTAAAGCCTGTATGTCAGGGGGTTGGGCCTCGACCAGGCCCTGCAGATACTTCCAGTGTCCACCCAAACAAGGAGTATCAGTGTATCAGTGAGCCTGCCCTTCCCACCTTCCTCTTGCCTGGTGAGCAGCAGCTGACTCAGGTGGTCAAGCAGTCAAGGAAGAAGGGCAGTAGAAGTTCCAGCATGTGCCACCATTCATCTTCACTTCCTGCATTCAAGGACACCCACTTCCAGCATAGTCTCTCCTCATGATCTTGTGTCCCACAGGCCCAACCCCTGTACAATCCTCATTAGGTGGGTCACTGCAGACAGCAGCATGTCCTCCCAGCATACTTCCTCAGAACAATCCCCTGACAACAACAAGGATCACCACTTCATTCAATAATTGTTGTTACATGTCATGCTTCTGTGGGCCAGCATTTAGAAAGAAAAAAAAAAGTGTTTCAATGGAAGGAGGGCAGAAACATGCTAGATTCAAAAACAGTGGTCCAACAAAAATGCAGAGCTGAGACAGATAAACCAATGGATAGTCAGAAGACCCTGAACCCTGTGGATCCTGATGTCATGGCTTGGGCATTTGTTAGGTGTGGACTCAAATAGTTGCAGGAGTGAGGTGTGCAAACTGGCTCAGGCTTCTCCACATAGGTTCCAGCCAGGAGCACCTCTGGGTCCATCAGGAATATCTTCTGCCCCCATCTTGAGCCATTATAAATAGAGACTTCATCCCCTTGACCTAGTGTAGATGGAGATTCTCCCCTTGGAGCTAGTGTAGACTTGATTATGTTTGAGATAAAGTATTCTCCAGCCAGGTGCGGTGGTACACGCCTGTAATTCCAGCGGCTCAAGAGGTGGAGGCAGAGGGTGGCGAGTTCAAAGCCAGCCTCAGCAACTCAGCGAGACCCTGTCTCTAAATAAAATATATAAAAGGGCTGGGAATGTATCTCAGTGGTTAAGTGCTCTGGGTTCAATCCCAGGTACCCAAAAAAGAAAAAAAAATATTCTCAAGATTTGTCTTTATTGCTACCAGACCTTAAACTACACTACAGAGCAATAGTAACAAAAACAGAATGGTACTGGCACCAAAACAGGCCAGTAGACCAATGGTAGAATAGAGGACACAGAGACTAACCCACAAAATTACAACTATCTTATATTAGACAAAGTTGCCAAAAACATGCACTGGAGAAAAGATATCATCTTCAACAAATGGTGCTGGGAAAACTGGAAATCCATATGCAACAAAATGAAATTGAATCCCTATCTTTCAGCATGCACAAAAGTTAACTCAAAATGGATCAAGGATCTAGGAATTAAACCAAAGACTCTGCATCTAATAGAAGAAAAAGTAGGCCCTAAACTTCATCACGTGGGATTAGGCCCCAGCTTCCATAATAAGACTCCTATAGCACAAGAATTAAAACCAAGAATCAACAAATGGGATGGATTCAAACTAAAAAGTTTTTTTCTCAGCAAAAGAAATAATCTTTGAGGTGAACAGGGAGCCTACATCCTGGGAGCAAATCTTTACCCCTAACACATCAGAAGGAGCACTAATCTCTAGGGTATATAAAGAATTCAACAAGCTAAGCACCAAAAAAAGAAATAATCCAATCAATAAATGGGCCAAGGACCTGAACAGACACTTCTTAGAAGAGGATATACAATCAATCAACAAATATATGAAAAAATGCTCATTATCTCTAGCAATCAAAGAAATGCAAATCAAAACTACTCTAAGATATCATCTGACTCCAGTCAGAATGGCAGCTATTATGAAGACAAACAACAAGAAGTGTTGTGGAGGATGTGGGACAAAAGGATCGCCACTTCATTCAATAACTGTTGTTACATGTCATGCTTCTGTGGGCCAGCATTTAGAAAAATTGTCTTTGACTTTTTTAATTTCATTTTTTTTCTTTCAGCTTATACTTGACTTTTTAAATTTCATTTTTTCTTTCACTCATACATTACTGGTGCAACTGCAAATTGGTGCAGCCAATTTGGAAAGTAGTATGGAGATTCCTTGGAAATCTGGGATTGGAACCATTATTTGACCCAGCTATTCCTTCTTGGACTCTACCCTAAGGACCTGAAAACAGCATACTACAGGGACACAGCCACATCAATGTTTATAAGCAGCACGATTCACAATAGTTAAACTGTGGAGCCAACCTAGATGTCCTTCAGTGGATGAATGGATAAAAAAAAAGTGTGGCATTTATACACAATGGAATATTACTCAGCACTAAAAATGAACAAAATCATAGTATTTGCAGGTAAATGGATGGCATTAGAGCAGATGATGCTAAGTGAAGTTAGCCAATCCCCAAAAAACAAATACCAAATGTTTTCTCTGATATAAGGGGGGTAACTCAAAGTGGGGTAGGGAGGGAGAGCATGGGAGGAATAGATTATTTCTAGATAGGGAAGAAGGGTGGGAGGGAAAGGGAGAGGGAAGGGGATTAGCAAAGATGGTGGAATGTGATGGTCATCATTATACAAAATACATGTATGAAGATTTGAATTTGATGCCAACATACCTTATAATCAGAGATATGAAAAATTGTGGTATATATGTGTATTAAGAATTGTAGGGCTGGGGATGTGGCTCAAGCGGTAGCGCGCTCGCCTGGCATGCGTGCGGCCCGGGGTTCGATCCTCAGCACCACATACCAACAAAGATGTTGTGTCCGCCGAGAACTAAAAAAAAATAATAATAATAAATATTAGAATTCTCTCTCTCTCTCTCTCTCTCTCACTCTCTCTTAAAAAAAAAAGAATTGTAATGCAAAAAAAGAGTACATGTATAATGGCATAATTTGGCATGAACATACTTTATATACAGAGATACGAAAATTGTGATGTATATGTGATAAGGATTGTAATGCATTCTACTGTTGTTGTGTATTTAAAAATAAATAAATTTTAAAAATTATTGGCTACATGGAAAAAAAAAAGATTTGTCTTTGAGAGCTGGTATGGTTGCACACACCTGTAGTTCCACAACTCAGGAGGCTGAGGCTGGAGGATTACAAATTCAAAGCCAGCCTTAGCATCTTTAACAAGGCCCTAAGCAACTTAGTGAGACCCTATCTCAAAATAAAAAATAAAAAGGGCTGGGAATGTGGCTAAGTGGGTTCAATTGATGGTACCAAGTAAATAAATAAATAAAATAATAGAATAAATAAAATAAAAAAAGGGCTGGGGATGTAGCTCAGTAGTAAAGCATCCCTGGGTTTGATCTCTAGTACCAAAAAGAAGAAGAAAAAAGAAAAATTGTCTTTGACTTTTTTAATTTCATTTTTTCTTTCAGCTTAAATATTACCTCTTACTACATGTCTTACCTGATGGGACACTACTTAAAATAGCGTCCCTTCTTCCTTACTGTGTATCCATTAAATTATCTGGAGTTTTTTTATTCACATTTATTGTCTCTACCCTCCCAAGAAGTACACGCAACTCAGATCCACTTTCCCACTGAGCTTTGATGCTTAATTCCAAATGTTCCTTTGGGTTCCCACCACTCAAAGCTCCTTCATTGCTAAGGTGGTACAACCAGGTTGGTTCAGAATAGTCTGGGTTTTTGCAGCATAATTATTAATAGTGTGCTCACTTATCCTCAAAAGTTTCCAAACTTGGACAATAAATAATAGAATCACAGTCTTATTTATCTATCCATCTATCTATCTATCTATCTATCTATCTATCTATCTATCTTTCCATCTATCTATCTATGAGAACAGAATGCATTACAATTCTTATTACACATATAGAGCACAATTTTTCATATCTCTGATTTATACACAGTATATTCATACCAATTCATGTCTTTATACCTGTACTTTGGATAACAATGATCATCACATCCACCACCATTTCTAACCCCATGCCCCTCACTTTCTCTCCAACCCC